>NW_020664418.1:42806777-42861680 GCF_002925995.2 Terrapene triunguis | reverse complement strand
GCCCCCATTGGCCCGGGACGGCGAACCGCGGCTAGTGGGGGCCGCGATCGGCCGAACCTGCCGCGTCAGCAGGTAAATAAAACTGGCCCGGCCAGCCAGGGTGCTTACCCTGGCGAGCCGCGTGCCGAACATTGCCGACCTCTGATATAGCAAGTCCAATTCAGTATGGATGCGCTTTTTAACTTGTCAAAGATCCTTATCTCCGCAACCATCCAAACAAATTCTCCTCTTCCTCCCTCTTCTTCTCTCGCTGTAATGATTATGTTCACAGTGCACATAGAGAAGGTAGATAAAACCATAAATACTCTTGCAGGAAGGTTGCAATGTACCGTTACTTTATTTCTTAGAATTCAGAACAACAACACACAAGAACCCCAAAACAGAGAGAGACAAAGCAGGCTTCTCCCTAAAACAGAGAGGCACAACTCACCCCACCTTACTCTAGGCTGGTTGGCTGCTGACAGATGGATGCTAGACCCAGATTGCCCGCTTCCCTACAAATGTCCCCGGCCCTGCCAGCAAGCAGGGCCAGGAAACCTCCCTGAAATTTAAAGTGACAGTCTACAATTTTAACAGAGTTTTCAACATGCCCCAATTATTATCTTAATTCTTGGGCCTCACAGTACCCAGGGATCCCACTATTTTGGATGACATACTCACCCAAGTTGGTTATCCCAGGGACTGCACAAGGCTGAACATAGTTTGTGCTGTTGAATAGAGAAATTTTTTTTTCTCTATTTGAAATCCCGTTAGGGCAGCAGTCCCAAACTTTTGAGCCACTCCCCTCCTTCTGTAAAACAAAGCCAATCATCTCCCCTTACACCCCACCATGGTATCAGAGCAGCGTGGGGGAAACTTGCCGGTCCCTGGTTTTGTGCCCCTTCAGCTGGCCTTTCATGTTCCACCAGGGGGACATATTCCACACTTTGGGTAGACCTGCTACAGGCAAACCCACTTGCACGTTTCCTGGCAGGTAAGTTTGCCCTTTCAAAGCATGAGGCAAAATTCCCACACCACTTTGGGTGTAGCCAAGCATCATCCCTTCTCCTCTCCCCTACCCTCAAAACACAGGGGGGGTGGAGAAATCCTGGCCTACATTGAAGTCAATGAGAATTTTGCCGTCAGCTTCACTGGGGCCAGTTTTCACCCCGGATCTTCAGTCTGAGGCTGCAATCTACTTCCTGGATTCCAGCAGCAGCAGCATGAGGAGGAACTACAGTGACAAACCACTGGCTTGAGCCCCAGACGTCCATCGTTATAATCAACTCTCACGTCACTTTAGGACTTCCCTGTGACTTACACTTGAGCCCGGGGTGCTCTGAAGCTTTCGAGTTTACATAGATTTGGGTGGCTTTGGGCTTCCCTGGCAGCAGCATGCCATGCTCTCTGGGGCAAGACTAATGGGGACGCTCCAGAGCAAGTGTAAAGTTTGAGATGAGCAGCCGCTGGGCCCTGCCTAGAGCCAGCCACCTGATCTTCGAATGCAGGGAAAGCTGTGGGGCACAAAAGAAAGCCTGGAGCATGTTTGGAGGGAAGATTGATCTAATCCGATCTGAACCTGAAAAATGGTCAGTTTAGTTCAGATAAGGAGGGTAAAGGACGATTCTGGTGTATTCTAGCCAGGAATTGACATGCTGTAGTATCTGTTGTCTGACAGTAAGATCTAATTTAGCAAGGCTGCAAGACCATTAGTTTTAAGGTGATAGCAGCCTCTTCTTTTCCCTTTAAAGAGAGATCTTTTGATCCTGTATGGACAGTCACTGTCTGTTTCTTTCATTGTGTGGCATAACCCATTTGTTTTACCCCGGGGATGGAGCGTTTGATCTGATTCCTGGCCTAATGGTGGAAAATAGGAACAAAATGGTGAAGATCAGGGTTTGCATTATATGCATGGCAATATAAAAGGAGCTTCTGAAGGGGGGAAAAAGTCCTTCGCAGAGAAAAGATGTGTCCCTGACATGGATGTGTGTTTCTGTGTATCCCGGAGACAGAAAGTGAGTTTGGAGTTGAAGAGCTGAGTAAATTGTGACAAGATTATGGGATTAATCAGAACCAGGCAAGCAGGGCCAGGGGAATGGGTGTCATTTGCATGTGCTGCCATTACTAGGCCTAGAAGCAGTGCAGTACAAAATCTTTCCCATGAAGAGCTTTTCAGAGGCCCAGTGTGCATGGAGACTAAGAATTAAGGGTTAGGTACTGGCTAGCAGAAGGAGCAGAAGCCACTTAGACTCTTGTCTGTCACACCTTTATCGCACTATACTGCTGTCTGATATGCTTTCCCCCACCTGTGCAATGCCTAAATGTGTCTTCTTGAGCACAATGGGGGATGATATTCACCTCCCAGCCTGGGATTTGTTTTCATTGCCCACCAGAGATTCATGGTTTTGCAGAAAGGGGGTCTGAAAACAGGAGTAGCATATGTGCCATCCAGCATTGCCTGGCATAGGGCCTGCTCCTGCTCCACTGAAATCACTCAGATCTTTGCTACAGTCTCTAATAGAGGCTGAATCAGGCCCACAGAGAAGAGCCATTTATGGGTCACGTTCTCTGTTGGTGTAAATGGAAATAACTTAATTGAAGCCTATGGACACGGCTTATTTACACCAACAGAGAATTTGGCCCTATGTCTTCAGGATGTTCTAAGTATCACCCAGCTCCTGCCTTTCAAGGACATGACCCTAAAGAGATTGTGGGAACAGATAGGGCTAAACAATTCAGGGATACAACATGAGTTTGAAACTTCTGCTGCCAGTCCCTGTTCAATTCCATCTGTCTACTGAGGGCAGTGTTTATTGCCTTAAATATTGTACCCAGGCAAGGTGGTGATGGGTGTAGATAACGAGAGAGAGGGGAAAAAAAAGAAAAAAACATCTAATTTTGTTCTACAAAATAATGAGCAAAAGAGTTTTAGAAGATAGAAACCCACTCATTCCCCAAGACTTTGTTCCTCGTAACTGACAGTGTACTAACTCTTTAAAAGGAATAGAGAGAGCACTGCAAGTGATAGAGAGGTGACTTTCCTCTCCACAAAAGAGATCTCCATCAGCAGACTGACAAAAACTAATGGGAAGAAAATAATAAAAGGAGTTGAATAGGACCAATCTTTGATTTTTTGGGGTGGGGAGGAGAGAGGGGATGGGAAGCAGGCGGGGAGGGGGGTGTAGGATGGGAAGGCACTGTTACATGAAAGAAATATTCTTTGCCTTCAATTGCAATGTTTTCCCAAGCTTGTCATGTTAGCAGATTCCAGGGGGGCAGAAATCAGTTTTAAAGTATCACAGGAATCCCGCAAGAGTTTTAATTGCCAGGCATCTATGCTCTGTGCATTGTAGTTGAGTGTGGGCCCAGCCCTACAAAGTGCGGAGTGTCCCGATGGCCAACTGAAGTCAGTGGCTCAGCCCTGGACAAAAGTCATTTGGCATCTCCATGAACCAAGTCCTGAGCCCAAACCCAGCATGTGAGACCAGGGAGGAACTAGAAGAGCCACGTTCTGCCCCGACCATGTTGAGTATTACCTTACTCTGAAAGAAGTCCCATTGAAATCAGTGGTATAGCTTGCAGAGTAAGGTACTACTTAGCGTGAGTAAAGGTGGCAAAATCTGGATCAAATTATTTCAGACAATAATAGTGTGATACATCCTGTGGGGGAGATGAATATTATCCTCATTTTACTGAGGCACAGGGAGGTTAAGGGACTTGCCCTGGGTCACACAGTAAGTTGGTGGCAGACCTGAGAACTGAACCACAAACCTCCCAGTCCTGTCCTTTTATCACAAGACCAAAATTCCCCTTTAAAACATACAACCCATTAGGGAACAAACTGAGGACAAAACAGAAAAGGTTTTGAAATTTGCTGCAGAGGACACAGTATGATAAATGTGTTTCAGGGCTGCTCTACAGAGAAACTGGAAACAAAACAATGAATCCATGATAATTCACACCTTGGGTTATTGTCCTCTGTTTAAAGAAGTTGTTAAAAATTGACTTAAGTTACATGGAAATAGCACACTTTTAGTCCAAAATAAGAGTGCCCACATGGAGAACTGAACCAAAATAACTAAAGGTGTGAATCACAGCCATCCTACTTATTTTGGTTCCAGTTTCTGTCTAGACAAGCCAAAAGTGAACGCTGAGTCCTACTGAGAACTGAAGCAACGAGAACCAGCCATGCTGTTTTTTCAGAGTGGTTTCATGTTCACATATGGTGTCTCATTTTCCCTTCTGATCCATAGGATTGCTGTAGGATCTGAAAGATCTCATCCTGTAGGATTTGACCGTGCATCTTTGAACTTGAATCTCTAGAGATAAATGGTTAGTACATTAATTCACTCTACCACCTCATCCTCCCTATTGTTTATAACTAAATTGTATTCCTGGGACCCCAGCAACTATGTTCTAATTAGATCCCTTTGTGGTGTGTTTCATTTGGTCATTTATTTTATATCCTTTCTAGCTCAGCTTCTTGAAACTATGCTCACCAATCTATAAAGCCTGACAGCCAGTAAGCTTTTTACTTGGTACATATCTCTAACATTTATGTTCATTGAATAAAACTGCTGAAGGAACTTTGCCTTCCCTAAGGTGAAGAGAAATTTACCAAAGTTACATCTACATAGAAGCAACTACAGCTAAAATAAACCCCTATGTATTTTTCATATGTAAGATAAAAACGCAAAGGGGGATTTTTGCTCAAGACGACTGGCTAGACAACCCAGTCTTGCAGATATTCACTGTTTCTCCTAAGTGATGCCACATACGAGGCCTGCAGGTGCCACATTTCAAATCATATGAAATTACAAGTTAGCAAGCGCTCTCTCCCCATGGGCTCAAATACTATTTCTTAAAGGCTCAAAATAGGACACAGGCTGGAGGGGAATTTTATACTCTCTGAAAGGGAATTTCTGTGTTCACTTAGAATGACATATGTGATCTTTTCTCCCCTCAAAATGTCCCTGGAAAATTTTTATAATTGAGGACATGTCTATTATATCTGCAGCCCCTCTTGTGTGATACCCTAGTCAACATCTGCTTCAGACACAAATAGAACCAAGAGCTCCATGCTTTCCTCCAGCACTCATCATTCTAGTGCAGCAGTGTCCAGAAACAGGGGACACTCTTCTCTTGAATAATTTACAATTCTCTGCCTGCCACTCCCACACAACAAAATTCCAGTTGCTAAAATAATCCATGAGCACTCCTTTCAAAGCCAGTTTAAGCTGAAACAGGTTCACAATCTCCTGAATGTGCAGTTCCATTTAAAATGGTTTTATCATCTCCTGCATTTGCTTTGTATTCTTCTTCCCATGTGATTTGAGACTGATTCCAAGCAACATTTCCCAATTTCTGCATCAAGTTCTCTTTCCTTGTGCTACCTGTTCTTCAATTCTCCTTCATCCCTGATAAATAGCATCATCCAACAGACCAGCAGGACTAGGGCAATATCTTAGATTTCCTATAATAGAACTCCATTTTTGTTTCAGGCAAAGTGTAATTTTGTCTCAATCAGCAGTCAGTAACCACATCGGCAATTAGATTGAAGTACACTTTACAACAAAATATGCAAAATTACTGAGAAAAAATTCACAACACAGACAGAAGCTCGATTGTGGGTAAAATAAATATAACGGAGGCATCCTTCAGGCTGCAGCATTGATTATTATTTATTATTACAAACTCTTCAAAACAGGATGATTTGATGTCAACATGTTATTTTAGGAAGTGCACAATTGAAGAAAGCATTATTTGCATGGATTGAGTCATAAAATATGTTTACTAAGAAGAGATGTGCACTTTTATTTGAAATGATTTTGAATAATAAAGAGGAACTAAGACAATCTTGAAGTATGATAGTTGGAAAGAACATCCAAGTTTTTAAACAGGTTTCAATTAAGAAAGAATCGTTTTTGGATGAGCCTAGAGTTTCTCTCTCTCTCTCTCCTCTTTTTTTCTTCGTGTAAAGTAAAATTCTATCTGGCTGCACTTAAAAAAAAAAATAGAGAGTAATAGCAAATTTAGGGTCACTCTCTCCTGAATCACAAGCTGACTTTGGAAACTCCTCTTGCATAGCAAGAATCAGTACTGTCTACTTGCATTGATCTCCTTTCCAAGCAGAATATCATCATGCCTGATGTGACATATGGAATGAGAAGAAAGTAATAATGAAAATCAATGAGTCTAAATATTCTCTGCTTTTAACTCCCCAGTCAGTCTCTATGGTTGTGGGTTTTTTTCCCAACTGCACCTTCTTGTTTAATTCATATTATCCACAGTGCTATACAACAATATCTCAAAAAATTCAGTGTCAGTTGAAAAGCACAAACATTCAAAAAGAATTTTTCTCTCTCTGTATACACACACACACACACACACAGAATTTCTTTTTGAATGTTTGTGCTTTTCAATTGAGTTCAGCTGACACTGAATTTATATACACACACCTCAGATGGCTAGGGCATTGAACTGGGACCGAAGAGACCAAGGTTCAATTCCTGGGTCTGCTGTGTGACCTTGGGCAAGTCACGTCCTTTCTTGGGCCTCAGTTTCCCCATCTGTAAAATGACGGTAATGATACTGCTCTCCTTTGTAAAATGCTTTGAGATCTACTGTTGTAAAGCTCTATATAAGGGCTAGCTATTAAGGTTATTATTATTACTATAGTGTTTCCTAGAAGTGCCAGTCACAATCAGGGCCCCGTTGTGCTAAGCACTGTGAAACCAGAGTAAGTCCCTGCCCCAAAGACCTTACACATGAAAATAGCCAAGACAAACTCCACAATCAAACACAACGATAGACTGATATCCACCTGTACAGAATAAGGGCCCAAATATAGAGATGCAAAGAAAAGAAGCCATTAAGCCCATACTACTGCAAAAGCTCAGTCTTCGGGGTAGTGAAAGGGGTTCACCATTGTTACCAACCTCTATCCTCTACCCAGGATACTGCCAGGGTGGGCAGCTGTGACTGCAAACAGAATTCACATAAGTTCTGCCAGTGGGAACCTTGGAGGGGAACTGCTGCATCGGCATACTGCTACTGCCCTCATTGCATGGTTGTCAGTGGGAATCTACAGCTTCCATTTACAGGAGAGAAGCAGGAAGTACACTGTAAATGGAAGTTGTAGAAGCTTTGCTACCCCAACCAGAATTTTCTCCATCATTAGGGGCCTCTGCCTATATTAGCATACACCAGCCATGAATTTGGCCCCAGGACGAGAGGGCCATAGATCCTTTATGGTACTTTTCAACTTCTCATCACCTCCTAGAAGTGATTTTTTTTTTATGATGATGATGTCAATATGAAGGAGGGGTGGGGATCTAGTAACTGCTCACTATGTAGGTTTCCATACTACTACTATGTTCAAGAAATTCAGGATCACTGACGATACCTAGCTAAAAACCTTCAAGTGCTACATTTATATAGCTATAGATGTGTGTCTATTTATTTCCCTTTAGAAAAAAAGCCTAACTTTTTAGTGCTTGCATGATTCCAAATATTCTTCTGAACTGCTTATAAAATCATTTTTAATTTTCAATTAAACGTGCAGGAGATTTTCTAACAGCGTTCAAAAGAGCCAAGGAACAAATCTAGTTGGGAAAACCACATATAATTTAAAATAAAAATTGGCTATCACCAAAAAAAAATGTGCCTTTTTAAATACTCAAAGGCACTCAATATACTCTACAAAAGCATGTGCACACAGAAGACTGAAAATTAGTTAAGTATAGTGGCTCAGATAATACACGGATGAGGATGATAATAAATAAATATTCATTTTTTGGTGTATCACAACGAATTTACTTTCCAATCCAGGAGTGCTACACTAGGAAGGAATCTGGCACCTTGTGTTTGGATGCCTAACCCATTAAGGCTTCTTGAATCAGTTGTTACGTAAAAAGAGGAAAAGGAAAGAATTGTATTTAAAAAGTGTATTTCTTTAAAAGCCCAACTTATCATTTTAGGTACCTAGGAAGTAGCAGCTTTTGTCCTTTTTCAGGAGCAATTGTAAAGTATTACAAAAGCAAACACCATTGTGCGTTTGGCTGCACATGTATTCTCTTAACAGTTCACCCTATTTCATGCAACGGAAAGAATTATTTCATTGACCGGTGTAGGATCAGCAAACTATGTAGTTTCATCGAGTAGTGCGGGCACGATACTGTATACTGTGACTATACATAAAGGGTGGGAGGGGGCTCCTATGTGCTGACACGGGGGTTGGAGTGAGCAACGGCAAGACCGGTACCTTTGTTATTATCACCACCCTATGATGGACAGGCTCCTGGAGCTTGGAGGCTACTGCAGCTCAGAGGCGAGAGCCGTCACCACAGAGCAGGTCTGTGGCCTATGCAGGTGAAAGATGATTCCTCCTCCTGACCCCTGCAGAGTTTCCCCGTGTCAAGTCCCGCTATTTGGGCAAGGCGTGGAGGACACGATTTGCCCGAATGCTTTCAGAGCTTCATTTAGAATGTTATGACTCACGACAAACAAGCGGCTCTGATTGACATTCTGTACAATCCCACGGACGTTCCCCCCTATTGGGGTGCACGGAGTAACAGTCACTGCAGAATCTGGATCTAAGAGGCGCTTTAAATATTTCTTAATTTAATGCCCAGTTTAGTATAATATAAACCCAGCAATTTGATTTACCAGTACTTTTATCCCACTAAAATTGTGTGCTACAAAATGTGAGCCTAGAGTACATGGTTTGACCAGATATTCAAGACCTCAAGCTCTTCGGGATTTGGCAGAGAATAAATATAATGCACTGCTGCTCGTGAAGGGGATGGTAGCAGATATAGACCCACAGTACTATTCCCTGATTTTAAAGAATCAGTGCTTAGACATCTGTTCTGGAGTTATAGTAAAACAGCTGAAAATTAAATAGCTTGCAAGTAGACCATGTCACTGATAAAAACACTGTTTTGTTTTTAAAGGTTTATATTTTATAATGCAAGGAAGAAAATTCTCTTTCCTTTCTCATTTTTTTTTCTGAATTAAACTTCTTTAATGCAAGAGAGGAATTTATTAACTTCAAAGTTGCATAATGACAATAGTTCTTTGATCTTGAATTCCATCAAATTTCAGGTCAGCTTGGGAAAGGCAATGACCAATTTAGTTCAATAGTCAGTGACATAAAACCAATGACTGATCGCCTTAAAAATGATACTTCAGCTTTGGAATTACAAAACTAGGGAGACTGACAAAAGTTGCACAGTGTTCTACACCAAGACAATAAATACTGTGCATATAAAGCTAAATTCCTGTTAGCAGTACAGGTGCTGGCAAAACAACATGAATTCTCAAGAACAGGCTTATCAGCTGGAAAAAAAAACGGGGGGAACAGAGTCTTGTGTAATCTATAACCTTTATAAGTACAGCGTATATAGGCATATTAAATAGAAAACAAAGACTACATTCACATATTGAACAATAGAATTGCAGGAATACATATCATTCTCCTATAATCTGCAAAAATATTCCTTGGATTCCCCAGCTAAAATGACACACGCACAAAAGTATTCCAACAACTAGAAACAGTTAAAATTTTAAATGAAGAGAAATTCGGAGAATGTATTGGGTATATGACATTTGGGGGTCCATTGTGCGCTGTGTCACTCCAGCAAACAAATTAAAATTGCAGTAAATAGGGGTCTTTGTCTTTAACTTAGGAAGAATGTGTGTGCATTTGATCTTGACTAGCATTGCTCCTGCAGATTCCCAAGCATAAGACAGATGGCAGTGCAACCAAGCTAGAATATCGGCCTCCGTTCGCTCCCCCTGGGTCTAACTCCTATTATCCACTTGTAAATTAACCTGTCAATTTATCAATCAACACCATCTTGATTCTCCCCTGTTCCACTGCCCAGCATTGCAGTGAATTTGCCTCGTAAATAACTGGGAGCCCCATGTTTGTTAGTATTGTGAATGAGTTTATTATCACTTTGATGACTGCTATGAATCACAAATGCTGCCGAGAGCCTGATAAGAAAAAAAGAGTACACTCACACATTAACAGAGTTGAAACTATTTGGGAGATAAAAGATGGAGTAACAATGATAGCAAATCATTTCAATTGGGGAAAAAATGGACTAAAATTGTATTTTTTGTGTGTGTTGGGCAACTCTCTGCTAAAAGGGAAAAAAATAAAAAAGAATAGTTTCATTTGTAATGCTCAGAAGTGTCTTCAGTGCTACATTGCGGGGCTGTGGCAACTTGCTCCTAGAATTTCTGAGAGACTATTAGTTTGCATGGTCTATTTGCAAATTTCAGAAGAAAAAAAGCTGTTCTTTTAGATGCAACAAGTATTTATGTTTATGCTATTTTAATACTATTCAGAACTGTAAGTAAGTTATGATAAGGAAAAGCCAATGCGTTTAAACCAAAAATAAATACAAACAAAACAGTAGGAAGGGAGAGGACTATGGATTAAAGACAGTGGTTTCAATACTGATCACTTATAGAAAATGCACTAAAATAATAATGTGACTCTTTGTTAATTATACAATTGTTTTGTTTTTCTTTCGAAAAAGTTTCAGAGTATTTGTTCAAATGAGTTAACTTTGTTCTGATTCAAAAAATGAAGGACTGTAATGTCAGATGACAGCCTAAATGTAACATACCTTAATGACTTTAAATGTTTTATAGTATTACATAGTATGAAAAGTACAATTGATTTTTACAGATTTGTGTTCAAAAACTCACCTAGTTCAATAACATAGCAAAGACTTTATAAGGTAATACATGTGCCTTTGTAGCCCATTGAAACATGTACCTCAAATCTAAATAAGTGACAGATTAGATGTAAAAGTTAGAAATAGCTAAGCCTGTGTGACTCATATTTTGTATCAAATGTAAAATCATGTTCTACAGAAGTTACATTTGGAACTTAAAATCATAATATAAATGTATGTTTATCTAGAAAGTTAGATCACTATAAGCAAAAAGAAGCAAAATCTGTTCTGTTTCACCAGTGTAATGCCAATGAAACCACAGAGCAAGCAATGGGTAAAGAAGGGTAGAATCTGAACGTAGGTTTATATGTTAAAAACAAAAACTCAGTTACAGACTTTCAAAAGAAACCAACAAAATTATCTTGCTTAATTCTTTACATTCTGCTTCTTTACCCTGCTAGTTATTTCTCGTTTATTCATCTCTTATCATATTCTTTTAGCATCAATAATATTTTTAGAGTGCTACCGAGAAGTTCGTGGCAAACTTCAGACAACTTTTTCAATTTACTTTGCAAAATATCCTGTAAAATCCAATTATTTTATAAAAATGCACTTGGTTTGGACTGATACACTTTTATTAGATCTATACTTTTTTTTTTTTTTTTTTTTAGATCTATTTTAGTCATGTCTTTCCAATTCACCGACAGTTTCTGGGCCTGACTCTGATCTCAAATCCTGCATAAATCAGGAATGATTAGTGATGCCAGTGGAGTGTCACAGTTGTAGAAGTGGGGTAAAATTAGATCAGAACGAGGATCTATATTTATAACTACAGAATGTGTAATTTGTAGTAGATTAAGATTTAAAAACCACAGCATTTATAGAACTATTTCTCAGAGGTTTTGTGTATCTGTACTGCAAATCTACAACGCACAGTTGGTGGAACACGAGTGGTAAACAACACAAATGCACACAGAGAAGTAGTTGTTATACAATAAAATCTCTGGCACAATTAAGGAAAAGGAACAGGATGTATGCTCAACATTGTTATGCCCAATATATCATTGGTGGAAAAGTAATGGAAAGTGAAATTATTTGTTAGAATGCAATTTAGGGAACCTGATAGGTTGTCCATTTTATTCAATTTATAATTAAGATAGTGTTTAAATTTGAAATGAATTCTATATATGCATGTTCAATAGGCTATAGCACAACAATAAGAATGGAATCACATCTCATTTTATCATAAATTGTGTAATAAGCGATAAGGTAAAAACTAGGGCTACAATCCTTCCAGCAAAAATGAAAGAGAGCGACCTCAATTGCCCTAATTCATTCTGCTTTTTTTTTTTTAGTCTCTTCATTTTCCCTCTGTTCACATTATTAGCTTACACATGAGTGCATTATTAGAAAATAACAAAGCCAAACGGGGAGCCTTGGAAGAAGTAGGAGATAGGATCCCCTCTACAGCTGAAAAGTATTCTCATTGCATTTGTTAGGAGTTGCAAAAATAGTTTTATTGCCAGGGAGGGACAATGACCTCTCTCTTTCAACAAGCTTGGTGGTTGGTCTTTTGATGGAAAAAACAAGGGGATACAACATCTGGTAATTTGTGTTACCGGGCTTAGCTGAAGGTCTTAACGATGTAAGCAGATTATTTCTGAAGAAGAACAAAAAAAATTCCGGAAGACTCAATGAACTATTTAAAGTTATTAGCCGGTGCATTCTGGCACTTCAGCACTCTTTTTGGATTCCTTTTCTTTTTAGAGGTACGCCTTGGGAGCAGATTGTTCTAAAAGGAGTTCTACCACCTTCTAACTCCACAGCACTTTTCTGGTGGTCCTTGCGTGTTCCATCATGCATGCTGGGCCTCATTTTTTCCCCCTCCATTGCAATGGAGACAATTATTTTTCTGATTACGTTTTCTCCTGCCGAACATTAAGAAGCCTGTACCACCCGTTCTGGGCAGGGAAGGCTGAACAACGCACATAGCAGCAGTCGACCTCAGATTTTAAACAGCGGGGGGGGGGGGGGGAGAAAAATTGATGGGTGGAGAGTGAAGAAAAAGATAAATTATGTGTTCACTTGTCCAGGAATTTCAGGCTGAAAAAAAATGCCCTAAGGAAAACATTCTTCGCTTCCCCCCTCAACCCATGCAAATTGCCTAAAAAGTCTTGCACAATTTTAGTTCTTTATTCCTTCCTTGAGTTCCTATACTCCAAATATTTCAATTGCCAGTAGTGTGGTGGTTAAAATATTTGCTAGGTTGTATAGTTTTCATTGTAGGAAATTGATCCATATTTCCCACACAAAGAAAAGTTATAGAAGAGTCTATAGGTTTAGATTAAGGAACATGTTCTTTAGAAAGCCACATTGTCAAACAGAACAAATGGCCAAGTTTTGGAGAGGAGAATACAGGTTAGGTTGAAGATGGAGCAAACTCAGTTACTAGGGTTAAGCTAAAGTTTGACTATAGCCACAATATTTTAGTTTGAAAACTATTGTCTTCATATTCATTTTACCAAATATCTGCAGTACATAGTGAAATTTTGCATGTAGAATTTTATCAGGGAAGACACAATAAGTAAATATGCAAAACCACAAACACCAACCCCAAGTCTTATGTTAAAAGCTCGTTATACTGTAGATTTCAAATGGGAAAAGCAATGAAATTCAACAGAAATCTGAATCTCTTCCAGGACAGTTTTATGACCCACTGTTAATTGCTAGCTGTCGTGTGTTTCAGGTTTGTATTTTCCCAGATTTATAGAGTTTAGGGGCAGTTCAATAGTTTTTTCACAAAGATAAACATCCACATTAGAGTCTAATAAGAAGTTATCATTTCTTTTTCCATTGGTGTAAATCAGAAGTAACTCTATTGAAGCCAATGGAATTATTCAAGTGTAAGGAGAATTTGGCCCACTTTCTGTAAACATTGTACCACACTGGTATACGGCACAGTACCTTAATGTATATATAAGCCCAGTTATAATGGGCCAGAGTTTCAGTTGTGCTCAGCAGCAACCATTTAGACACCAAGATGCGTGGTCAGATTTTCCCAAAGAGGTTAGAATGTTGGGTAGGGAGTATTTTGAAAATCGGGCCAAATAAATGTTTGTCCTGGGACAACTCTGCCTCTTAAGAAGGCAGAAAGGATGGTCTTGGGTTTACGTTCTGAACTAGAGTTAGACAATCTGGATTCTTTTCAGCCACAGCGCTCCTCAGTAGCTTTGGGTAAAATACACGCAGTATGTCTTCACTGCTTTTTTAAAAAGGGGCGGGGGGAGGGAGGGTTCATAACTCAGATTAAAATCGCAGCGACAATGCGTCAGGTCAGTTTTTAAACTCGGGGGAGCATCTTGAGTTCCACCCCAGGCTCCCCTATAGGCTTTAATTGAGCTACCAAGTTAAAAGCCTTACTACTGGGTCTTCACTATTATTTTAAGCGGAATTAGTTAACCAGAGTTAAGAGCTCATCTCTTGTTGCAGAGAAGCCATACAGAGCCTTGTGCCTCCAAGTGCTAACTGGGAGATAACAATAGTTAACTCATCACTGTGTTGTTCATTTAGATCCGTGCACCGCTTTGAGATCCTCAGATGGGAACGCAGTATACATGGGTAAAATATGACTATTTTACTTTGTGGGCAGCTTAGTAAAGCATTGTTACCAACCCTCAGGATTTTATCATGAGATTCGTAATATCTGATGTTTTATTTAAAGCCCCAGCTCCTGGAGACAAGAGGTTACACTTGAATCTCAGCACCTTTAAAAAAAAAAAACGCTTCTAGCCCTTGCGATTCTGAAGAAAAAGCTTGAAATGTGGCCTGAGTGAATCATAAAGGCTAAAAAGCCCCCCAAAATAAAGAAAAAGCATCTAAAGTGAAGTTTCTTGGGGGGGGGAGGTGTCTTGATTTTTTGAAACCCATCTAATGATTTTTTGGGCCCTGACTCATGATTTTTGAACCTCTGGGGTAAGCCATAGTGGGAAAGGTGCCATGTACAAGTACAGTGGACCACTAAAAAGTTCATTCTGATCTTAGAGATTTTACAGGTGTCAGTGCTGTTCCCTGTACTTAAAATGGGAAATTACTGCTAGAACAAATGTTTTATTTCAAAACTGTAATATACCTTTGTGTGTGCCCGCTGTATATTTATTATGTGCTTATTTTCAAAAAGAAAAACAAATAAAAGTTATTTTCTTCTTATTTCAGAACCCGACTGAATCTTGGTTTTATGTTATATTATTTCATCCACTAATAATTAAGGGTCAGATCCTATAGGCTTTTCTAGGGAAAAATTCCCACTCAAATCAATGGGAACTTTGCCCACGTGTGTGTGTGGGGGGGCTGCTGTCTAGTGCCCCCTTCAGGGCTATGGGTGGTACTGCACATGGTCCCTGCTTTAGTCTGCAAAGTTTGGCTGCTAGTCTGGGGCAGGGTAGCGTGTGCTGTGAGCTTGGCATCAGTGTTGCTATGAGTCTTGGCATCTGCCCCAGAACAAAAGCAAGCAAGCCTTCTTAACTGACCTGGTGGTTCTTGATTGGTCAGTATTTTCTCCTGGCCTTTCTAGGCTTTTGGAGGACTGTCCTATTGGTCACCCAGGCTGAGTGGATTTTCATTGGGTGGGGAGTGTCAGGTCACTAATGCCTCCAGCAGGGGGCACAGAAGACCTGATAGACCTTGTCACACTGTGTGAGGATTGTAGGATCAGGCTCATTGTATTGGAAACCATTATTGTAATACACTAAATATGAGGAAACAATGAGGAGTTCATGTGTGCAACAGATGTGAAGCCAAGGGTCTAGTTCCACTGGATTTATGCAAGGTTGACATACCTCACCTATGGAAGTACAGACCTTATTCTTCACTTATGGCCTGGCACCTTACAGTGAGAAAAAATAGTCAGTGTAAACTCAACTTGCCAAACTCAATCTAAGCCCATTTCCTTCCCTATTCTCCTCAATACTAATATCCTCAAGCATTACAAAACAAAACAAAGCACCCAGCAAAGCTCTTTAAAACAAAGGTGTCCAGGGCCTGAAACCATTTGAATTGGAGTCAGTTGCAAAAATCCCATTATTTACCCCTTTATGGTCCTTTGACTCCAATTGAAAGATAAATGGTCACCCCAGAATTTGACATTTCTGATAATATAGTTGTTTTGCAAAACCACAAACTGTATTTTTTTTTAATCGGAAAGGGGCTTTATAATGGATGTCCTAACTCCATCCCGCAACCTGATCCCAGCAACAGTGCTGGGTGTAACAGTAGCCACTGCATTCATGACACACTCATCCATAACATGTGACCTGTGTAACCCTGACCCAGATCATGTGCCGGAGCCAGGAAGTAAAGTTTCAGTTAGTTTCTTGCCAGCACTTGTGTGTGTTTAATACTGATAAGAGGGGACAGAATTTAAAGCCTAATTTTCAAAAGTGCACAATACTCAACAACTCCTGTTACTCTAAAAGGGAGTGTGGCGACGAAAGAGGAAAGGAGACAGAACGCCAGGTCGTGGTAGCCAAAAAGCCTCCCAGGGAATTTTTCCTGGGGTTTTTATTCTTTCTACTTCCCTGTTTACAACACTTCTAAGTGGTTGAATTGTTGCGCATAGGAGGAGCGTACAGTGTACAACAACATGAGATAACAAACCCATATCTTGTGCACGTGAAAGCAAGCAGCGAGGGTGAAAATCAGGTCAGCCAATAAGTTTCCCAAACACAGACGCTGGGGTGAAGGCCGCTCCGGCCTCGTAGCCACGGGCACAGTGTGCCGCACCCGTGGGCTGACGATTCGGGAGCTATGCGTCCCTACAAGGGAGCTTTTGGGTGCTGAACTTTTTTGAAAATCAGGCCATCTGTGATAGGTGTTTTAGGAATCCTTTCTTTGGGTGAAGTTCCCTGCCCTACAGAGACATAGATGGGAGCACAGGGACTTTGGGGGAAGGGACAATTTTAAAAGGCACAAATGGAAACCAGGTACTTACAATGGGAGTTGGACACTCAACCTTGTGCCTTTGAAAATTCTCTGAGAATATTCAGAATCTTACAGTTTGGGCATTTCAGGAACATCCATATTTATGCTGCTCATATAGGGGATAGTATATAATACAAGCCTATTTTCTCATAATCCAGTAACACAAGGACCCTGGTGGGCTTTAAGGCTTCTCAGTTTCTGGTAGGAGTCAAATATTCTTTTTATTTTTTAATTGAGAAATGTCGCTGTTAAGTGGTCATGATGAACCAAAAGCCCACATTGCAAAAAAAAGCATTTAAGATATTAAATGCCTTCTCCATACATCTCTAGCCACAATGAAATGTTTTAGAGACCATCACTGTATGGAAAAATTATTTGTGGGGTGAGGGAAAGCATTCCACACAGTACTGCTGCTGAAATTATTTTAGGCAATGTCACATGAGAATGAAGTGAAAATACAGCCCTCCTCTCAGACTCAACATAATGTTTTATGTTCCCCTGATAGAGTATTTTGCTACTGCACCACAGTCACAAAGGCCTATTTCTATAGCCTGTTTCCGTACATTATATGCAGCAAGTGCTTCAAGCTCTGAATAACTTAATAAAAGGGCATTTAAGGGTTATCCAGACACTCTAAGTCTGTCACTTTGGGCAGTTAGTCAGTTTGTCTGCTAATAAAGTACATAGCATTCTGTCTTCCCCTAAAAAAATCCCTACTTCTTCTATTCTCTGTTGGTGCTACATGAATTTACTCTGTACATAGGCATTACTGGAAGGAGAAAACAAATTTTAAAAGTTTTGCAACTGGTTTATATATTAAGAAATGGGCCCCCCAAATTATTACTGTGTAACAAAGTCAGCATTCAGAAAGCTCAAAAGCATTCAGATGATGTTAAAGCTATATAGCACAAATTCTCCCCTAATTCTCTCCTTATTCCACACAGAGGATCAGATCCCTGTGTCCTCAGTGAAACATATGGATATGAAAGGGAAAAGTAGCTGTAAGCCACCTTATGTTTTTCTGGGACTGACTGAGGTGTTAAACCAGCCATCAGTGTAATTTAGAGCAGCCTACAGGCTGCTCGAGATTATAACAGCTAGAACTGGCCCTAAAAAACTACTCCATTGGTTGGGAATCACTAGTCATGCCCCCTTTCTCACTCAGTCATTACCATATCCGAGCAGGAAGGCATCCTGTGTTGATATTGTACTGTCAAGGGATTACCTGTTAGGAGAATCCCCAGATGACATTCTGGGGCATCTCTCTATGACTGGCTGAGCGTCAGAACCAGTGGGTATGATCTGACCCAGAGTATTAATACCAAATTTTGCACCAGCTTACATCCTGTGCAGTACTCTGTTGGAGCCAAAGGGATTTCAGAGGGTGTCAAAATATATACTTGGGCACATTCCTTCAGCATATGCAAAGCTACCAGAGAGGCAAGTTAAACCTACTCAGACTTCGCAGTTTTAAAATTGTCAGGTGGAGCAGAACTGCTCCCCCTCCGTTAGTGAAAGCAGTTAGTAGAGCTGCGCTGGAGGAGCAAAAGACCAGTCTCAGGACCAAACTACATAACTCACCCCTTTGACATACACACATGTGCCCAAAACAACTCCAAAATCCACTAGCGGTCTGCTGTCAGGAGGAGAACATAAAAACCTAGATGGTATGCTCTTTGGAACAGAGTCTGTCATTTAGTGTATGGCTGTACAGCACCCTGCACAATGGGACCCAACCTGCTGGTGACCTTCAGGTGATATACTGCAGTATAAATATTAAATAATATATCTGGATTAGGGGAAAGACCTGGGGAGAGAAGGAAAATGTGTATGTTTGGAAGCAAATACAGGGTCAGATACTTCCAGATCCACTCCTATTTCGAAATACCTTAGTACACAAGTATTCCCACTGATTTCGATGGAGCCACAAGCAGAATAAGATCCTACTTAACAGGAATAAGGCTGACAAAAGTTGGCAGCAAAGAAAGTTAGAGACCCAAGTCCTAGAGAGGTGTTTAGGGTTTGTAACAGAAAGAGAAATGTGCAGAGGAGATTGTGAGGAAGAGGGAGGGCTTTTAATATACGCAGAGTACTTGGTGAAGAAGGAAAAATTGTCTACAGTTGAACTAACTCCCACTTGGAAATGTTGCCTAACTGAGGCTAGGTCCACACTACAGCGGGGGTCCGACCTAAGATACGCAACTTCAGCTACGTGTATACCGTAGCTGAAGTTGCGTATTTTAGGTCGGCTTACCTGGCGGTGAGGACGGGGGAAAGCCGACCGCTGCCGCACTGCCGCCGACTCCGCTGCCGCCTCTTGCCGAGGTGGATTTCCGGAGTCGACGGCAGAGCGATCAGGGATCGATTTTACCGCGTCCTCACGAGACGTGGTAAGTCGATCCCCGATAGACCGATTGCTACCCGCCGGATCGGCGGGTAGTGAAGACATACCCTAAGGGAAGGAGCAAGTTTAGTCCTTTGTGAAACAGGAAGGATGAATCTAGATGCCCCAGCAGTGTGTATATTAGAGATGGACAGATAGAGAGTGTAGAACAAGATAAAACTATTTGACGAAGATAGAGCCTTACATTAATGTCAGCGTATGAGGATTCAGCGAACACTATAAAATGAATACATATATCGGAAGTCAAACATGGTTGCATGTGGGACAGACAAAAAACTGACCATGACCATTGCAGGTTATTATATGCTTGCTCTGTGCTGTTCCAGTTGTTCACATAAGGTGCTGACATGCCTTGCTTCAAGAAGGTTAATGGCAACATGACAAATCTGCTCCCACCTTGCTCTGTTAAGGGCTGTTGCTTCCCAGTTCCTGAGATTGAGCTGACATACTTTCAAGTTTGACTTCCATGTATCTGTATACAATCTGAACTGACCACCATGAGAGTGGGTGCCTTGCTTTAATGCAGTGTTTCCCAAACTTGGGACGCCGCTTGTGTACGGAAAGCCTCTGGCGGGCCGGGCCGGTTTGTTTACCTGCTGTATCTGTAGGTCCGGCTGATTGCGGCTCCCACTGGCCGCGGTTCGCTGCTCCGGGACAATGGGAGCTGCTGGAAGCGGCGCGGGCCGAGGGATATACTGGCCGCCACTTCCAGCAGCTCCCATTGGCCTGGAGCAGCGAACCACGGCCAATGGGAGCCACGATCAGCCGGACCTGCAGACGCAGCAGATAAACAAACCGGCCTGGCCCGCCAGGAGCTTTCCCTGAACAAGCAGTGGACTGGCTTTGAGAACCACTGGACTAGGGTATTCTCAAGTTGGCCATATGAATAATGCACCCAGATCAACACTGCTGAGCTGTTATGAGCATACTTTGAACGCTGGACATCCAAAGATTAAGGAATTCGGTGTTAGGAATCTTGGCCCACCATTTGACCAAAGACAGTGCATATGGAACTAATCAAGTTTCCTGATATGGTGGTAGTATGTTGTCTGTGTCTCACAACCCTATAGAAGTGTTGTGAGCACAACTGCCTGATAGACATTTCATTTAGTGCTCATTCTGATGCCCCTATCATCCCATAGGCGATGTGACAACATTCCAAATGCAGAGCTCACCTTGGCTACGTGATGAGTAATCTCATCATCACTTGTGACATTCTTTGACAGCATGCTTTCTAGGAAACAAAACTTCTCTGTGAACTTGAAAGGAGCACTGTTGTTCTTAATAATTGGGTGGACATGCGTATTCCTGGCACAGATTGATACAGTAGTTTAGCTTTCTGTAGGATAACTGTGAAACTGCATGAGCAAAGTGATCAGTTATAAATTGAACATCAGTGATCAAGTGAACAACCAGTCATCAGCAAATCAAAGCTCCTTTTGTGCAAACACAGAACCACTTCCCAACTAAAACCCTAAAACCATATAGGAAGAACTAAAATAACATACTTGTGGTGACATTCAAAAATGAGTCCGTGAAACACATTGGAAACATATCAACACTATGAAATCTCCCAAATGTGCTGCTACCATACCACCACCAGGTCTCCATCATGAAACTTCCATCTAAAATTGGATCGAATTCTCACCTACCCATCCACCCTGAGATCTGTTGGAAACTAGGAGTTTGTATGAGTTGTGTCCCATTAATCTTTCCTGTAGAGGAATTTGACAGATGGGCTGGATGAAGGGGAGGTAACTGAGAAGAAGCACCTGTTAATTTCAGGGAGTTGAGGGAAATTGGGAGAGAAAAGAAATCACAAGTGGGTGGAGGGGTAAGAGCCCTGCTCTATTACTGGGTATCTTTTGAACATGACTGACAGCCCCTGCGTGTCCATGGTAACATCTGCCCACCTCTCCTGGGGGGAAAAGCACAACAAAAAAACAAGAGGCAGCCTTCAAGAGCATGAGTCGAAGAGGTGGATGATGAGTTGTCAGAAATTATTACATACCAACGCAAAATATATGGTGGATGGTCTATTCCTGTAAAGAGAAGGATGGAAAGGAGTGGGTGACAAATGTATGCTTATTCTTGCTGCCAAGTGAGATATTCTGCCTGAGAAATCACGTCTGGAAATCAAATGACACGTTCCACTTCGGCTTTGTGCTTTTGGACAAGAGGGAGTTTTTGTCGGAGGCGTCCTTGAAAAGTTCCTCTGATTTCTTTACAAAACTTAGTACTTTTTTGGGGGGAAAAGAGTAAACTGATATAGTCTTTGATGAAGACAGCTGGTGTGCTCACACTCTCTTACCACTAACTAGAAGCACTGAGATCTTTTAGAACTGTTATTGTATTGTGCCATATGTGAGACCAAGGAGGTAGGACTTCATGGAATCCTATATGCTGTCCTTCATGAAAGCAGCTGCCGGCTTGTATAAGGAAGTCAATTTAGCAGATATAAGGCCAGTTCAAGTGTAGGGAAGAAGAAAAGGAGATGACCTAGCCATTGCTAGATGGCTAGCCCAATTGGCTGCACATTCTTAAAGGTTTTTCAGTACAAGTATGATATTAATTGTATGTACATATACATATGGTTATATCCTCAGCTGTATAAATCAGCATAGATCCACTGAAATCAGTAGCACTACACCAAATTACATCAGCTGAGGATCTGGCCCATCTGTGCTCAGTTCTAGAGTTTGTGTTTCATTCCTAAAGTTTATTATCCTCAGCTATATCACTTATTCCCTTTGAATTAGGGTACATATGGGGAAATGGCTATACCAGTGTTTCCCAATCTTGAGACTCTGCTTGTGTAGGGAAAGCCCCTGGCGGGCCGGGCCGGTGTATTTACCTGCCACGTCCGCAAGTTCGGCTGATCATGGCTGCCACTGGCTGCGGTTCGCTGCTCCAGGCCAATGGGAGCTGCTGGAAACGGCGGCCAGTATGTCCCTCGGCCTGCGCCGCTTCCAGCAGCCCCCGTTGGCCTGGAGCAGTGAACCGCGGCCAATGGGAGCCGCGATCGGCCGAACCTGCGGACGTGACAGGTAAACAAGCTGGCCCGGCCCGCCAGGGGCTTTCCTACACAAGCGGCGTCCCAAGTTTGGGAAACACTGGGCTATACAATTTTGTTATGTTCAAACCAAGGAATAAAAGTAACAATGATTTTTAAACAGCCACAAATATAGCCAATAAAAATGTCTGATGTCCTTGAAACAACAGTACTTAAAAATAATCTCAGTAAATCATGGAAAAGCAAGCTGACCGGATTTTTCAAAGTATATTAAAAAGAAAAAAAGCTAGTATATTGATTTATATTAAACAAATCCTGAGAATGAATCCCGAGCTGCTGTGTAAGAGGAAAAAGCAACTTCTCTGAGTCTGTGAATTTTTGAGATCTTGCTTTTCCCTGTCTAGTTTATTAATGGGGCACAAAACTGGGCAACCTATTTGTACTCAATCTTTAAAAATATGGCAAGCCCCTTTTCCTAAGAATGTACTTTATAAGAATTTTATTCCATCAAAGTTCGGATTAAACTTGTTTAGGCAATGTTGTACATTTTGCACTAGACAGTAAACTTTCAAGTTGTTTTTCTTTTAAATCCACTAAAAGGTGTTAATTAAAGCTGGGTAAATATTTCCTAATGAACGGTTTATTCAATGAATGTCACCTCTTTTTCTGTTCATGAATTGTCTTTGTGCAGACAGCGATTTTCTTGAACTTACTTGTTACTCAAAAATTATTCAAATAGTTTACCTTGATCTGCAACTCATTAGCAATCTGTGAATTGTGCGTATTCAATATTTGGAATTTGAGATGTATTGATTTGTTTTGATTGGGTGCAGGGATCAGATGGTGTTGTTTCTGTTCCCTTATTGGATGAAGAGAAACTTTTAGAATCAGATTTGTGCTGTAAATACTGAAGTTTATGTATTCAAAGTTTGCTGTTCATAAATATCCTCTATTATTAGCCTGAATTTCATTCAACAATCTCACCAGGAAGCTGGTTCACAGGAATATTTGTCAGAAGTGAATACAAGAGGGACAAGAACACAGCGAAGGCCCAATCTTGCGCCTTTATCTGTCATTGGCAAAGCACCCAGTGACGTCAATAGATGCAGGATTGAGCTCTAAGAGCAAATTCATTTATAAATTCAAATGAATATTCACATACAAATGTGAAATGTTTGAATGTCCACCTAGCTCTAATAATATTATATAACCACAGGTACGCACACTTACACATATACACACGCACACTCTTCTAAAGCCTACTACAAACAACTAACCCTCACAACCCCTCACCTCCAAGGTAAGAATATATTTCCAAATGATTCCCTACAACTGAGACCTTAATTCAGGCCAGAATTTTTTTGTTTGTTTTTTAATGATCTATTTCATTTCTCTTCAAGATGATCTTTCTTTTTTAACAGAATACCTGAGTGCTCGTTTACTAGAACCTGACCAATACAGTCTCTTAACCTTGAAAATCATCACACCGCTTTTTTTTTTTTAATTTCACCTAATGAAAAAATGCCTAAGCAGGAACAATAGCAACAATGATACGATCCAAGGCCCACAAACACAGATTAGGTCTGTGTGAAAATATCTTTCCTGACTCCATTTGGAATCTGCGTTTGTGTGAGTGTGTGTGGAAGAAAATATGGAAAATAGCATCTTCCATTTAAAAAAAAAATAATACAAGTCAGGGGTTTTGTGCATACCTTTGACTGTAGCCAATAACTGTCGGTTAACAACAAGCAAACCAGTGATCGGGGGATTTTTAATGCCGCGTTGGCCCTGGAAGGAGGACTCTTTCATTTCCCATACTTTGTCACTCACCATAGAGCGGGCTGACATAATGGACTTTTACAACAAGCTCAGAAGCAATTGGCAATTAAGTGGTTTGAAGGGGTTCTTCTGGGCTGCTGTGAAAGGCTTCAGGTGTGAAACGCTTGTTTTCAAGAGCACTAAGCAAAATGTATAGTTGCTTTCAGGGCCCCCCTTGTCCTTCTGAAGGAAGGGGGAGAAATGGGGGAAGCAAGGACACTCAAGAGCAATTTGCTATTCAATGCCTGAATGCTGTGTGCTTTTTCTCCCCCCCTCCCCATCCTTGTGCAGCTAGTAAGAAGGGCAGATTGCGATGGCACAAACAGCTTTCAGCACAATGGCAGATCAAGAGAGAGGCAGGGAAAATGAGGCAGAGAGAGAATGGAAGGCTGAATGAAGTAAGGATGGCTTGATTGTTAATTGTGGGTAAATGTGTTGCAAGGGTGAAAAGGGTTCATGGACTACTTTAAAACTATACCCAAGCAATAAGTACAGAGAGTTGTGGAATAAGGAGATATTCCTGACCCTCTGAAGAGCTATAGTGGTGCATCTGGCCCACTTGAAAAGTAAATTGAGAACTGATAAAAAGATAGACAAATACATTTGTGTGCATTATATACTTGTATTTCTAAAGGAACCCTGGCTAGCAAACAAACTAGGATGTCACATATACAATATTCTCTCTCCCAGGATTACTGAGCCCCTATGACATTAAAATCTCTAAAATCTCTAAAATATGAATATTGCCTAAAAGACAAATATTTAAAATGTGGCTTTTTAAAGAGCGGGGGAGGAGAGGGATATGAGTTTTTATTTGAGGACAAAATATTTTGTTCTGAGGCTAGCACAAGGGTAAAGGAAACTTCAAACAGAACTAAGGGAACAATATCCTTCATGAAGACTGTTTCATGTCACTTTTCCTTGTATGACCTTTACTTCCAACATATTGATTTTTTCCTAACCCTTTGCTTTGCTTTGCAGAAAAAAGGAGTATTGAGTCTTTGAGTTGCTTACATATCACTATTGTACATTCATTCTTAAAGGTGAAGGATCCCCTTTCAGAAGATGACTATCTGATTGACAATATGATTAGGATTGTCTGAGGACTTTTCATTTTAAATGTAGTGAGCCATATATATATATATGGTTTGAGGTAGGAGGACGAAATGTCTCAGATCAGCCAGACTTCATGGCATGTTTGTGTAAGACAGTGTTTCCCAAACTTGGGACGCCGCCTGTGTAGGGAAAGCTAAATGGGCGGGCCGAGGGACGTACTGGCCGCCGCTTCCAGCAGCTCCGATTGGCCTGGAGCAGCAAACCGCGGCCAGTGGGAGCCGCGATCGGCGGAACCTGTGGATGCGGCAGGTAAACAAACCGACCCAGCCCGCCGGGGGCTTTCCCTACACAAGTGGCATCCCAAGTTTGGGAAACACTGGTGTAAGAGATCCGCTAGTTTATATTTTTCATATTTTGGGGGAGAATGGGGTGGTGGGGAAAATGAAGGAAGCGTGACTGTTCGATTCATTATACCCCAGCATGAAATGGATTTCACCATTCTGTGTATTGACATTGCTAGATGGCCATTAGAGGCTTTCCTATCACAGCTCACGCAACTTCAGAGATAGACCTGCATTTGAAACAAACACAATGAATATCCAATCAGACAGATGAGCTCACCTATGCCTTAACTGTACAAAAGTGTGGGCGTATGATGTGTTAAGGAATAATGACAATAAAACTAAAATCTGTTGATTTAAAACACACAGGGAAATGGGTTTGGGTAAAATCTGTCAGACCAACACTGGAATGGTTAATTCTCTCTCTTATTCTCCACACTCACCAGTGTGAATCAGGTGTAACTTCACTGAAAGGGTAACATCTTGTAAATCCAGCATGAGGAGAAGGATCATTGTTTCTTCCTTACCCCCAGTCTTTCCCTCACTTTCCATCAAAACAAAACTCATGTCATTTTTGAAACTCATTTTTGAAACTCACAGTTTCAAGGAGGGGCTTCCTCTTGTGCATGCACAAATGATAAAATTTACATGCACAAAACCCATTTGCCCCTACAGGGAAGACTCCCAAAGATGTCAATGGGAGTCTTTGCATTGTCTTCTATGGACGTTAGATCAGATCTACAGGTTTTACTCATGCACAGTAAGTTCATTCACACACACAAGCTGGTGATAGTTCTCACAAAGCACGCACGCAAGAGTCTCTGCTTGCAAAGTTCGACACAGACAAGCGCAAACCAGGTCCAGAACCCGTTGAAGCTTCTTTTCAGATGCAAATAAACTCATGCTGCAGTGGATGTGCCAGCTGTGGGGCCTGAGGCCTTTAAACCCACACCCAGAAATGAGAATGGCACGCAGCATTGCCAACAAACTGGTGCTCAGCTGCAAGTGTGTTGTGCTTGCAGAGACTGCAGCGTAAACAAAATAATATCTTCATGCCATGAGGCGCATCAATTTATGCATGTAACCTCTGACTCCTGAAGATGAGAATAGATACCCTAGTTGTTGTTTTGTGCATTACTTATCGAACTTTAGGAACCTAGATTTTTTTTGAGGGAATGAGCAGATCTGGTCTAAAAAGTTGAGAACATCTGGAGAAAAAAATAGAAAAAAAATGAAAATTTGTAGGTTTGCTTGAAATTTTCCATTTTTTTTCAATGAAAATTTTTATTTTGGTTTGGTGGGGCAAATAATTACATGCTCTGTTTAATTTTGCCCCCAGGGGAGAGGGAAAACAATGTTAAAGTGTCTCCTCCTCTCTGCCCCTGCAAAATGAAAGTTGTATAATGAGATATTTTCTTCAAAAAACAACATTTGAATTAAAGTGAACATTTTTCATATTTTTTTTGGTCAAAAAGGTCTTTTCCACTGAAAAAGTTGCAAGTGAAAATGTTTCCCCAGCCCTCATAATGAGTCAATCACACACACAATTTCCTTCTGATTTTTGCAAAAAAACCAGCACTTTTGCTGAATATGCGAGTTGCTGCACTTATATACTCATTAAGCATCATAAAATTGGAAGGACTGAAGAAAATTTCTCAGAGGTGATTTCTTCAATGATGTTCTGACCTTTTCATGCACAGCCTTGCTCAAAGATTACCTGGTGGAGATAGTATGGTACTCTGTGAGTGCTTCCAGCTTTGCCTGGGATGAAGTTATAACTCAGTGCATTGTAATTCAGAGAAACAGCTGGTGCTGCATGCCACAAAAATTCTAACCAGGTATTTCAAAGCTGTAATGTATATAACTCAAATCTTTAAAATTCTGAACAAAAATTGCTGAGAGTTTTTTCAGTTTAAGGGCCTGGTCCTGAAGTCAATGGAGATACTCCACTGGCTTCAATGGATATTATATCAGGCTAAATCCAGAGAAACGTCACTGAAGTCAATTGAATTAATCTGGATTTGCACAAATGTAACAAAGAGCAGAAGTTAGTTTTCAATATAGTGTGAGACAAAAATTTGGTATATGTGACACTCAAGAAAGAGTTCCATCTTAGGGATCATTATAAACCAATGAGAGTGTGTTGATGACATAATGCTTCTATCTTGTGCTTAAATCAAAGTGTTGCAATACCCTGCTGAGAAAGTTGTGTGGATGGAGTTTCATAAAACTGGTCTGAATTAAAGCTGTTAATATTATTCAAATTTTGAAATGAATGAAAAATATGGACAAAACTGATATTTTCATTATTTCTAGTCCCTCATTCCTCTGGCCAACTGTAGGTCTAGTTGGAATAATTTTGAATTTCAAAATATCAATGGACATTTCAAATTTTGATAAAAATGGGGAAAACATGAAAAATTTTAGGGTTTTTTGCCTTATGGATTTCAACTAGTTTTTAGTCGGGATTTGTCTCTTTGGCTTCTGGAATCTTCCAGCTATTGTGCTCATACATTCCCCCCCCCCCTTTTTTTTTTAAATACAGTAGTTACAAATTTTCTAATTTCCTTCCAGACTCTATAACGCCAAGAGACAAAGATATGTACAATTTGGTACCAAACAGACCTCTTCTTCTGATGGTTGACTTTTTGATGTACCCCATTCTCACATTGTGACCCAAATTAATAATTAATAATATTGCACTTACCACTTAATACCATTCTCCAAGTTCAAAGTTCTGTACAATCAATATTTGATTCCAACTTACACAGGATTCTTAGGACAAAATAATCTACAATTATGTAACCCACTGGTGAGTATGTGTAACAAGTCCCCCAATACACAGAGACGATGAGTTATTAAAAACCCCAGTCGAACTGTAGCTGCTCATGCTTTTAGTTCTGGAGGTCCCCACTACAGTCTCCAGTGTGTTAGCCAAGAGGGCGGCTATCACAGCTGCATAATGTTTTTTATTGTATGCAGTGTTGTTGTAGTTGTGTTAGTCTCAGAACATTTGACAGACAAGGTGGGTGAGGTGGTCCAATAAAAGATGTTACCACACTCACCTTGTCTCTCTAATGTTATTTTTTGGTTATTATTACTACTACCACCAGCTTTCATTTCTCTTTGGGGTTAGGGAATGGATCTGTGTTTTGTAAAGCACCGACTACATTTGCAATAACATGTATAATACAGGATTTGAATGTGTAAAGATACAAGAAGAGACAGAGAGGTCAAATTTAAGGTCCTCTGTTTCTTTTTATTACCTCAACTATCTGCGGTAACAGACTTTTTTCTGAAGAACAAGTAATTCTCTCTGCAAATCACTAGTGAACTCTCATTATAGGAGCGTCTTCTGCCAGAGAATGGCACCTTAATGTTGCCAAACTATCACATGCTAAACAACAGTTTCCCATGACTCTGGTGATTTTCAGTATGTACATAATAAATATGCATGCCTCAAATACTTCACTATGACCACACAGTTTACTAAATCGTTGTATGGAACCTCTCTCAAAATCTCTACCAGGCCTAGAAAGCTCTTCACCCTCCTCTGCAGTTTGGACTTCAATTGGATTTGCTATTTTGAGAAAAAAGGTGTCCATAAAAGGCCAGATCTTGTCTTTTCATAGTGCTTATTACTCCAAGCCGTCCCATAAAGCCAGATTCTGAGACCTTTGCTTCTCAAGTAGTCTCATTGAAATGAATGGGAGTATTTGAGGAGAAACATGCCACTCAGTGAGAGTAACGGGATAGGTATCTGGCCCATAATGAGTTCTATGATCAATAGTGGGTGTTTGCAGAATCAGGCCCCTAAAGAACACTAGTAGTGGATGTGGAACTATTAGGTCCTTTGAAGATAAAGTGCCACTTTCTGCTTCTGATTTAGCAAATGCCTCTGTCACAAAGACGTTTCTGATCTATGCACCCATATGACAAGGCTTGGAAAGTTGAACCAGTAAGTCAGTACTCACACTGAACCATTTTTGTATTTGCCCCACTAAGACCAAACGGTTAGCAGGATATTGGGAAATCTCTAGCATTTCTACGTACTCATGTACATTCCAGAGATGCATAATTCAGAATGGAATATTGGATGAAGTAGCGATTGAGTCTGTATGTTTGACAAGTCACATTGTTGTCTTTCAGAAAATCACAATAAGCATCCTATGGAAGAGGTATATAGTTGGTCAGTATCATTGGCCTCTTCCTTCTTCTTGGTAACTACTCCTTGGCAGTATTCAAAATGATGTGCCAAATACTTTGAAGGGAGAAAGGGAAGAGTAGTGGAGCTCTCAAATTAGCTTTTAATAATGCTTTTTTGCTCAGTCACTGAAAGAAAGACCTGAAAGACAAATTAGACTCTTCCCCCCACACACACATTCTTAGAGTTTTCAATTTATCTCCCATGGACTGTTTCATTTTGGAAGTCTGATTCTGTCACGTTTGTTTTCTCTTATAGTGCCCTCTCAACTTTTACTCAGATGTGTTGTCCTTTCTTGCTTCTTAGGGCTGGTCTTCACTACAGGGAGATCAACGCTGAGATCAATGGCAGAGCACTTTCCAGTGACCTTGGTACTCCACCTCTCCGAGAAGAGTAAGGTAAGTCAACGGGAGAACATCTCCCATTGACAAAGCGCAGTGTAGATACCAGGGTAAGTCGACTTAGGCTACATCGACTCCAGCTATGTTATTCATGTAGTTGGAGTAGCGTAACTTAGGTCAACTTACCATGGTAGTGAAGACCCCTTAGAAAAGATCTCATCAAACAAAATTAATAATTACCATCCTTTCTTTTCCCCACCATCCTCTCTTTTCCCCACTTAGGTCCAAGTTTAAAACCTAAGACTGTGCACTAGAATTATGAGAGTTCTCTCTTTTGGTATTACCACCTGCTGCATATAAGCCAGGGGTCGGCAACCTCTGGCATGCGGCTCGCCAGGGTAAGCACCCTGGCGGGCCGGACCACTTTGTTTACCTGCCGCCTCCGCAGGTTCGGCCGATCGCGGCTCCCATTAGCGGCAGTTCGCCACTCCAGGCCAATGGAGGCTGCGGGAAGCGGTGCGGGCTGAGGGATGGGCTGGCCGCAGCTTCCCGCCACCCCCATTGGCCCAGAGCGGCGAACCGTGGCCAGTGGGAGCCACGATCGGCCAAACCTGCGGAGGCGGCAAGTAAACAAACTGTCCAGGCCCGCCAGGGTAAGCACCCTGGCGAACCACATGCCAGAGGTTGCCGACCCCTGATATAAGCACTGCTAGACCATATGAAGAATTCACACACAAACTGTCCAAATGTGGAAATGGAAACCCAAAATAAAGGAGCATTCCATATTCCCTTGGAGGCACTATAATATGGTGCTTGTTCTGCCTGTATGCAACCAGAACCAGATAATATCAGCAATTTTGCAAGAAAACATGATTTCACAATATTTGTAAGCGTTCCCAAAGAAAATTGGGTAAGATTTGAGTGGCCAATCAAAAGAACCATTATGACTTGAATTTTAAGGTTAATTCATTCATTCCTAGTCAGAACAATTGGAAAATTTCTTTTACTCATTTTTGGTATGAGTTTCAATGGGGATTTTATTCTGCAGATTTTTGTTTGTTTGAGTTTTATTTAACACTGAAATTTCTGTGCTATTTCTTTGAAGCAGATCTGGTCAAAACACACATTTAATACAAATCTGGATGTGCCACAGCCAATATCATCACTACCACATGAGTCTATTTAAATCCTGGATGCTTAAGTAGTGAGATGATTGGGTCACAATATAAGCACATATTATTTATATTATTGTTGTGCTTAGATGCTCAAACCCAAGTTTGGTGTTAAGAACTGTCCAAATACATAGTAAAAGATAGTGGCTGACCTGAATGCAGTCTAACTAGACAGGATAGGCAAAGGGTGGTGAGGTGAAATGTTTTGCATAAGGTCACAGAGAGAGTCAGGAATAGAATTCAGTTCTCCTGAGTCCTCTAGTGCTCTGCCCTCTAGACCACACTGCCTCTCTGCAAATAGGCATCACGGTTCTTGCATTCATAAGGTTTAACTTTAATTCAGTGGAATGTTTAAGTGGTTATTGCACATGCCCAGTCGCATTCTGACCATTAATCTCTCGCGCATACTTCCACTGATTAGTTCCAAACTGTCAGAAGAGCTCTGGCCACATTCAGTCATTTTTATTTGGGTATATTTGTTTACAAATCAAACTTTTCTTCTAGCAGAGTCAAAAAAACCCTGTTTTTTTTATTTTTAGTGACAAAAAATATGTCGCTGATTTTGATTCAACGTTTTATTTTTTTTTAAAAAGAAGTTTCTTCCAAGTTGAGCAGCCACATTACAGCCTTTACGCCACTTCTTGTGGGCATTTGATAAAGTCCTCAGAGTAGGGGTTCAGCCTCCTGATCTTGCAATGTAATCTGCTGTCCCTGTGCCCACTGACTTCAACGGAACCCCGGGCAGGCTACCGGGGAGTTCTCACTAGTGGACTGCCTTGCAGGATTGGGGCCTTACCCTGGAAGAAGTGATACAGGACAAACTCTTGAGGTTCATAAAATTCTACTTAGCCCTTAGTGTAGTAAATGGGAGGTTTGTCTAAAGACGGAGTGAAAACCAAGGGCCCAATTTTTGCCACATTCACATTAAGCAAGTTGTGGTGATGAGCAAAGTGGGATCAATAGCATGCAGACTAATCCTCTGAATAAGGGTGCCAGGACCAAGCCCTGAGTAAGGACTTCTGAGTTCAGCCCTTGAGCCCTCTTCTCAGCATCATTGGCTCTATTTCTGTGGGGAAAGCAAGGAGGGTTCGGCCTACGGTATGAACGACAGTTTCACGTACACGACAGTACAATATTTTTAACTGTCGTGTTACAGCTTCCTGCAGGGTTCTACAAAGCTGCTGCTTACCAGCAGTGTCCCACTCTTAATTAACATTTTTGGAAACACTGCAATTCAGCTGGATGGCCATTCCATCTCAATTGACAGCTGACTAGAAGTGGTTTTCACAGCTGGGCTGCTGATCCAATGCCGAGAGAGACTGCAGTATCATTAATTTTGCAGCACGGTTTACAGCCGTAATTAATATTTCTGGAACCACTGCAAGTCAGCTTGGTGGCCATTCTGTTTCACTTGATAGCCAGTTGGAACTCATTTTACTGCTGCTCTAAGCCTGCTACATGTAGAGTGGCTGCACCGCTCTTGTAAGGCGCTGTCCGGAACACTATATATCACCCATACAGTATCACCATTATCTTAAGGGCAAGGGCAAGTCTTTAAACACGGGCAATTCTTAACTGTTCCTTGTCCAGCCACCAAGTGAAGATTTATTGAGAATCTCATCACGTTCACCTATTTCACGTTTCCCTGACACCAAGCTGAACAGCTCGGGATTCCAAACCTGAGATCTGCTCTTACTCCAGTTGAAGTCAACTGGAATTCTCCTATTGACTTCAGAGGGATCCAAGCTGGGTTCTCTGCAAATGCACCATATACCATGTCACCCTGAAAATCTGCTTCATAAAAGCGGTTACACAGTTGCTATCACTCACAACTGGGATCACTATCCATTTCTATATTAATATGTCATAGTAATATATACTGATCTCTTCATAACAAACAGAGGAGTTAGTTTCATGTGGAGAGAATAGACCCCTTAGCTTTATTTACAGTGATAAAGCTCATACTAAGAAGCCATGTTTGACAGGGTGAGAAAAAAGTTTATTATGCTAAAATCCATTATGAAACCCTGGTTTATGGGAGGCTGCGGCTTTCCGACCTTATTATGTACGTGACATAAATGACACAAGGGGATTTAAAATTAGATGTATGTTTTTACTTTCCTGCCAAAAAATATTCATATTTCTAACGACCCTCTCATCACCTATCTTGGACCAACAACAACAGCAGCAAAGCGAAACACGCAAACAGGAGCAACAACTAAACACACAGTCTTTTTTGATGGTTTATGAAACATGCCACTGATACAACTAAAACTCACAGACAGAAATTTTGTGTAGCTGCTAATGCACAGCATATATCAAAGCTTTACGTTAATGTTTATAACTGAAAGCAGAACCAGACAAGCTTGTTACATATGCTTCCTCCGAGATTTCTGAGGTTCACAGCGCCATACGCAGGAAAACAGTTACATGAAACCTCATGAAAGACAGCATTGTATTTGCTTTAAAATAAAAGTCATCTGTAGCCCCAGTTGTTCACTTTTTCCCCCCCACAGAATTTACAAAGCACATATTTGATTATGCGGATTTTCCAAGCTCTGCTGGCTTTTAATACCAAGTTGTGCATAATAAGAATTTCCCCCACTACTTGTGCAGTGCATAGTCTCAGAATAATGTTTTAGCTATGTAACAAATGTCATGCGTTTTTATATATATCGCTTGTTCTATATATAAATCTTGTTTCCCTGTAATGAGAAAGTGACTTTTTTTTAACTTCTAACCACCAGCCTTAACCAAAGGTGTGGAAAGTGGCCAGTGAGGGGAAAGAAAGAAGATCACAAACTAGGGCCACTAAACAAAACAAAAGGGGGGGGGGAGATTAATCTTATTAGGATCGTATATCATGAGGTTGTCAGGTGTGAAGCAAACGAATGGCCTCTGTTTATCTGAGCTAAACCGAGTGGTTCACCAAAAGACTCACTCCAAGCAGGGTTTTTTTTACCCTTAATAAATTGGCTAAGTCGGTGCAGAGTGTTGATAATGAAGTATGTGCGAGTGAGGTCTGAGCTTTCGTCCTAGTGTTTAGATGCAACTAAGCTTCCCCCTCCCCCTTTTTTTTTATCACAGCTGATTCAGAAAGCCCTTTGGAAAGATGAAGTAGGTAGAAATCAAAATAAATGGATTCTATTAAAACCAGCAATGCATCAACTGCTTGATAAAGTGATTAATAAACAGCGTAGGATGGTGATTGATTAAACTCTTTAATCAAAGTGCTAAACTGACTTAATATGGATAGTTTCAACATGTTCAAAGTATACATTTTCTCTACCGAGGGTTCAGCGTTGTTTATGTAACTTTTCTGAAGTGTCTCCCCTAGGTCTGACCTTCAAATAGCTAGGACTGTGGAATGTGTAAGGATTATAAAGTGCTAAATATATTGCATTAGTCGCTAGAAGTTCGCAGATAAATTATTCTGCTGTTTCACTGGTCAACAAATATTTTTTTCCAGAATTTCAGATACCTTAATAAAACAGTTTCTGTATCGGGGTTTTTAAACCCCTTTGCAATTAAAGGGGATAACGCAACATAAAAATCCATTTTATATCACACTTCATTCCCTTTTTCCCCTCCCAGTATTTATTAAGATTATTGTGTGCAGTCTAGAAATCTAGATTTTTATTCTTAGACTGCTTACACATGTTTAGTTCAAGCTGGTATATTGAATTTAATCCATAGTCTGCTTCAAGATGCAATTTTTGACACAATCATCTGTTCGTTTCATTAGGCTAATTTACCAAGACTTTGCACTGGAAAGCCTGTGATTCTGATATTTTGAGGGAAGAAGGGAGAGAGAAATTTCAACTCTCTTGATTTTATTGTGAGTTTCAGAATATTTGGTATTTTAACTTAAGTCCCACCTCCTGGAGTGATATGAATGCAAGAGAATCTCAGCTTTCATTTTTTTTAAAAAAAGTACATTTCTAGTTCTCATAGCTGTGGGGGAAAAGTTTGAAAATGTGATCTGAATGCACCCTAAAAGCTAAGAGACCAGACAGACAATAAAAAGAACCCAAAATCTATTTTTAAAAAATCTCATGATTTTTAAGCCAATTTTGTGTGTGGGGGGGGGGGGGCGGAGGCTGACTTATGGGTTTTTCAATACTTAGGACTGGCAATACTGTGCCCGTTAGGGAGCTGAACATCTAAATCCTATCGGAATTCAATGGGAGTGGAGCAGCTAACTCTCTTAGGCTTCTTTGAAAATCCCAACCTTACAGCTTCACAGACTTTGGAAACGGAAACCTTTGAAAGAGGGTCGGACCGTTGATTGGTTGTTGGTGGTTTTTTTAAGACACTGGGTGCTGCCAAGAGGGATGAATGAACTAGTCCCCAAGGACACAACCCTCTACTCTGGTCAAAATTGTGTCCAAGTGAAATCTTGCCCCTTTTCAGAAGTTCATATACAAGGAGGCCAGCTTGTTGAGTCTGCTTCAGCCTGGGAACTCTTCAGAGCGACAGATGCCTGGGGTCCAGTCTAGGCCTCTGTAGCCTTGTACAGCATAATAAATGTTCGTAAGCTTTAAATGCACCATCACTATTCCTGCGATAAAATGATCAATCACTATTATACGTAGATCCTCTGTGCACACATACCAAAGTGTCCAGGTAGCAATGCAGTTATCCAGTTACAAGCATGGACAAAACAAATACCCCATATAAGACCTTGCAATAGCAAGGTGCTTCACATTTTGAATCCCCAGAGGAGGGGGAATTCTGCAAGAGAGGACTAATAATGTCCAATGGTTTGAGCACCAGCAGTGAATCTGCACAGGGATTATCAATCGTCTCGTCACCTAGAACATATGGGACAAACAAGTCACTTAAGTAGCTCAGTAGGTGGCTGTGCAGTGTTTTATAAACAATCAATAAAACATTATAATCAATATCTTGATGAACCACCAGCCATTGAAGGTTATTAAGTAGAGTGATTTTCCTACAGAAATACACAATAGGAACTGTTATTTCACAGTAGATTAACAGTCCAATTAGTTCCATGTCCTGCTGCCAGCAGTGCCCTATGCCAGATATTTAAGAGGAATATCAACATGCCCCAAAGCATCTAGTCAAGTGTACAATACTATGTCATGGAACAATTTGTTCCTGTTCCCATCTGATGATCCCCCTCTGCCCTGAAACACAAGGATGGGAAGCTCTTCTATATCTCTGTTCTGTTAGCTTCCTTCACGGCTTAGATGTGCATAGTTTCACAGAGCTGTTGGCACTCAGAGCCAGAACAACCTGAATCTTCATATTTAATTGATTCTTTAGCAGAAAAATATGGTCACCATTTTTAGATGAACTTTAAAAGGAAATGTAGGCATGTCTGGCAATCTTCTTTTGGGCGCTTCAAGGAGTAAACAGGGCTAATTCACGCCATAAGAGGTGGAATTTACAACACCATCGTTCACTGAGTTTCCATATATCTGTTTCCAAGTGGTGGATGGGCTTTTTTTTTTTTTTTTTTTGGCACTGCTAGGCTTCATTCAGCCAGGGTCCCTCACTAGCCAGCACTGCCCCAAACATGGACAGCTCTAGTCCTACCCTTTCCACAGCCTATAACTTTGCATTGCCCTTTGACTTAGGGAAACCCTGTTGAATTTACCTTTGACAGGTCATCTTTACAAGTGCTGTCCTGTTTTATAGTAAAGTTGGTAAAGAATTTTTTAGCTTTCAACCCAATTTAAATAAGGCAAAGGGTGGGTGGCTGCTCAAAACTCAGTCTAGATTGACGTGGTGTTTAATTACAGCTCATCAAGAGCAGCTGGTGTGAGTGGAAACTTACATCTCCATTTCAGATTCATTACACCATTCAGAAATGGTGATTACTTGCACTATTTGTTTAAAAGGAAGTGGGTAAAAAACAACTGAAGTTTACATTTGAACTGTGCGGCAGTAAATTGAAATGACAAACAAATGCTAAGCTGTTTCGGGAACACATATTTCAAATCAGCTTTACTTGTCCTATTGAGCACCTGGTAAGCTGTGTAAGCTGGTGGGTCCAACTTATCGACCAGGGCATAATACAAAGCTCCCAAAAGCAGAAGAATTTCAGTCCCTTTCTTCACAGATGGGTTTATTTCTCAAATACTAAAACAGCCCAACATAAATTAAATAGATATCCTGGGTCCTTCTGCTGCTGCCTGGACCTTACCATGTCTTTCCCCCCCAGACCCAGAGTCTCCTGATGGACCCTATGTGTTCTCTTCAGCCTTCTCTCCCAACTGAGCGGTTTGTTAGCCTTCGGTCTAAGACCCATCACCTGGGAGGCAGCTAATTAGTTTCAGGTGTGGCTAAGTCCACTGGGGTGTGTTGAGGACTGTGTTGAAATTGCAAGCTATCACTTTAAGAGTGAGGGGTTTCCTGGTCATGTTTGTGGCTAGGGTGCACTATACGAAAGCATCATGGGATCAGAATCAGGATGGAAAGGGCCAGCTTAAAGCATGGTGGGATGAGCTGTGCTTCTCGGAGCCTGTTTTCTCTGTTTTGAGGTTCTTGTGTGTAATCATTCTAAATTCTAAGGAATAAAGTAGTGATACACTGCAGCCTTCAAGCAAGAGTATTTGTGTTTCTCTGTGTGTATTAACACTCATCTTCCTTAAAGGGCTATCCCTATCTATGAGAACACAAATCCTAGATAAGGATAGCAACCACAACCAAATCAGACGTAATTTCATAAAAAAATCAGACAGAAATGTACAAAGTGCTAGGACCAAATGGGAATGATCTGAACTTGTGATAGAGAGTATCAACTGAGAGTAGCCTACGTCAGATGAGTTGTTAGTCCATCTAGCTCAGGGGTCGGCAACCTTTGGTATGCGGCTCGCCAGGGTGCTTACCTTGGCGAGCCGCGTGCCAAAGGTTGCCGACTCCTGGTCTAGCTACTGCTAGAAAGACAAGGTGGGTGAGGTAATATCTTTTATTGAACCAACTTTTGTTGGTGAAAGAAACAAGCTTTCAAGCTACATGGAGCTCTTCAGATCTGGGAAAGGTACTCAGGGCTTGTCTACACCACGCAGCTTTTAGCGACAAGGCTTGTCGCTAAATGTTGGTGTGTGTAAACGCTCTTTGTCGTCATGTTTGCCGACAATATACTTCCAGCCCCGCAAGCAGCGTTCGCTTTATGCTCTCCTGCCGACAAAGCCACATCCACAAAGAGTGCTCTCCTGCCGACAAAGCCACATCCACACTGCCACTTGCTGTGGCAAAACTTTTGTCTTTTGGGGGTGGGGGAGCTTTTTTAAGTACCCGTGAAAGACAAAAGTTTTGTTGACAACTTGGCAGTGTAGACAAGCCCTAAGTGTCACAGCTAAATATAAGGCGGACCAGATTGTTTAGCATAAGCAGTTAACATGTATTCTAAGGGATGATTCAAGGGGAAGTGGTCCATTAGCACCCCTGTGGTTATAGGACAAAGAGGGGAGGGAGGAGCTGATAGGTTACACATTGTCGTAATAAACCATAAATCCAGTGTGTTTATTAGGACTCTTTATTAGCTCCTATTAGACAGTAATCAACATCAGAAAACCCATCATTCTTGCTACCTTCAGTGACAATCTCAGTGGACAGGCCAGGAATTAAACTGACATGTTATTGAGCTGTACACTCACTCATGGAGCTTTGCGTTCCAAGTCAGGCTGAAGGTAGGGTGGGGAAGCTTACTCGGACGCTGCCAGTACTGTACAAGAACTCTATCAGTGAATAAAATGGAGGAGTCCATTGTTGAGTGATGCCAATCAAGAGAAAAGACTGGCCCATTGACGACTGAACAACAATTGGGTGGGCAGGGGAAGGAACAAAGACTGAGAATATAGGGGGCCTACCGAAGAATGTAAAAAGTTGGACTGTCGGAAGGGACATGAACCTGTCTCATATAAAACTTATCTGTACCACACAAAGCATACGAAAAAGGGAGAAAGAAGATGGTTTGATATTTATAATCGAAGGCCAAGTGCCTTTCACATGAACAGCTTTTTCTAGTTTTATAGAGCAAGTGCTTGGTGAACGCTCGCACTCACACCTCTTGATGAGCTATACTTAATGGACATCAAAAATTCATGCAGTGTCCCATTAAATGTGGAGTTTTATCAAAGAAGCAAATTGGATAAATATATGCACAATTCTTTGATGTATCTTGGAGTCACATATGGTAGCTGTTGGCATTATTTTCAACAATACATATCTAGTGAGTCAATGCTATTATATTAATATTATTGCATATCTGTGATTCAGTAATATCTCTCCAATGACTAACTTAAGGGCACCATAATTCAGAGGGGTTTTCCCTCAGGAGGAGACATTGTGGCCACTTTGCATCACAGTAACATTCCCCAGAAGCCTGTCCATGACTGGGGACCTAGGCTTATGTTCACGGCAGAGAGCATTATAAAGCCAGGGTGAGTTCAGCTCAATATCGATTGTTATAAAAATCATGACAGGTTACAATTTCTGAAAATTGCATATTTAAGTTTAAATGGAAGACGTTTTAATAAAATATCCCAGATCTCTGTCACTTTGTACTACTGGTATTTTTCTACTCAGAACTGTAACTGGTTTGGACTAAAATCAGAAGCAGAAACTGAAGCCGCACAAGCCGGGGGTTCTCACAATATTTACAACATGGCTGAAACCAGAAAACACAGGAAAGTTGGAATCATCTTTCCCTCCACCCTCAGGCAATACCATGGTGTTTGCCTTCAGCTGAGGCTTTCAAACTTCCTGGTTTAAACTGGAGGGGAATGGCAACAGGGCATGCTGAGTATGGGTTCTTTATTTTGTTCCTTACAACTGAGACATATTGGCAGTTTTCTAAAAAGTTCTGATTTAATTTGGACACACTATAAGAGTTACTGTGTGTGGTGGTCTTATTAATTAAGGTCAGAGTCTTCTGCATCCCCACTGCCTGCTGCTGTTGAATGAACAATTTATTTTAAGCCAAATTCAGCACTTTTAGGTCCTGATCCAAAGACCATTAAAGCCAATGGAAATCTTTCCACTGACTTAAAAAATCCAATCCAAACCAAACCAAAACAAAAAATTATTTGAAGACACTGGAAGAAATCTCATTGACTTTAATGATCTTTGGATCATGCTCATAGTGAACTCGCAGTTCAAGATCTTCAGTTTTTTGTATGCACAATCTACTGAAATGTCTGTGTATGCCAAATGCTGGATGAACACTCTACAGCCACTACAGCTGCCTCTCTCTCTTCAGCAAAGGAAAGTTTCTCACCAGCAGTAAAATAATCTCATTTGATGAACGTCTAGCTGCTTTACCTTTTTGTCTATGAAAAAGAACAGATCTTATTATAGCCCTATTACAGGCGACTGTCTTAAGAGACCAATGAAAAGGGAACATTTCCTTTCTAACTTCTCTAAACCGTTCCGCACACCTTAGTTCAAAGAAGGACTTTATCCTATTTCTTTCTCTTTAGAGAACTACTAATTATTACAATCCAACCAAACTGTGACTTCACCTCTATAAATAGATTTTTTTTCTGTGCATGACTTTATTTGTTAAGAGGAAAAACAATACTTGCACATGTATATGTTCAGGGCTAACGAGCAATGCCATCTGTACGGCTGGAATATTTTCACACTCCTTTTCTGTTATACCAAACAAACCCTCTCCAGCTGATTTCTCTCATTGTAGAATGCAAATTGCCTATAAAAGACCTCAGGGTGTGAGAAGACACTTATCAGACAGATATTACACAGGGACTCATACTAACTACACTATCTACTATACAATTTTAAATGCATTAAGAACAAAAAGGTATCAGCAAACCTGCTTTTGTGTGGCTATAGTAATTATAATCTGAGGTATTTCTGTTTGTTAAGACATGTTGCTTAGGAAGCTGATCTTCCTTACTTCAGGGCCAATACTGCACCTACTTCATAGTAAGTAAAGTAGTGAGTCTTGAATAAAAGATCTGAGAGCAAAATAAACTAATTTCGCTCCTTCCTTTATTTATATGCAGTAAAACCAGCACCTCTAAATTATTCAGATAGAACCATAGTGTTTTGAACAGCTGTGTCTTATAGCCACTTATTGTAAATATGATACAATATTATAGAAACTTTGCTCATTAACCCCTTGATGCAAGATGTCCTGATTCCCCCAAATTAAATTCACTGTTGGTAACTGACAGGTGCAGTCCTATGGAGCTAACTGATTTGAATGAAAGGAACTCAGTAATTCAGAGCCAAATAATTTTGCACAGTTGTACCTGTCAATTCAGAACTGAACCAGATGCAGGAAAAAAAACAGATGTACAGTAAGTAATAATGATCTCGAAGAGGCTCCATTACCGGTGTCTCTCAGCAGAAATTGCCAGAGGTAACTGTGAAGACCAGAATTTATATAATACACCCCATTTAGGAATACACTGTGCCAGGCCCCAGGGACACTGCTAGGGTATCCAAAACAGCACTGATCATCAAGATTTCTCACTTTGGCAAGATATGCCTCTGTAAAGAGGATTCTGGAGAATTAGATTATGTGGTTGAATTAAAAAGTGGAATCTTGGTACAGTATTCTGTACCAGTAATCTGGCCAAGCACAGCAGAGCAAACTCACTGTGCTTGGCCAGATTAGTCTCAGGTTTATGTTGCTCACTGATTTCTGCACAATGGTTAGTTCAGTTTGATTATAATTACTTTGCTTTTAAGGGACATTTGTAAAAATCATGGGAAGGAGGATCACAGCAAGTGGAGTTCTCCACAACCTGGCCCTAAAATTCAACTTCCTTGTTCATACAGGGAAGCCATTAAGGTCTAATCATTTTTAATGCATCATAAATAATCTTCACACTTGCTGTTAAGTTAATTAATATAATCAGTAAAGCCAAATGCATCAAAAATGAAGCTTATTTTGCAAACATGCAAAATGTTCTGCCTCATTGCCTCTCTATTAAAATTAAATGTCATTTCGCTAACAACCCTTTCCAAGTTTTAATTTCAATCCTTTTTTATCACAAATCCTACATTTGTTTAAAAACAAAAAAGGTCCCCTTTAAACAAAGATATCCTTGTGTGACAGACTATAGGAAAATAGTCACATGATCGCTAATTAGGCACATAGGGCCCAATCCTGCAAATACGGATGTCCGATCTTGCCAACAATTATGAGGTCAAGGTACTCAGGGCCATAAGTGGATCAGGATCAGGGCCTTGAATTTTACACATTGACCTACATTACCTTGCCACAAATTACTTTTGTGTAAAATCAAAGCAAGACAGGTGGTTCTAAATAGTTTGTTAGTATATTTCCATGACCATGAGCTTAAAATAAAATAGATGCCCATAAAGACAAAAATCTATTACTAACTTGTAAGAAAATAAATGCAAGGTTAGAAACAAATAAGTGCATGGTTATTCTTGTGTTCATGTAATTGCACCATTATTTTTCAATTCACAGGCATAGTTCATAACAATCAAATAATATTTACACAAAACAAAAGGTACAGAAGAATAATTGTAGATATTTTACTGTCCTCTGTGCTCCAGGGAGGAAAGATTGAAGTTCCACCAGGAACTCCCTAGTATACTGTCAACCTGAGGCTATGGCAGTAATATGCCGAATTGGTATGTTTTCCAATCATGTGTCCAATTAATGACACACTTTGGGTTTTTTTTTCTGGTTTCCTGTGGCCCCTCAATGAAAGGGAGATTGTGGCGGCATTCTCTCCGCTTGTAGCTGGGCTGTCTCTGAAGACCCTTTCTCTTTTGGTTTCAGCCACCACAGACCATAGGTTAATGCAACCCAAAGGCTACATCATTCAATGCCCGTTCTAAGACTTATCAAGTTAGATACATGTATGTGAAATTTCATGTAACAGTATTCAATGTCCTGCTTAACTGAGAGCGTAAGGAGACATACCTTATATTCAGTTCTCCATAAATTGGTTAAAAGGATTCTTTTTTGTATATGAAGTTAGAGTAATTAGATAAGAAAACTTCCATAACCCAGGTCTTCCTTGCTCAGGCACAAGTACCAGTGAAGTCAAATGGGAGCTTGAAGTCAATGAGACAAGCAGGAATAAATTATAAAGTTCCAATGATTAGTACCCTATGTTCCTCCTTACATTCAGTTTCTGTTCCTGGTAAGAGTGGTGTTTCATTTCTAACGTAAAGGCTGATCTTTCAACCCCTTATGTGCACAAGTAGTTCTTATATACAGAGGCGGTTGGCCTCATAGTTCAAGACACTGCATATACTGAGAGAGGTATTTGTTGCAAACCATGTATTGAATACATTGAGGGGTGTTTTGTTTTTCTTTGTTTTTTCTCTCCCTGTTTGTGTACAGATCACAATTTTGATCTATTTATCCATTAATCGTAATTCTTCAAGTAGCTTTTCAATCCTATGTAAGCCTTGCATTTTCTTCAAACATTCCATGACAGGCACCCAATATTCAGGTGTCAGAATTTGAGCTGCGTGACTTGTAATTAAGTCATATGTTTCTGTTTCTTTTCTGGAATAGATGACCAAACCTGCATAAACTACTTCCTTTTCCACTCAAGCCAAATTTTTTTTCATTTCTCTGTATTGGTGGTTTTGCTGTTGCCTGTTGGAGAATCTAAGCGTCTTCCATATAAAGTCAATAGCAATAGTGAAATTCCTAGTGAACATGTGAAGTCTCTAGCTCTTCTACTTTTCAGACAAATTCTGCTTCCCTCCAAGAGGAATCTCTACTACAGGCTTCAAAATTACCACTCACAGACATCTGTATGAACAAAACTTTGCTTGTGTGAATGTTCAGGAGCAGTGCATAATAATGAAGCATGGACTGGCCTAAGGAAACCCTGTTTTCAGAACAGCTTTCCACTATATTTAGCAAGTTCTAGGCCCCGGTTGTGCACCGACCTCCCTGAGCTCATGAGGAACTCCGTGCAGGGTTCTGCCACGGTGGAGCTCGTAGACTGTCAGGAGCCTAGTCCCGGCCGAGGCTCTTCGTGGTTTTGGTACCCTATTTAAAGAAGCAAAATCCTGGTTATCGCATCAGAAAATACTCAGTTAAAATAAACCAAAACCATAATACGTCCAGAGAATAAATCACTTTTTAAATTAAAGTTGCTTGGCCATTAGCTGCCAATCCTACAGCAGCTCATTCTAACAGCAAGTTAACTCAAACAGCAGGCAGTAGACAGTACATCACATCTCTGGAACATCAGAGCTGTTTCCAGCAGCCTTCTCATTATTAGGTTTTTATCCTAAAGTTGCTTTCTTCACATCTGAAACAATTTACCCCAGCCAGGCTTTAAATCAGTGGCTTCCTATCAGTGCTCATTCATGTCTAAATGAGTATTTTATTTTAAACATAGGCCATTCACTCTAAATGAGTTAAAAGATATTAAATGCAGCTCAATATTTGAGAGTGAACACACTCCATGAGAACAACGTTAATTTCAGAGCAGGTCAGTGTGCTAAGTAGACTGGCTGAAACTTTTCCCCCCCCATATCAAATATGCTTACAGCCATTGGCTCAGGGCCCAAGGCAAAGCCCTCCATGATGCAGAAGTCTTGATTTCCTCTTGTATAGAGGGATGGAGGCATGGACAGATCTGCTCTTCTGGAGGCCCCTGCATCTTCTTTCTACTGAGGAAGTGGGCTCTTCCTACAGAAGATAACATTGTGGATGGGCTTGGGAATAGACTGCTGGATCTGAACTTTGGAAATGTCTGCTGCAACCATTGGGGTAGACCAGATGGGGCTGCAGACTCAATACATCCTCTGGCTAGTCCCTGCCATTTCATTCTAAAAAAAACACATCTGTGCTCCTTATGCACGGGCAATGGGACAACCACTTAAGATACACGGGGGGAAAGATCAGGAGGGAAGAAGTGAGAATATGTTAGTTCAGCCTTGACAAAGCCATTAAAAGGCTAGCAATAGAGGAAAACGGTAAGACGTGCTCAGTTATCAACTCCTGAGAAGTTGCTGTGGTCTCTCAACATAAGCACAGATCCAGTGAGCGAAGTGACCCTGACAACAGTCCATCCCGTAATTCTCCTTTCTGCACTGGCATATTCAGAGTGGGTTTGGAACCCACTTCCTTGGCATAAAGAGATGCAGTGGCTCTCTATGCAGCTTATCTGCTCCCGCCCCGCCCCATATTGAGGGATCATGGGATTATAGGCTGGAATAAGGACTTGTGCTGCAGCATTGCACTTGCTCTTCAGTGAGGGGGTGATTTAATCCTGCCAACACTGCAGAACAGATGCACGAAGCCCGATTACTCAGGCTTTAGAGAAGATTCAAGAATTTTACCCTTGATTAAAGTAGAGTGCCTCGAGCTTCTACAGCAAACCTGAAAACGTTAATGCTACTTTAAACTCCACATACACAGAGGACAAAGCACTTGTTGACTTCTATGGGAGCAGGATCTGGCCCAGATATATGAAACATTTCAAAAGGAACCTTGTCTTAAAACAAGAATAAGACTAGACAAAAGTATTTGAGTCAGGGCATTGCTAAGCAATCTTGCTGGTTGTCAGATCTCCAGTGTAATGACATGTCAATTTGATTTCTTTTGTGCATGAGCCCAGAGCTATCCTTGGGCCGAAATTCTTCTGTACTTTAGTTTTTCTTTTGTTCTGATGGCACTTCTCCCAACATTACTTGACAATGAGTGATGCTCCAAAACCCTGATCTTTCACACTCTGTTGGTGACCTATAACTTTTCATGCATAACCTTTGACCTGGGTCCTGACAGTTTGATTTATTGTCCAGTGTTATGATTTATGAGTATCTTCTCAGAATAATTAACGGACAACAGGTGGCGGCATAATAATTTTGATTACCCAGTGGTTCATGAAGCCACTTCAAAGGTGACTTCATTTACTGAATAGGAAAAGGACAACAATTAGAAATTAAACAAAGCAATCCTTTTATGCTTTCGTTTTTCACCCCTTTGTCCATCAACACAGAAGACTTTATTTAGACTCTCATCTTGAACACCAGGAACTTCAATTCTGTGCAGAAGACACCACTTCCCAGCTCCTGGTTTTGGTAGAACTATTTTTCTGTTGTTGAAAAGAGACTTGATTAATTGCACATTGTCAGTTTCCATAAACCTGAGGAGCTTTTTTAAAAATCTAGCTTTTGGAAACTTATCACCACCAGAGGCAGAATTTATTCCAAAATGCAAATTTCTGATAGTTTATCTTTTTGCTCAGGAAACTATTGAATCACTAAAAGCCCCATCCCACAAGGTGCTGAGCACCCTCAATTCCTGTTTAAGTAAGAGTGCTCAACAACTTGTGGGATTGGGCCCTAAATTATGCAATTGAAGCATTCAGTTCAGGTAATTCAATGACATTATGTTCGCCAAGGGCCCAAATCTGCAACTTTTATTCACAAATGAATAGCACTCACCTGAATATCTGTATTGAAGTCAACCGGACTACTTTCGTGAGTGCTACTCAGCATGAGGAAAAGCTGAAGAACTTGAACTCGGGATTGTAGTCATAATAACAAGTTTATTCAACACCCAAATGCAAACCATTACTAGTGGGATATAATTATGGTTGCTTATTGTTCATTCACTTTATAAAATTGATCTAGAATGGAAGGATATTGTTTGCATATTTTCTTCAATTAAAATACCTTTCTTTCCTGCAAGCTGATGGTGGACCCAGATCCTACTGATTTCAACAGTCCCTTTCTTTCTGAGTTCCACAACATCCCAATAAAGGCGCAAATTTGCTAACCAGGTTCTGACAACACATTTTATTCTCTTCTATACATACTTATTTTAGAAGGCCCATAATTTCCCCCATTTAATTCAGTTGATTGTTTTCCATTGTTATTTTCAATAACACCATGCGTTGCTATGGAGATGATGATGATGTGTTCTGTATGGGTGCTGGGTTTCAAGGCCTGATTTTCAGAGCAACTGCAAGTGCTCAACATTTCTGAAAATCGAGCCATCCATTTGTCAAGAACAGAGGTTCTGGATGTATGTTTAAAGGATAAACATCTGATTGCAAAATAAAATACATACTTTAATGCACACTATCCAGTCAATCATTGTTAGACATGCTTTTAAAAATATTTTAATATTGAAATAAGTAGGTTAATGGTGCTATTTCTCAATGTTTACAGAAAGATAAAGGGGCTCAGCTGGAGTAAATCAGTGTAGCTCCGCTGAAGTTAGTGTAACAATGCCATCTTGCACAAACTAAGGATCTGCCCCCAAGAGCTCTTCCTTTTCATCTCAGTCTAAAGATAAATCTAAATATTAATAGTTGTTTGCAGGGTTGTTGTAGTTGGGTGGGTCCCAGAATATTAGAGAAACAAGGTGGGTGAGGTAATATCTTTTATTAGACCTTGTCTCTCTAAATATTAATGACATTTAACTACACTCCCCTCTCTGTGTCACAATTCCTCTTCACACCCAAGCAAGCGCATGAGAAATGAAGTTTTGTACAGCGCTACAATAGCGATATTGCAGGCTTATCATTTTTAATTGACTTCTTGACTTATAAAAATATTCCTACAATCCTGCTTTACATTGCAGTTTAATAACAGCTTAACACACATCTATGAAATATTCATTCCTGTTACATTCAAATTTTAAAATATCTGATGAAGAGCCTGGTTAATAGATAAAGCAGAATCCCTAGAATATTAAAATCACTCAGGCTTTCCGCAAGGTTCCTCAGTGGAAAGCGAAGAAATTACTACTCTTGTGATCAGAGTTACTTTATTTTTTTTCCCGCTAGAACTCATAACGACACCCTTGCAACAAAACACTATTACAATAAAGCCAATTTTGTCCTATAGTAGTTTTATCAAACCTTTAATACCACATTAGCTGCTTAATATACAGTAGATGTAGCGATGGAAAACCACTCTCCTCCAGACTCTGTGTTCAATAAAGACGAAGGAATAATTTGCAGCAACTCATTTATCAGATTAAGGTAGCCTCTTTCAGCTCATGAAATAGCCAAAAACTGATCTGGATTTCCACAAACGTGATAATAATAAATAAAATAAAATAATATAAATAGTGCATGGATTGATCACAAACGGTTTGCAGCAAGTATGGTAATTAACATTTGAAATTCAAACTGGATTGCTTAGTGATGAGCGATCAGGTAAATCACATGATGCTGTTTTTGCTCCTTGATTGGATGATTCACATGTACTTCTGGTGCAAATACTCCCACATGCAAATCTTAAATGGAATGTCTGTGAATATGCACAACTGCAACTGTAATTTGGGCATATTTCAGCAAATATTTGTGCCACTAAAACTTAATTATTCAATGCTGGCATGTGTTTAACCAAAGCAAATTAATTTCAACATCTGACTAACTACTTGTAAAATTGTTCTTGGTTTGTTTGTTGGTTGATTTTGGGGTTTTTTGTGTGGGCAGTATTCATCCAGGTATAATTCTGTTTTATGCTACAATTTTCGATTTTGATTTTATATTTTATTCCACAAGTAGTTCATAGAGAAAACTATTTTTCAAATACAAGCTTTTAGTAACAAGAAATCTGCATCTAGCAAATGTACATACATAAATTAAGGGGCACAAATTCTGCATTCCTCCTTTCTTTGAATCCTACTGACCTCTTTGGTTTGATTCTCACTCGGGAAACTAGTTTACCTTTAAAATGGTAGATGCTCTTGAATCATGATGTGACGTTAGTACTTTGTTCCCCGTCAATTTTTAAATTAATTATCTGGAAGCAACCAGCGGTTACTTTTTGGCCATAGACTTTTTGATGAGAAGCTGTGACCCTTTTTGCCTTTTTGGCATACTCTATACAACACCAGTGACCCCTGACACCTGATTCAACTAAAAGTAACTCCCAGACAGATCTTTCATATTCAGCAATCTCTTTGTTACACTGGGATGCTTATCCACTTCATTCCTTAAAATCAACTTTGTTCGTCTCCTCTTCACTCCCATTATACCCCCATTCCCCATACTTATTTTCTAGAAACATTTCTATCCTTCCATTTGTCTCTCTCCTTCGGTTTTTAAACTTTACACTATACCATCGTCCCATATGTTTGTGCTGCACGCAAGGAGGTTTCTTTAGAAAACGCTGATGCTAATTATAAATTTAATTTGCATTTTAATTAGAACGGTAGCAAATTAAAAGCGTGGCAGCTGGAGAATTTTGAACGCTTTGCAGAGATTTGGTGTCAGTATCTCCCTGCCTCTGACTTCGCTGTCTTTTCATTTTTTTCCCTCACTATCTTTCATTCACACAAACATATTGGCAATTTTTCTCCTCTCTCGTTTCTTTTTTGTCTATTTTTTATTTCTCCATTCCCCCCCCCCCAAGGATCAAATTATAAATTATTTCTTTTTTGTACTGATAAACAGTATACTCTTGTCTTGTGCCAGTACACCATGTACTGTAGTGATAGTGCCGCTTTTAAGTGAGCTTTTGTGCGGCCCTGTTAGTACTGCCCTATTTTGCTATTTATATCTGCCATTTATTTACAGGTAAGAATCTAGTCTATTTCCCCTTGACTAATTTCAAATTCCAGGCTCTAAGGCTTCTGTAGCCTAGACCAGTGCATTTTTTTAGAGAAAAAAAACATCCTATACATTTGCAGTAGTCTGTAGAATCTTAATGAAAGCCATTCAGAATTGGGGATTTCACAACTTTATTCTTCGCAAATGCAGCATTCAATATTGTGCTTTTGGACAAAAGGCTGAAGTAATCTGTCAGTCTCTTGGCCTATAGAATGGCATATATTCTGGCCCTACTGTCTCTCAGTGTTTTCTTTCATTTGTGATGTGAGCATGTCTGATTTTAGCACACACGTGAGCTCATTTAGTCAGTCCTGTCGTTTTCCCTATGTTGTATCTCCATGGTCATTTTCATTCCTTCTGTTCGCTTCCCTCACAGTGTCCTTGCTCAATAATATTCATTAATTGATTGACAGCTCTGATAGACCCAACTAACCTCTATCTCACTCTCATGTCGGTTTTTAAATAAGTACTTGTACGTCCAATGACCTTGTCGCCTCATCAGATATCAGAAAATGAGCATGCAGATATGGAGGAACCTGATTAGCAAAATAAGGAAGATCTCACTTCTGGCGTAAGTCCATAACAAGCACTAACAACTAAGTTTACAATTATGCATTTTAAACAAAAGAGACCTACAAATGAGGAATAAACAGACCTTAACCAGTTCCGTGAGCATTGTCTCTAGTGAAAGCATAATACAGAGCTCTCATAACACGATGGGTTTTCTAGAAAACGCTGGACAAGAGCCAACATTACTCAATGTGGTCCTGTTTGTTTGAATTTTAGAAGGTAGTCTTTTATTTTACTGTTTCTAATTGCATTTTAAATGGTTTGTAGAATGTGGTAAAGCACCCAAAAATGCATACACAGGAGAAGAGGGGGATTTAGAGATAAAATTATAGTTAATATTACTTAGGACAGATTCTGCACAGTAAAGACCTTTTTCTCTCAGAAAAATTGCTTAAACGCTTGCAAAGCTTTGGGCTTTATTGTTTATTTATATTACAGTAATACCTATAGACCCCAAGATTGGGATGCTACTATGCTCGGTGTAGTACATACTAAACATCAATCCCTGCATTAAAGAACTTAGAGTGTAAATAGACAATGCAGACAGAAGGAAATATTCGCTTCCTTTTACAGATTGGGAACTGAGGCACAATGACTTGCCCAAGGTCACGCAGGAAGTCTATGGCAGAACCAGGAAGAAAAGCCAGATATCCTGAGTTCCAATCTGTTGCTGTCTTCTTCCATTTTTCAGTGTCTAGTCATCTGGATTTAGCAATTACAGGATTGAGTTTGGTGAAACTAGTGCTTTGTTTTGCCTTTATTTCAATGATAAGGTTTTTGATGAGGTGATTGTAACAATGTTAGGACAGATTGCGCTTGTTAAATGGGCTAGATTAACTAAGCTGTTTATTATACCATAAAATGCCTTATAAAGACAAAGTTCAAAGTGGATTTTAATTTCTTGGGAGCTACTTGAGAGCACTGATTGGGAATCTGTTAGGATCACATGGGGATGTCACACAGTCTCCTCCAATTGCAGGGCTGGGAAGGAAGAGGGCTGGGGCTGGTTGACCTTGATCTTGGTTCTGTATTAATCATTCATGTTGGGTGAAATTCACCAGTGATAATAATGGCCATTAGAAGACCTGCAATGCAGCAGTACCCAACATCTTCTGGGCCTGGACAACTGCAGAGCATTCACACAGACAGACTCTGTGCACACCACAGAAAAAAAATGTTGGATTTGGGGTTGGTCGCTACTTTGCATGAAGAAACGTGAGTGACCCATTCCTAGTAATGAGATAAGTTAAATGAGTCCATCATCATGCTTACCCGTTATATTATGGAACCATATCTAACTGCTGCTGCAATTACTTTCTTAATTGTCTCTCTCATGACAATGCACCTTGTTTTTCAAAACCAAGCCTGGAATCCGGGGTGGTTCATACTCAGGCTTCATTATATTCACACTACCAAAAAACAGAATCACAATTTTATATAAAATTCTGGCATTGGGCCATCACTGATATGATCATGAAGATCAAGATGAGGAAGGAACAAATCCACTAAAAATGAAGAAATAGAATAGAAAACACTGAATCATCTGTAACACAACAAACTTTAAAATATGACCTGGTGTCTTGGAGCGAAGGTCAAGTTTCTTTCAAGAAGTGCTGTGCTTTCATAGGTGGAGTTCATTTTACAACAAATCACATCTCCAATTTATAATTCTCACTTATACAAGATTCAGCTCCTGAGCTTTTCAGCACCAGGTGAGGAAACTAGAGGCCTGAAGAGCTTTCTTCTCATGAGTAATCCTTACTCAGGTAAGTAGTCTCATTAATTTCAAAGCCTTATTTATGAACAACCATCATTCATTGACCTCAATGGGACCATTCAAGTGGGTATGGATTACTCACGTGAGTAAAGCTTTGCTGGATCTAAATACTCTAAATTGCCTTCAAGAGCTAATTTCTGAAAATGAAAGATAACAGTATGCAAAATGTTGATGTCTGGGTACCCTAATTAATCTGCTATTTTATCACATGATTGCATAGTAAAGTTCTAATTTTTATGTCACCATGAAATTCCCCAGATCCATTACTCCTCCCCTGCCCCCAATAACCTTCTAAATATTTTGATACGCCCTGGTCAACTGAATCACTTTGCAATAACTTCTTATGGTGAAATTGACCATAGAGTGTACAACACTCCCCAAATTATAAATCTTTCACCTTGGCACTTTGGAAAGGCTTGGGTGTTATTTCATGTAAGTTTTTGCAGCTCTACAAAATACTTTCATTAACCCAAGAATGGATTATTTGGAGTGCTAATTAATTGATTCTTCAAAATGCCAATTGACATACTCCCAGGGAAAACCTGATCTAAGCAACTATGTTAATCAAGCTATTGTACTTACGGTTCTGTCTGAATATCAGACCATCTGAAATGAGGAGAACTTTGCCATTACTGTCCTGGACCTCTTGTGGGCAGCTAATTAATATGAGTAGAATATGACAGTTGCACTTGTACATTCACTGTACTGCCTGACAATAACTCTATAAAATTACATTTCAGCTAAAGAATGGAAACAGTGTTAAATACCATTATTTGCCTTCCTTTGATGTCTGAGAGTCATTATGAAAGCAATTACAGCAGTTTCTCTGTCTGTATGTCTACAGGGTATTTATCTGTATCTGTCTGAGTCCTTTGCCAGGTGGAAAATATATGGCATATTAAAGACAAGGGAATTCAGCCTCAATTATCAGGCTATGAACAGAAGAAGAAACAAAATCAGAGTTTTGCAGATGATCCTGCCAGAAAACAGTAATTTAATATTAAAGCCAGGCAAGCTGGGGAAAACTTGCCTAGTGCAGGAGCTTTTTATTTTAATATTATTTGTTCCCCCCCCACACACACTCCATTGCCCTAGTTTGTTTTCCATTCTCTCCCCCCCCCCACCCCAGTTCCTCTATTTATTTTAAATAAGCTCACACTTGTGATGCTAGGGAACTTGGATGTTTCTTTAAAACCCACATTTTGCTTTTTAATTATGCTGTGGACATTCTTCTGTCTAACCAAGGCCACAGAACATTGGGTTTTGGAAATTGTATAGAGGGCCGGTTAGGGGAGGGGGGCGTGGCCCGCTCCCACCCCCCCATCCACCCCGCCGCTTCTGGCCCCCTGACAGCCCCTCCAGACTCCTGGCCCATACGTTGGCAGGTAGATTGAGTGGGTCTGTGTATTCTATGAGGTGCTGACAGGTGATGAGGGAGCCCTGTACCTTTCAGGAGATGCTTGGTATCTCGCAGAGTTGAGCCCTTGCACATCACATCACAAAGTATGTCTGTACTTATGGCAGTGTGTGGAATACAGACACCACATGCCCAGCAAGCATTGGTATAAAGAGCAGTGTAGACACTGAGGCACAGTTTAGATGAGTAGAGTGCCCTATACACCTGAACCGCCAGCTATGGACCCTACATGGGCTCTCTACATGCCCAAGCAGTGCCTCCCACATCTACACTGCCAAAGTGAAAGGCTCTGGCAACAGGGAGGCAGGGGGTGGGATAGCTCAGTGGTTTGAGCATTGGGGGCCATTTAGGGATCTGGGGCAAAAATCTGTCTGGGGATTGGTCCTGCTTTGAGCAGGGGGTTGGACTAGATGACCTCCTGAGGTCCCTTCCAACCCTGATATTCTATGATTCTACCTGATGCAGTGACAAGTGCAGATGCAGCCTGCCTTTCACTGCAGCATGTAGCTACACGTCTAGTGCCTGTATTCTGTACACCCCACCATAAGTGTGCACAGCCTCAGACATGCTATAGTAGTTTGAACTTTGCACTCACCTGCTTGCTGGAGCCCATCCCTCCAGCGGTAGCATGATTGGGTCCATGGTTTGGAAGGAGGGAAAATAGTTGTGTTCATTTTACACACACACACACACACACACACACTTCATAAGGCCAAATTCTATCCATGGATGCATTCAGATGTCCTTCTATAGCAGCCAATTGGGCAGAATGAAGGAGTCCATTTGAGGCTCTCTGCTAGAAGCGATTGAGCTCGTTGAAAATGTTCCATTGAAACGTTCTTCAATGGAAAACTGGGTTTTCCGCACAATGAAAGTTTTTGCAGAAAGTATGTGCTTTCCTTGAAAAAATGTAAGATTTTTTTCATCAGAAAACTGAAACAATGGCTAACTCAGTGACTTCCATGCCCCTGTGCAGTGTACGGTGATACATCTTCTCCTGAGTTCCCCTCCCCAACTCAAACACACAGTTGATTTTGTCCCCCTTCCTTCTAGCCCTTGCTTCTTGCCAGTGGGCCAAATTCACCACAACTTCTATGCCAGCTTCTGCCAGTGAATGTCCTGGCAGACAGCGCAGTTCACCATGATGGCAGGATGGTGTAGCAGAATGGGAAGGGCTCAATGGGCTGAGTGCTGCTCAAGAATTAAACCCTCTAAAAAGGGCATGACCAGCTGGATTCAGTACAACTCCTCAGTAGTCTCTGCTGGAGGGCTTGTATGGAGCCTCAACTGCAAGCTAAAGCTGGCAGAAACTCCGCTCTGGGTGGATCTTCCCCTATGGCACGGGAAGCCAGCCCAGATCCAGATTTGTAATTTGCACCTCTCTGAACCAACCTGGGGGTTGTAGAAAGAGGCTTAATCATCATTCTGTGTTTCACTGCCGGGGCAAGCTGAGCTTCATCAAGTGACTTCAGGAGTCAGACTTGCATGGCACAGACTCTTGTAAGAGCTTCTTCATATACATTAGATCAGTGGTGGGCAACCTGCGGCCCGCGCCACTTCCCGCAGGTCCCATTGGCTGGGAACGGCAAACCGTGGCCACTGGGAACGGCAAACCGTGGCCAC
>NW_020664418.1:42778039-42806767 GCF_002925995.2 Terrapene triunguis | reverse complement strand
CTGGGAACGGCAAACCGTGGCCACTGGGAACGGCAAACCGTGGCCACTGGGAACGGCAAACCGTGGCCACTGGGAACGGCAAACCGTGGCCACTGGGAGCTGCGGGCGGCTGTGCAATTGTAAACAAATGGTCTGCTGGCCTGCCAGCAGATTACCCTGACAGGCCGCATGCGGCCCGCAGGCTGCAGGTTGCCCACCACTGCATTAGATTCTCGTGAGCTGTATTTAGTGGTCTTCTCCATTCTTCAGCTATTCTAAAGTGGCATCCTGGTGCACAATTTATGTACATACTATTGTAACAAGCTGTGCTAAATCAGGCTAGATTTCTCTTATTTCTTGTCAAGCCTGTCACACTTGACTGCTGAAGTATTTCTGGATTGTCATTATTACTAGGAGTTAGTTGTCATACCAAATCAACTTAGCTGGACAGTGCTCTCATACCACGCCATGGACACTGATTCCTGTACTGCATGCTGGTTAATAACATGAAAGAACTCCATGCGTAAAAAAAAAAAAAAGCCAGTTTAGTTTTACAAGAGAATGATTTACAGAGATGCTGCAACTGCATCTACCATTCAAACCATGTGCACACAGACTGGCTTTGTGGTGCCTCTTCCAAATTCTTCCCACTTGCAACCTGGGCTCCTCTCCAAGTTCCATGCAGGTTGCTGCAGAAAACACGCCATATTGTTTCAGACAAGACACGTTTAAGCCCACAGATATGCCCAGTCATTAGCAGCTGATGCTGAGGGAGAATCTTGAGACAAAGTTTAATAAGTGATGTCTGCACTTAAAACATACTCTACAGGCTCCTCTTCCAAAGAAGACTTTTATGCCTGCTGCCATCATCTGCTTTCGGGAAACTTGTCTGTTTTTTCTCTCTTGTAACATAACGGTGCTCTGTGTTGTCCTCAGTTTTAAATAGAAAGCTAGAAATATTGCCAATACTTAGTTCCAATTCTCAAGCCTTCTGAAACTGAAACCTCTACGAACATATCCGCTGCCATTGTAATAATTGTATTATAGACTCTCTTTTCATGTTCTCTCCTGATTTGCTCCAGGAAAGTATGTAACAACTCATTAATGCTCAGTAAGCCCCCAGAGGCAAGTTTGTCAGAGAGAAGGCATAACACATTTATTAATTACTGGGCTCAGTATCAGATTGCTCAGGCTTTACAAAACATCGAGGGCCTGATTCTACACTGTACCGCACCATGTGTAGTCATTAATGCCAGGGAAAAGTGCGTGAAGAGTGGATACAAAATGCCATCAGTTCGGAATGGCAGCACCTTACAACCCACTTTGTCCTGGTGCAAATGACTACGCAAGGTCCAGAACAAAGGAGAATTAGGTTTCTAGTTCACAACTGACATGCTCAGAGAGGCTCTATGCAGGCATTAACACAGTCATTCCATACTAGTACTATATCATCTCATTGTATTGTCACCATTTAGAGCAGGATAGTTACCCATGCAAACCTAAGCATGGTTTGATTTGTACAAGACTTGTGCTATCTGCAGCTTCACATACATGGTAGATTCAAAGGTCACAAATAAAGAGTCCAAACTATTCTCTCTGCTCTAGCTGCTTATTAGAGAATTTCATCCATTTTAGGCTTTTTGATATTGTATGTCACAGGCATCTTTGTTCTTCTCTGGAATCTTTTCCAGCATTTATGATAGACACGTATTTCCAGCTCCATGTTCTTTCTGCTTAAGTTTTCAAAGTAGGGAGTTATTAGACCAAGGCAATTTTCTTAGGGCCGTGTGAACCATTTTAGCATGTCTGAAGTGGCAACAGCTGCATTGGTCCTGCAAGGGTCCATTTTGCTCCCCTTGAAGTCAATGGCAAAACTTCCAATGACGACATAAGAAGGAATAGACCCTACTAAAAACATAGCCCCTTTGAAATGCAAGGCCTATGCAAAATCCTGTGAAATTAGAAAATTGACCAGAAACCAGTCCTTGTGTATATTTACTACAATAGTTTTGTTACAAAAAGATTAATGGATGACAGAAGTCAAGATGAAGATGAAAAGATCTTAACAATTTTTGAGATATTCCATAATAGGGAATGGAGAAAGGATTTGAAGGGATAATAGTTGACCATTTTACAATATAAATCTGGTCTTGGTTAATTAAATCTACAAAGTATATCAGCCTATCCTTAGGAAGCCATGATATTTTACAATGCATTTTAAAAAAACATGCTTTGGATATTTAAACGAATGTAAAAAGGTAGAGGAAAAATATTTTTTAAGTTCATATGAACTTGCATAAACATAGAAATTCAGTTCATTCCTTTAATTAAAAAGGAAAAACACAACGTTAAAGAAACACACTTATTTTCTTCAAAAAGGATGATTAATACAGGTTAAAAAGCTTTTCTCGTTTTACAAAATTAATACCATGTTTAATTACATGAGATTAAAATTTCATTACACATTATACTTTAATTGGCATAGACGGGGCCAGAGGTTAACACCTCTGCACGAGTTACCTTTTGTACTGTTCCGATATCTAATAACAGAGGAGTTTTAAATTATAAACCCTGACAACATTTAACAAGTTTCCTACACGTTTTAATTTTACCCTAGTAATCTTTTATGTGGAGCTCACTGGTGTTCCTGAGGTCATCATCCTGAATGATGAAAGGAGCTGAGAAAGAAATTATTATAAAACCTATGCAACTGGACATTATTGAATTATGGTAAAGATGTTATCTGAAATAAGAATGTCTACTATAGGTTTAAGTATAATTAGTTTAGGGCAGTTGTGTTAGGGCAGTTGTTGGTTAGAACATTGTATGTGTGTGTGGTGGTGGGAGGGGAGGGGGGCAATTCACCTCATAAAAGGGTCTGGTACCGTTCTACTCAAGAAAGACCAAAGAGAGATCTGGAAGACTCCTAGCTATGAAGAAGTGAAGTGCTCTTGAACTAGATGATCAGAGATGCTACATTCTAGGGTAGGACTTTCAAAGGACTAAGGGAATTAGGCACACAAATCCTACTGAGTTTTAATGGAAATTGAACACCTAATTCAGGGGCCTTTCAAAATCCCAGCCCTACCTATAGCAACATTTCCCCAATGTAAACCATCAGAGGTCACTGTTTCAATGACACACACCTTCTATTCCAGGGGTCGGCAACCTCTGGCACGCGGCTGACCAGGGTAAGCACCCTGGCGGGCCGGGCCAGTTTATTTACCTGCTGATGCGGCAGGTTCGGCCAATTGCAGCCCCCACTGGCCGCGGTTCACCATCCCAAGCCAATAGGGGCGGCGGGAAGCGGTGCGGGTGAGGGATGTGCTGGCCGCGGCTTCCCGCCGCCCCTATTGGCCTGGGACGGCGAACCGCGGCCAGTGGGGGCTGCGATCAGCCAAACCTGCCGCGTCAGCAGGTAAATAAACTGGCCCGGCCCGCCAGGGTGCTTACCCTGGCGAGCCGCGTGCCAGAGGTTGCCGACCCCTGTTCTATTCTATACATCCTCAGCTAGGCTTCCAAGACAATTGGTCCAGGGAGTGTGGGAGAGATCAACAAAATGGTGCACTTGAACTACAATCTTATGTGCTGGCGCATGTGTAGCTCTGCCACTGAGCCAGTAGGCCAGCCGACTCTTTCCTCCCATGATGCTTATATCTCTTTAGTAGCCAATTGATTCAAATACAGCCTCTAAAACTGCATAAAACCAGCCAACAACCCAAAAAGTACTACCCAACAGTAGTGCACATAATGTGGGCAGCCAGAGAAAACCGAGTGGTTGTGCACCAAACTAGCAGATATGCCTGACCAACCAAACCACACCACACCAAGCCCATTAAGGGGGGTATAGATGAAGGGAAAGGAGGCTGAGCTGGATTCAAATAGCATGCTGCAATCTGCAGCATGCGCACGATGGCACGAACCGCAGAAAGGAGCAGCAAAAAGCGCTCCACAGTATCTTAAGCGATTCTCACATGAATCATCCTGCTTTACTGTAGCAACATAAGGTTGCATTTCAGATACATTTTAACATGCGCGCAGCTACGAAGTGTTGCCCACAGAGGGTTGAGTATCAAACATAAATAAGGATCTGATCCCAAGCCTTTAGAAATCAAGGGGACTTTGCCCATTGACTTCAATCAGATTTGGCTGAGGCTCTTAAGGAGCGATGTCTCTCTCACTGACTCACTGCTGTTTGCAAATGGAACTTTCACCAGAGTTCATCACTTGCCTTTGGTTATGCCTCTTCACTGTAGGTTTGGCGGGTGGAGTGGGGAGGTGGTTTTTTCTTTATTGAAGAAAGCTGACAGTTCAGTCTTGTTGCACTGAACTCCTGTTGGCTGATGGAAGTTGAGGGCCCTCAGGCCCAGATACTCCAAAGGTATTCAGGCACCTATGGGAGTTAGGCACCTAAATGCCTTTCAGGAACTGAGCCTCAGCGCCTTGCAGAATCAGGCCCAAAGTGAGCCCAGTAAAAAGAGCAAATCTACATGTAACAACCTCTATGTTGACCCACACTGGGGATTAAACCTCCAGAACCAGGAGCATGAGTCTCTACAGCTTGAGCTAATGAGCTGGCTCTATAGTTGGGGACTCTAACAAACTCATCATATCCTCTGTAACCGGGGCACGCAGGGGGATATGACACACACACTGAGCAGTAGATTACATACACACCACTTTTCCACTCTCTTTATTTCACTACTCAGTGTGCGCAATTTAAGGTTTCTGCAATAAGTGGTTCTCAATCATTTTCTAATTGCACTTTGAAATCTTTTAATTTGAAAATGTTTTTTTAAGTGACGGATTCAGGAGGACCTGTGCAACAGACACTGAAAGTATGGTAAAAAGAGTGGTAAACTGAAATTTGCTTTAAAAAAAAAAAAAAATAGGGTACTCATGATTTTTACATTGAATTGCTCAACTCCAATATGCTTAAAAAAAAGTTGATCTATTTGGCTACCACATGTTTTAAATAATATGCCTCCTAGATAAACCCAAAGAAAGCAGAATATTTCGAAGTGCCATATGCAACCTGACTAGACTTTGTATTATTGAAGTTTTTAGAAGTATTTCTCTGGTACTGATCATTCTAGATCTAGATGCCTACAGGATCACATTTCATATTTTGGCAAAGGAGTAGGAGCAACTCTGTGGTGGAAAAACTAAACAAAAAATTAAAAATAAGGACAAAGGACTGTAAGCCCTACCCATTGTTTTTCTCTCACATCCCACTGCGTTCCATGCCCTCAATAGCTGAATTTAGTCTTTAGTGGTCCTCTGGATGGTCTTGTCTGGCTCACAGACCTAATCTACTTTTTCAGCAGCAGTAGAGAAGATAGAGAAATTTACCTTTATGAATCAGAATTAACTTCTGACACCATAGAGCCCAAGAGGCTATGAGTTAATATTGAATTGAGCACTTCTTGATTACCCTGTAATATTGACAAGGTCAGTATCTGTATAGATCACCTGCCATAAAAACGCCAGCCAGGTGAATTAAAATGCCTTGGAGCAGCATTAAACTTCATGCCAATTTATCCAAAGTTTTCTGCATTCTTGTTGCTCTTCCTACTCAACTTGTGCATATGCTCCCACCCGCCCCAGTATTTCCTGAGCAATTGCTACTTTGTGCAGCAAGCGACCCATTAAACTTAATAGCCATTTTATGTAAGTTGCATAGATGAGTAGCACTCTGCTACTTTTCCACTTATGGTTACCTAAAAATTGACCTGTAGGGAAGGGGTGTATGCATGTAGCTGGTGAAATTAAGTGAGAATACAATTCTGGTTATCTGAGTTTTTCCTACCCTAGTTTACAGTGGAATCTGATTATCAGGCCACTGTTTAATCAAAATACAGGATAATCAATATTGCACCAATGCAGCTACAATATAAGGCAAACTGTTGGAAGAAAGGAAATATTCCGTCTTTTGTTCACTGCTATAGCTAGAACTGAAGCTAAGACTGGACAAGAATTTGCAGCAATACGCTTTTCAAATATTTATGATCAGTCTCAAATTATATCTTTAGACATTAAAATCAAGTGGTCCAAAACTCCAGCTGACATAAACCAGCATAGCTTTATTGAAGTCAAATCAAGCTACGCTGATTTGCCTTTGGTGGTCAGGCCCCCGTGTCTTTTTGAGTAACTGTCTCAACTCTGGGCCTGATGGTTGCTTACACAGAAAAGGAGTGACATCAGCGTGGTTTGGGGGTACTTCATGAAATGCAGGATGAGACCTTTAGTGAGTTACTACAGTAAGTAACTTCAAAATATCATCTTCATTAAAGGAACAAACTTTCTGAGCCAGCAAATGAAATTTTCGTAATTAAAATATGTTTGCTTAAAAAATAAATCTGTTATGGCTCAGACAGTGAAATAATATCCTTTAGATTAATGTTTAATTGAAAACAGCATTTACTGCTCTAGTGCATTTGAGGGAGCTCTTTACTGTTTCTTTATGTATAATTGTGTTTTGCAGCCAATTTAAAATAACTAGATGAATGCAGTCCTTATAGTAGGTGAAGATGAGTCCTGGCAAGGATAGCAGCGTCTACAGGGGTTTCTTTCTAACAGATATGAAAAAGTAATTTCCATTCTGCTACTTTTGTGTGATCGTTTCTGCATATCAAATGTATCACACACACAAAAACCTAACTCAATACCTGAGGAGAAGAATATTTTCTAAAAATGAACAACATGCCTTATTTTAATATTCCCTGGGTCTACACGTTAAAGAAAAAATGAGGCAATAATCATTACAACTTTTTTCTCTCTGCAATACCTTATAATTAATTTTGCTAACACTTGTTACAATATGGGAATTTGAATGTTCCAATAAAAAAAAAAGGAAATGGATCCATCTCTAGACTGAGTTGGAGATACTCAATAGGAGAGAGATTCTGAGGGGGGTTATCAAAGCACCTCAGTGATTGAGGAGAGAAAGTCCCAATAACATTCGATTGAACATGTCGTCCTAAGTTACCAAAGTGCATTTGAAAATCCGACCCCTAATCTTGCTTAACGCTAATCACAAGTAGTCCCGCTGACGTAAGGGACCTTGCAACCTGATCAGTATGGGCACTGAAGTCCAAGCTCACCCAACCCTCTGGGTCCAAGCTTGGATGGCTAGCCAGAGCTGCCACCTGTGTGGCAAGTCCACACTGTTATTTTTAGTGCACTAGCTCCAACTGAGCTAGCATAAGTCTATCTAATCACACCTCTCTGTTGCAGTGTAGCTATAACCAATGGGTCTCTGCCATTGGTGAGCCCCTACAACCAGAGCCGACGAGGGAGGGGGAAGCCAGTACAAATTACCGGGGCCTGGCGGTCCAGAAGGGGGCCTGGGGCCCGACTTCCCCAGCTTCCCCCCCCCCGCCCCCATCGGCCCTGTTTAGCCGGTCCGCCCTGGCTGGGGGGCCCGGAAAACTTTTTTCACCGGGGCACGAACCCGCTCTCGGCGGCTCTGCCTACAATGTATCATCTTTTACTGTTCCCAAGGTCTTCTAGCCTTTAGGAAACCAGTAGCCCACACAGCCTTCAGTTTGGTGCATGTGTGACAGTTTTCAGGCTGATGATGTTTTGAAGCTGTGTGTGTGTGTGGGGGGGGGAATTAAAAGTTAAAATTCCACATCGTGATTCCCTCTTACTCCCTTCCATGTGGGATGTGGGTAGATCTGCCTGTGGAGGGTGATCTTCATACACAATTCCTGAAGGGAAAAATCCCCTCCTCCAGCATTATTACCCTGCCTCATAGAAGGGTTACCGGCTTATTTGATTCATGTTGGTAAATATGATCCTCAGATGGAAGGTGCTAGATCTAAATTTTTAGTGTATATCATTATAAAAGTTAACAATGAGCTTAGTTTGGTAGAGTGTCTCTTTACCCTTCCACTTGTTCTTATCCTCCTCATCCTTTCTTTGGCTGTTTATCTTGCAATGTCTTTTGTCTAAATTTAGACTTTAAGTCTCCCAGGTGAAGGACCTTGTCTTTCTATTTACCCATAAAGGAACAAGCCCAACTATAGTGCTATCTATAAACAATTAATACTAATAATTCATTTTAACTGTATTGTTTTATAAAAAAACAGCTTTCAACCAAGAGAGGAGAGGACCTTACTCTGACTTACTCATTAGCATCTGAGCTGCTCACTACTGGCAAGAACCTACACATAGCCTGACTGCATTTAGTGTGTTGGACTATTGTTATAGACAAGAAAATGTCTAACTCTCTCAAGGTTAATTGACTACTGCTCTTTGAAATATGCATGAGAGACTTTATTGACTATCCTGCATCCGACCTCACCTGTCATGCAGGAGGAGGAGGATAGTAACAATGAAAAGGACTCCAGCAAAGGATTAGCAGGACAGAGGTGAAACATAGTGGATTACACTATGTTTTGCCAACATCACTGTTTTCATTCTTTGATGTCCACCACATAGTCCTTTATTCTACTTTTGTGATAGCAAAGTCCCTGAAAATCAATGTACTTCTGAGACGCCAGCAGCCCTCCCAATATTACCAGGTCAGGAGAGACTTTAATTTTAAACAATATGCAGCGTTACGCAAATCTCCCAGCCAACTCATTCCAACAGTTCAAGATTGGTACAGTATTTGGACCTTGTTTCTTATGAATGGAAATTCCATGTATTTCCATGATCTGGGGAAATACCCTGTATCATCTGGGGACCCCAATTATATGAAGGTCCTGGGAGGGGAAAGGACCTGCATTCTCACCTCAGAACATCCTCCAGCCCAATCTAGTCTGGTTCTTGAACCAGGTCCATATCCATGTTATCTGAGCATCCCTACAGGAGTCTCACAACACAGAAGAGAAAGGTGTGTAAATTATACGCAAAAATTCCATTGGATTGGAGGGAAATGCTGCCTTCTCTATGACTATCACAGCATCCCATTCATTCTCCGTACATGGATCCCAAATCTGCAGAGCCCCTGAGGAGGTCCCTCTGTGGGGTCCAGGGAAGACTGGAGGAATATCATATTGGTATTGATGTCACAGAGGGAGTTCTCTCCACTGGCATGACCCCAGGAGCCAAGCTACCCATTGTTCCCAGAAGCCCTAGGTAACCTCTGGCCTAAGTGTTTGCTTTGAGGGTTCTGGATGTTTTGGCAAATGAGACACATGGGAAGACAGTTCATGAAACAACATCTGCAGTTTTTAAGCATTGTCTCTCCCCTGAAAATATGCTACTGACATTTGAACAAAAATGTGCTGCAATTAAAAGCAACAGTCACTTTTAGGCGATCAATGTATAGGTCACATTTCATCAAAGAGTAATTATTGTTATGCCCAAATTGGAAATCTTTGAAAAACAGGGTTTATCCTAGAAATGTTGACACAGCCTTGCAGACAGAGCACCTCCCTGAGAGCATGTATGCAGGCCCAGGCCTTTAGAACTGCTTGGTTACTACCAAAACATGGGCATGTCTAATTTTTAGTATATTTCCAAGACTTATGTCTCCATCATGATGAGTTTCCATAAGATAATTGTTTGATGACCACAAAATAAGCCCTCGTGATGCTTCCACCATGGCAACTGATTTTTTTCTATAATTTACCATGACCCAATTACAGCCCTAATGATGATACATTGCATTCCACTGCCAAGCTGTCTAAACCCCCACCTGCTTGTAACAGCTCAAAACAGAACATGTGAGTATGACCAGAAACTATACCAGTAACTAAGGGGCTGATTGTCTAAGCCTTACTCACACTGAGTAACACTTATTCAGATGAGTGATCTCCACTGAATTCACTATGCAATGTGAGTAAAACTTACAGGATTAGGCTCTATATGTGTACTATATGCTACCACTCTGAAGAAACTTTGAGACTGAAAACAGACATCTATATTATATAGACACACTGTCAAATTACCATGCCAACCACATACTGTGGTGAAGTGCCAGGAACTCAGAACCGGTAAATCCAGGGGTGCTGGAACAATTTGAATAGTAGGGGTGCTGAGAGCCATTGAACCAAACTAAACCCTATATATGATGGAAACCACTTCAAACCAGGGCGTGCGGCAGCACCCCTAGCATCCATAGTTCCAGCACCTATGGTTAAATCTCTTTAGACGAGATTCAGTTTCCTGCTAGATTTCATAATATGGAAGATCCACCTACTTGGTTTGTGCTGGACAGACATATTTTCGTTACTGAATTTCAGCCCTTGGAGATTAAAATATGCCTTTAAAAAAATCTTTCATCTCCTATCCCATATCCACTAGCTGTATAGCGTATTTCCCTGGCCACTAATTCTGATCGCATGCCCTAATGAACTCATTTTATCTTTTGGTATAAATCAATTCCAATTAAAATATAGTTTGTCAACCCTCATTGGAGTATTGTTTCATATTAAAACATTTTTACTCATGAGAGCAAGTGTGATTAACTTCAGTAGGAAACTTAAAGTTCAACTTACTATGAGCAGAGGGAACCGAGCACAGTTCTTCCTTTGCAGAATACTTCAGGCTTGCTGTCAACACAGGGGAATAACACTCGTGGATACATTTACACCGGCCAGTTCCAGACCAGCAGGGACCTAGGCAGACAAAAAAGATGGACGTTTTAAAAACAACATTTTGGTTATCGGTATTATATAAGAGCTCAGTACAAATGGAAAAAGACAGTGTTCTTTTTTTTAAGGGTCAAAAAAAAAAATCCCAAAGTTTTAAATGAACACATTTGAAAAGTAAATGGAAAGCTTTTTATATTTTAAATACACTTTGTGAATGAAAGGCAGTAGGCCAAATTCTCTGCTGGAGTAAACGGACGCAGCTTCCTCGACTTTATTCTAGCAAAGAGCTTGGCTGTCGCGGTCCCATTTGTCTTGGGCATTCACAGACATGCTGCTCACCTTCCCCCCAGGGTGCTCCTCTTTGGCTGTCTTATATTGCACACCCAAATACCTAACCAGCCGCTGGTGTGCGACTCCCACTGCCAGATGAACAGCACCAGCTCACTCAGCACAATGTCACCCTCTCCAACTCTGCAGCACATCAACACTCTCTCCAGAGTCAAATTGGTTAATGTCTGTCGATTTACAATTTGCATTTATTATATTTAGGGCCCAGAGGCTTCAGCTGAGCTCAGAGACTGCAGTGATGGGCAGCATTATAAAACCCCTCAATAGACAAGGAAGATTAGGGTCCCATTGTATTAGGCACTGTATGACCACATAGTAAGAGACAGATCCTGCCCTGAAGAGCTTACAATGCAGGATTTTATGTAAAACAAGAATCCTTACTCTGATATTTCTATTCCCTCCTAGAGAAAGCCCAAGATGGGGTTACTTCCCTAGAACTACAGTACCATGTGCAGCTCCAGCAAAAGGTTAGAGAAGGGAAGATCAACATAGAACTGACAGGAAACTCAAGGATCAGCATTTATCCCCAAAAGAGCAAACAGTCTTTAATATACAATATTCATTGAGTAGCTTGGGTCCAATCCTATTATTCTATTGCAGTACCTGTTATGGGCCAAGACCCCATTGTGCTAGGCATTCTACAAACACAGACCAAAAAGACAGTCCCTACTAACTGCATTATGTTCTGACCTGCTCCCTTGGGCAAAACTCATTTTTAAGTCAAGGCTGAACCATTTATTTGCATGCTGGATCCAGTATATTAATTTTTAAAAGCATTATGGAATTTTCCTCCACCCTTCCCAAACATTCTTACATTTCAAAAGCCAAAAGGAAGCAGCCTCTGACTTTTTTTTTTTTTTAAGGTTAATCCACCCGCTAATGAAAAAGAACAAGTCAGTTTGGGTCATGGGCCATGGTCATATGCTGCTATTGTTTGCAGCCTATGAACACATCACCTTGTGCTGTGATCTTGTGCAATGTCACAAGCTGATCGAAGCTGTAGTACATTAATGGGTGATTTCCAAGGAAAACCCCAGATACATCAGAAAATAGTATTGGGGATTTAATAGTTAGTAGAAGGCATGCCAGTTTTCAGCTAATAGCCCAGTACAGAATTAAATGTATTGTGCTGCTCTAGGATGAGACATCAAGCAAACATCTGAATAATTCTATTCATTAAAGATCAAATCCCAAGGTAATTTTGTATATAAGTGGGGCTGTTATCCTGGTGTCATGGCCAAACACTAGCTCACATAAATGTCTTCTCTTCCTACACTGTGTTTTAGAGACAGATGTGGTGTAACGCCATAGACCAGTGGTGCCCAAACTTTTCCTGTCATGTCCCCCCTTACCAGTAATGGAATCTGTCTGCACCCCCTCCACTATTGCACAGCCACGGCTTTTTTGGCAGATGAGCTTCGGCTGATGGTGGAGCTGGGAGCAGAACTGGGTATGGGGGAGTAGCTGGGGCTAGAGGCAGGATTGGCCTGGGGATGAAGGGGGAATGAGGGGAGAGCTGGGCTGGGGGTCGAACGGGGGCAGAGTGGAGCTGTGGCTCAGAGCTGGTTTGGGGGTGGAGTGGGGCTGGGTGGTGCTCCCTCCCTGCCCTCCGTGGGGGCTGGCCCAGACCCTGCTACGCGCCTCCCCCCCAAACGTTCCTCCGCACCCCCCTTGTGGGCACACCCCACAGTTTGGAGACCACTGCCTTAGAGATGGTTGTGTTTCAGTGATAGGCCTTAATTAAAGTTTGTAAAGTACATTGAGTTCCTTTGATGAAGGAAACAATAAAAAATTACTGTTATTGTTAGTAGAATTTACCTCCCCAACTCTCTTGTGTCACTATATAACGGCCTAGACTGGCCCCATGCTCAAAGGTAAAAATAGCAACATTTTTACCCAGTTCAGGCAAATGACATTTCTTACTATTTACAAAAACTGTATGTCATTTTTTGCAGAAAAAAGTGAAAAATGCAAAGCAATAAAATCATATATATATATATATACACACACACGCGTGTCTGTGCATATATATATTATATGTGTGTGTGTGTAGGCAAGCATTCACATGCATGCACACACACTTCAAAAAAAACATGATTTTCCCCAGCGAAGGACAAAATTCTGGCCCCATTAACTTCAGTGAGGCCATGATTATACACACATTTTTCGGCACTACTTTTGCGCCGATCTCTCATCTAGCTGCCATTAATGGGCACTTCTACCCATTGGATTAGTGGGATATCAAAACAGAGGAAGGCTTGATGTATTCCCCCGTGCTCATCCACTTTAATCCTCCACAGTTCAGTCAGCACCCTAAAGATACATGGAGGTTTCTGGTAGAGCTCACCACCACTGTCCCTCGACTTAGACATGGCACCGGACATCAAAACTAAGCGAGTGAGAAGTTATTTCACACCAGTGTAGCTGCTATATGCTAATAAAAGGGCTTCATTTGGCAAATGGATTTCTGCTGCACCCTGATGTTGTAATGAATACGATCATTGCATTTGCCATTAACCAGAAGGTTTTGATGACTGCAGCCATCAGAACTTTGATATATTTCCCTTAAGTTTTTATTCAGTCAGATTCCTTGAGTGTCTTACTGCACACTTTTGACAAGTACAGCTCTAGATTAACAAACTGCAGTTTTGTTTGACCCTAACTACCATGTAAGCTCCTAGTTTTCTCTAGTCTAAAGTACACTGAAGTATTTTTCTGCTTTCCTGCAGTTTTTAAGTAGATAATAAGTCCCAAAAATTCGCCAGCCTTTAGCTGAAAGAAGCTTGTCACGGTGGTTGGTAGCTAATGAAGATCCCTTTAGTTTATCTTCATCAATTGTCAAATATTTGAGTCCATGAAGTGGTGTGATGAGGTACAAAGACAGATATTTGAAGGGATTTTAACTCATTTGAGCAATTACATGCTTAACTGCCCTGCAATAATCTGTCAGTCTGAGTCTTTTCTACACAGCAGAAGTGGGGAGTATTAGAATAGCTGGATTTAGAGCATAAAGGCCTGGTCTGAATGGAAGAAAGGCAGCAGAGAAATTAATTGCCAGTAACAAACAGCAGGACTGCTTGCAAGTTATATATCACATAGTTACCTACCAGCAGTGATAGAAGCTAGCTGTAAAAATAACATACTGGATTGTGACAAAACAGTCACTGCTATGAAATCAGTGAATACCATGAAGAATTTAAACCAGTGTTAGCTAATTAAGTATACATATATTATGTACAGATTTGTTGTTGATACATTTTTAGTAAAACCCACATATTCCTAATGGCAGTTTAATGATTTTTTAAAAGGGATCAAATAATTTACACACACATGCATAATTTATATAAACACACACATTATATCCTATAACACACATATTTAAATATGCATATAGCATACATACAAAGACAGAATCAAACAATTATGGACAGGAACTGTAAGTGGAGGAAAAAGGGTTGATTGCTTAACATATTGTAGGTTTGTCTTAAAAGAATAAAACACGAGATTGAGACCCTCCAAGCCTCTGGCTGACAATGGAAGTGGATGATTAGATGTTGTCCTCCATCCCTTGTTGTTCCCAATAAGGGCTGGGAGCAGCCAAAGAAAAGAGCCACCCGGGAGCCCATTGCAGCTTTCTAGTCCTGGAAGAAGGGCTCCTTCAGAATATGCCAGCTAGGTAGGGCCCCCAAAGGGCTGGTAATACCAGACAGGGATCGTGCGGAAGGGACATCCCCTTCCTGCACTGATGACTGAGCACATATATGTGTTGTGTGTATTACACACATATCCACACGTGCGCATGTGTATACATTTATATACACACACTCTTTTCACAAACCATGCTTTTCATGTCCCCAGTGACTTCCTACACCGGTTGTTGAGAGGGGAGCAGTATGGCACTGTCACGCTCGGGGATTCCCTATCTGAGGGAAATTCCCAGGGTGCCCCTTATACAAGCTCTCTAGCCCCCTTTGTAGTCTGTTGTCCCTAAATGTCACAAATTTTAATCTTCCTCTTTCAAATGACACCAATAATTCATTACCAGGTGGGTGGATACTGGACTAACAACATTCCTTAGTGATGCTTCAAAATGCGTACAACCAAATCTCATTGCTACCTTGGTAACACTGCTCATAAACAAACAAACCATGCTTTATATGCAGAGGACCATTTTATTCATATTACCCATGTTAATTCTGATGTTTATTTTAGATTTTCAGGCTCTCTGAGGTGCCAGCTCTGAAGAAGCTACTTAGCATACTAGCATTAGGTACAAAGCAAAAGCCTTTCACTTCAGGGACCATGCTTCAATTCTGACCTTAGGTCATAGAGGAAATAAGATAGGTAATCTCAGCTCTGTCCCTAATGACCAGTATTCCACATCACAATGCTACACATGGCTGTCAACCTCTACTCAGAAGAGGCTCAGGACACAGCCAACATGGAGAACTAATTATCCTTCACTCCTGGTGAGCAAATGGGCAGTCCAGCTCAGCAGGCTGAGATCACTGGTGAGATACTGCAAGCAGGCTAATAAAGTAGAGGACTGCTACATGTATGGCTGCGATGTACAGTGCATGAAGCACTTTATCTGATTTCCATTAATGAGGGTTTTATTTTAATCACACTGTACAGCATCAAAGAGAGCAGAGCTCATTTACTCTGTAAGGCTGGTAGCCATCAACTTCTGCCTTTTCATTTTAGGGCACGGAGGCAGAATCTAATCCTGATAGGCCAAATTAAGTCTGGCCCTTCCTGGGGCAGAGAGGGCACTGGGAGCCGCTTCCCTCTCTAGCTTACCTGTAGAAGAGGCAGCCATAAACTGGCTGTAAATGCTGGAGAGCACAGAGGGAGACTCTCCAACCCTGCCAGTAGCATTAGCCGGGCCAGCCAGGGCTTGCCTGACTAAGAGGGTGAGATCAAGCCCTCAGTCCTTCCCAGCACCTGCAAGAAACCATGGGAAGGATACACTAGTAGGTAACACTTTTCTAAGATCTGCTGCTCCTCTCAAACCCCTGGAGCTACTCTGACCTCCACTGTCAGTGGGAACAGAAAATTCTTCCCCTTCAGGAGGCATCAGAGACTAATTGGCTAATAACCTAATATTTATTGGGATGCAACAGCTTACAATAATTACAATGTTCAGTAACTAGCTAGACCATGGGGTGAAGATACCTGGGCCAAGCAACAGCTTACAGCCAGTACATGTATAAACAGGTGGGTGTGGTTTCATTGACAGCAGCAGTATTATTAGGCAAGCCGGCTATTTCCTTTGATTTGGTGTGAGCAGGGGTAATACTGAAAAATGCAAACCTCACTCCAAGACACAGGCAGTGAAGAGAGAGGATTATTTTTAATAAAGACCTGTATTTTTCTGGATGTTACAGTAGCAAAGGAGTTATCCCCAGGAAAGAAAACATTAAGTGGCCAATTAGACATTATGCAATCCATTCATCAATTGTCAAAAAGATACCTTAAGGCAGAGTTTTTGCAGTCAATTATTTGCTTGTATCCTGGGATGATTACCAAGAACTGAACCAACCCTACCTAACATGACTATTCTCTTTACTGCAGAACTACCCACAACCTGGAGTTTATATGCCTAGGAAGAAGGTGTGCCCCCTGACCCTAGGTCTGTGGTGTTCTGGGAAATGTAATTTAGGAGTCAAGTGACCATTTTGAGGCAGCTTTTGTTCAATTAAAGAATATGATTTAGTTTTGTGTTAGCTGGTCAGTTTGGATCATATAAGAATATTTTTCTTCCCTTTTTGAATGAAGAAGCAGCTCTTAACTTTAAGTGACAGATTATGAGCGAGCTCTTCTTTGAAAAAGGCCTGAGCTGAACAGCTGTGGAACTGAACCCAGGTTCTTCTCGCTCCAGATCAAGCTCAGTAGGGAGGAGGTGCAGTTGGATGATTGGTTCTAGCCATGAGCTTGGGGCTCTAACTTCTGGGGCATAGTTAAGGGTATAGTTGATAGGGCTCTTCTTCAGTTGAGTTGTGGCAGATTTCTGATATATTTTGCTAACTTCCTCTTGTAATATTTTTTAACAAGGGAAATTTGTATAGCAAACCTTCCTGGTTCCTCACTGAGACCTACCAACCTCTCGCACCCTACTAAAATGCTCAAAGATATCACTTTGGGCTTGTGTCCTTTGTCCTTTAATAGTTAGTCTTGCATAATAGTTGTTTTCCTTATTCAGGCATGATTTTTAGAGTTTATTGCTTCTTACTTTAAGATAGACTTTTTAAAAACAGTTTGTATAGGAAAGAGTCTTCAAAAGTCAGATTATATCAGCTTCTGTTGTTTCATTGTCAGGGGGGCAGAAGGCAAGCTGTGAAAAAAAGTTTAGAGAGTCAAGTTTGGTGTAACTTATACTGTTTTCCACTCCTCTCACAGAATCCAGTTCAGAGGTGCAAGAGGGAAGAAGTTAAAGCAACCCCTACTCTACACAAAGCCAGAAAAAGAATTGCACATACACCCACCTGGATTAGAAAAAAAATTGCCCTAAGCATTTAAGATTCACAGTAATCCAAATTCAACAAGTGGGTATGAGTTGTGATGAATCCAGGAGCTCCAGACCTTAAACATAATTATTATGTAAAATCTCTCATGGACACAAACACTAGACTAGAACCCTAGCCCTTTTGCTCCAAAAAGCATAGGCCCTTTCCAGTTGAACTAAAGGAGCATTAGTGTTTAGTAGCACATCAGCTATGGGGAGCCACCCACTATCAGTCAGTGTTACTCATACCAAAAGTAAAGAAGAAATCCAAGCTGATGATTGTCTAATGTACAGGGTGGCTGAACTATTTGTGTTATAGGTGCCACTGAATTCCTTTCCTATTAAACTTTCACTTTATGGCTTCACCCACATCTGTGATGTGCAGTCTCATATTAATTCTAAGGGTGTAAAAATGTATACAAGCACCCACTGAAACACAACCAGGCTGGCTGGCAGCTATTAGAGAACATAAAATCTATATGCCTGAGGTTACTTTTGTCCATTGGTCATGTCACCACAGCTGACAATGTGTGTTCCCTTACATATTATACCTGTTCATTGACAGGAGCTGCCATTTATTGGATTCTGATAACTATGGACTCAGTGTAATCAAGGCCCATATTAAGGCACAGGCAGTACAGGCTCATGCCTAGGACCTCAGCTCCTGGAGTGATGTGAAAAGAGCAGAACCTTAGCCTGCATTTAAAAATAAAGTAAGTTTCTAGCCCAAATGATGGTGAGGAAAAATGTGACAAGGGTAACTGTTGGTGGAGTTGTGACGAAGTAGGAATGTTCTTGATGTTTTCTCTAAATACGGTGTGTGTGCCTCAGTTTCCCCTATGTCAGTGGTTCCCAAACTTGTTCCGCCACTTGTGTAGGGAAAGCCCCTGGCGGGTTGGACCGGTTTGTTTACCTTCCACGTCCACAGATTCGGCCGATCGCGGCTCCCACTGGCCGCGATTCGCTACCTCAGGCCAATGGGAGCTGCTGGAAGCGGCGGCCTGTACGTCCCTCGGCCCGTGCCACTTTTAGCAGCTCCTATTGGCCTGGAGCAGTGAACTGCAGCCACTGGGAGCCGCGATCGGCCGAACCTGCAGACGCGGCAGGTAAACAAACCGGCCCGGCCCGCCAGGGACTTTCCCTGCACAAGCGGTGGAACAAGTTTGGGAACCACTGCCCTATGTGTTACTCGAGTATCTAGGTGGCGGGATAAGCATGTGTGACCATTGCAGAGACCAGTAAATGGCAGGTGTGACTGCTGACTGGCTACCCAGGCACAGAGTATGGCTGACTCTTTGGATCCTGGCAACTGATGGCTGGAGCCCATCCCCTGCAAGGAGCCAACTGAAGGTGTTGGAGAACAAAAATCAGGTGACCTGTTTGCCTAGGAAAGAGACAAAGGATGGAGAAGGGGCAACAGAGGTGTCTGAGAGTGGGCTGCTAGAAGCAAATCAGTCTCCTGGTTTAGAACTCAGTGGGGAGGGCCGTGGGCTCTGGATCCCCCCATGATGGACTTTACTAAATGTTCCTGATTTCTGTGCTAACAAGATCTGTTCTACGCTGTGTTCTCTTTGACTAATAAACCCTTCTGTTTTACAGCTCTGGCTGAGTGTCACTTCTGATTGCAAATTTGGGGTTCACGGCCCCTTTGGGGGCAGTAAAGCTTCCCCAGGTGGATGTACACTGTGTCTCAGTGTTAGGACCATGAGAGACTTCTGTAGGTCTCAGCAGTTATCAGCCAAAACAAATTATGCTTTTCCCATGTTTTAAGTGCTTCCACAGAGGAGGGACTTCCTGCAGAAGTCATTTGCAATTTGTGCAGACTCCCACCTCAACATATGTCCAAATCAAATTGTCAGACCAGCTGCTGGGTAGGCAGTGATATCAACAGCAAATTTCCTATCGACTTCAGCGCAATCAGGATGCGCTCATTAACTGAATCATTAGACCAAAGACTAGACAACTAGCATAGCAGGAATAACTACCAGTTATGTTTTTTTCGAGCACGTGTTTTTTATGAGCATGATTGGCACTGACAAAAAATACAAATTTTTAATACCAGCATCATGTCTGCCCTCCTTATGGATCAGAGTCATGGAAATCTAGAACAGAACTTCTAGAGAAGTTCACTCGTTCCAAAGTAAATGGCTGCAGAGGAGCGTTAGAGTACATTGGAAAGAGTTTCTTGCAATATTAGAACTTCCATGGAGAGCAAACCAATCTAAAGTGCCAAATAAGAGAAAATGACAATGATGGATATATTTAGGACATGCTTTAAGGATGCCACCCATATAACTGCCACTGCAAGTTATAATATGGATACAACCTGGACAGAGAAAAAGGGAGTAACCTAGAGAAACTTTATGCAGAATAGAGAAAGAAGCCAAACCCACCAACATGACACTCAGAAGCCAGCACAAGACCAAAAGAAATGGAAGAAACTGGTGGACACCCTGTGCACCTGAGCATGTGGAAGGATAAAGAAGTTCCAGCCAGAAAATGCATACAGATGCCTATCCTTGAATCAGGCTTGCAGTTTTATGTTCTGTGACATCAGTAACCCAGCATTTGACTGGGGTAACTTCCAAACCCCAAACACTCCTTTTGCGACTTAATCAGTCCTTGTCAGCCTGATGTTGAGGTACTTATTTTTTTTGCTGTATAGTTGGTAAAACCCTGTCTCCCTGGAGTCAATTGGAGTTTTGTCATTGACTTCAGTGAGAACAGGATTTCATCCCAGCTCTTTTGTTTAAAGTTTTCTGCCCAATAGGTCAGGGCTTATTGACATGCTACAGCACGGGTTGGCAACCTTTGGCACGCGGCTCGCCAGGGTATGCACCTTGGCGGGCCGGGCCAGTTTGTTTACCTGCTATGTCCACAGGTTCGGCCGATCGCGGCTCCCACTGGCCGCGGTTCGCCGTCCCAGGCCAATGGGGGCAACGGGAAGTGGCAGCCAGCACATCCCATTGGCCTGGAGCGGTGAACCGCGACCAATGGGAGCCGCGATCGGCCAAACCTGCGGACGCGGCAGGTAAACAAACTGGCCTGGCCCGCCAGGGTGCTTACCCTGGCAAGCCGCATGCCAAAGGTTGCCGACCCCTGTGCTACAGAGACTAGGAGGAGCTAGAAGTGGAGGCTTCCAACTTTATTTTTGGCTCACATGCTGACTCCCCATGTAATGGACAAGTATAAAATAGGCTACAACCATACCCTCTCTTGATGACCACTATTGTCTCATCGCTTCCTTATACTCCCCCATTGCTCTGTCTGTATCCATCTGTTGTCTCTTGCCTTATATTTAGGTTGTAAGCTCTTTGGGGCAGGAACTTTTTTAGTTCTGTGTTTGTACAGCACCTAGCACAATGGGATCCTGGTCTATGATTGGGACTCTTAGGGCTACATCAGGGATCGGCAACCTTTGGCATGCAGTCTGCAAGGGAAAGCCGCTGGCGGGCCGGGATGGTTTGTTTACCTGCAGTGTCTGCTTGTTCGGCCGATCGCAGCTCCCACTGGCCGTGGTTCGCTATCCCAGGCCAATGGGGCCTGCGGGAAGCAGCATGGGCCGAGGGATGTGCTGGCCGCCCTTCCCGCAGCCCCCATTGGCCTGGGACGGCGAACTGCGGCCAGTGGGAGCTGCAATCAGCCGAACCTGCAGACGCTGCAGGTAAACAAACCAGCCCAGCCCACCAGTGGCTTTCCATGGCGGACCGCGGGCCAAAGGTCTGCCAATCCCTGTGCTCATTATTACAAATAATAAATAATAAGTTTATATGCTATAGCCAACTTTCTGCTTCTAGAACGGTATGATTCAGAACTTCTTTTTTGATTTATACACATCTAAAGGTTGCATACCATTCCGCCTTGATGGAGCTTTACTTTAGGAAATCATTTAACTGAGCCTCCTCTTAAAAAAAGAGAGAGTGCGAGCAAGCGAGCGCATGCACGAGATGGGAGACTTCAAAATCTATCATCTACTTTATTTCACAAGCAGAGATAGCCATCTGAAATTTAAATCTGCAAGGAATACAAAAGACAGAAGTTTTGCCTGAAATATATATCGTCTACTTATTAACACCATTCCCCAGGGCTAAGTATTTTTGAGTGTAATACAAAGTTGTTAATGCGATGAGTATAATTATAATGAGGATTGATTAAGTTGGTAGCCAAAGTACAGTAACTTTATATCTGAGAGCATCATAAAAGAAAACCACATAAAGAAGTTGTGGAGCATACTGTATGCAAGGATTGACAATCAACTCCCTAGTGAAGTGACATCAAAGCTAATGCATATTGTATGCAAAACACCCCACAAACACACAGAAATTAATCTAATTGTTTTAAGGTTTCCATGTTAGAAATTTAAAATCTGAATATATTAGATGCTGCAAAGGAGAGGAAAGTATTGACAGTTGTAGCTATTCCATGCAATTAAACTCAAATGTGCTCCCTTTTTTCACTAGCAGTTGAACAGCTATTCTTGCCTTTGGAATCTTCTTCTAAGTTTAAGAAACACTAAAACAACATGGGAAGAATTCTCTTGCAAACAGTTACTGGGCCTCATTCACTATTGATTTCAATGGAGTAATAACAGTGTAGAATTGGATGTAAGGAAGCGTGGAGTCAGATCCACTGTTTATAAGCTCTTTCTCCTTTTGTTTTATCTTTCTGTTTCATATCTACCTGCAGATCCCACACTGGGTCTGACACATGAGCATGGTTTGAATTTATAACAGTGAATCCAGGTGGCTGAGGTCAAGACAGAAGTCTGAACATTTCATACGCTTGAGTTCCACACGTGTGACATGTACATCTCTGCGGACACAACTTTTTAATGATTATTTATAGATCATCCTGACTTTGAACTACCAAAAAACACAATAATTAGCTGCACTGAGTTTTTGAAGTGGAATTACTATAAAGAAATTGGGACGTAGTTGGGCCTGGGAATTACAGATTTGATCCTGCAATGTGCTGTACATTGTGGGCCCAAATCAGCAATAAGTGAATGCTTAATTGTATTCACGAGTCATTTAATTAAAGACAATGGAATGACTCAAGTGCTTAATTTTAAGCATGTCCTTAAGTTCTTTGCTGAATCAGGGCCAGAGAGGTTAGCATCTTGCAAGATCAAGCCCTATATCACCTAATGTGTAATATATATTTAGATTGGCAGGAGGGGTTGTATATCAGATATTTTACACAATTGTGGAGGAATCATATTTCTTACACTTTTCCTGATATAAAGCTAGAGACTCAAGTTGCAGAGATCTTAGGTCAGGGTTGGCAACCTCTGGCATGCGGCTCGCCGTCCCAGGCCAATAGGGGTGGCAGGAAGCGGCGCGGGCGAGGGATGTGCTGGCCTGGGACAGCGAACCGCGGCCAGTGGGGGCCGCGATCGGCCGAACCTGCCGAGTCAGAGGTAAATAAACTGGCTCGGCCCGCCAGGGTGCTTACCCTGGCGAGCCGCGTGCCAGAGGTTGCCGACCCCGTCTTAGGTAATTTTTAATTTTGTGAAGAAATATACAGAAATATTATTCTCCCATTTTCATTGTGTTTTATAAGCTCTTACTTTAAAAAATGCAATTAAAATTAAAATAATTAACGAACAGCAGTGTGTAAAAAAATCAGTAGGAGACTCGGTATAGTAAATACTACTGAATCAGATACAACAGCACGGATAGAGAAATGTGGCGTATAGAGAAATACAGTCTGCTTCTGCAGTGAAGTGATACTGTCACAATTAGTTCGGTGCGGTTTTAAGAATTTGCCAAAAAAAAAAAAAAAAAAGACCTTTGGATTTTTCATCTTCAAAGGTTACTTCTAATTAGCATCCAGCGATAGCATATTATAGATGCTTTTTTAAAAAAAAGATCTCTGAGCTCTAACTCTGAGTACTAACATGGTATCTATCAAAGTCTCATGGTGCCTGCAATTCTGACAAAAGGCACTCCAAAGAACTGGCACATGCCACCTTATTTGCATTTTTGCATCTCATTATGGCCATAATTGCATACCACCACATCAATTCTTCCCTACTATCTCAGAAAACATGATCAGTGACTGAAATAAAAGCTTAAATGTCAACAATTGACGAGCAAGAAAGGCTGACCTTTGAAGGATCTCATTCTTTTGAGAGTTGCCCTGGTATGACTCACTCCTTAACTTTCTGTTTGTGTTTGATAACACCAAAGGAACATAGTTGCTGTAAGGATTGTTTTCGTCTGTTGGAAATAGAGAGGAAGTCAAAGAACTGTAAAAATACAATCCATTTACACTAGCAGTCATCTGGGATTGACTGAACATTTGCAATGACAGTTCTTAAAGTCATTGAAACATTAAAGTAAGTGGACATTAACATTAAGCTACAATGGAATTTCTGTGGAATTATATATTACATCTATATCAGAGCTAAAATGTGATTAATGTTATGACAATGAACAAAACAACCTTTCTTCCACAAACATGCTAACCACTTTACATACTGTAACAAGTGTTTGACAATTACAAATAGCTAATCTAAAAACAGGGATAACCATTCACAACCATATTACATATACTGCAATATCTACTGGCCTTCATTGGATTGATCTAATATTTTACTATATTCCCCCTTCCTACCATCATTTCATGGCCTCATTTGCTTTGATTTGCATAGCAATTTTGGTACACGTTTTTCAAAAAAACACTAATCAATTTTAGCTTAAAATAAATTACTCCACCACAGAAATTGCTGCCAGTGTCCAAAAATGCTAATCAATTTTGAAAATCTACATCATGGCTTGCATCCCAGATTTTTTCATCCAACCCACATCAAAAAGAAATGATAGAAAATTATGTTAACATGTTCGACTGCTTGTTTGCTTGTTTTAGTTGAGGCATTGGTTATGCTTCAATGGCAAACTAATAGCCTGCTTAGAATCTCATCCAGTTTGAGCTACTTTTTATTTTAATGGCAATATGGAGAGGTTGTATAAGGAGATGTCTGACATGGTCTGTAGTAAAAGTTTGATTTTCTAACAAGAGTATATTTTTATTTCACTTTCGGAAACTATTAGTAAGAAGAAAATTAAACTGTTTGTTTCCCAGCATCACATTCTCTTGTGGAAGGAATTCATTTCCCTGTATCAGAATTCACTTTAATGAGCAACAGAATTCAACAGATTCTTTAAAAAAAAAAAAAGCTGAGAAATGTCACCTTTCAAATCCTATGAAAGATCATTAGGATGTTTGAACATTTTACATAAAACAATGGTTTAACTCAGTGTTTTTCATCCACTTCAGCTCTTTGCTTCATTCAAGTTTTGGGCATTGACTGGAGGTTGGATTAGATTCATTTTCAGGCCAAGTTTTGTGTTTCATTTGGTTTGACTTTAGGGCAAATATTCAGGCTGGTTCTTATTTTAGCCAGACCAAATTCACTCATTCCTAATTACTGTCTGTCACAGCTATAGAGCTAGCTACACCTCTGACCCCTCTCTGCATGCATTCCTTCAGGTGTTAGCCGTGTGTCTGTACCTTTCTCAGGGTGGTATCCCGCAGTTCTCCCACGCTTAGACTGGATCCCAGGCTACAATATCCTGTGTACCAACCATGATTACTAAGCAGGCCCAGCTGGGTTCAGCACCTGCAAGACTTCCCTTTGGGAGCTTGTGACCAGTAGATAAAACAGATGACCAGACAGCTCTCTCAGAAAAAGAAGTAATTTCAACAGCAGGAAGAAAAATAGGAGAAAAAAAAAAGAGTTGAACTCAATAAAAGGTCTATCTTTTATCTATAGTCCTGGGCAGGTCTATCTTAACCCCCAGGCCCTCAACCTCTGGAGCAGTGTTGTCACCTCTGATGCAGTTCAGGTGTCAGTCTGCCCCAGCAGTCTCTGCTTCAATCTCTCAGGCTGGGGCCTGTTGTAAGGAGAGCAGAGCAGGGCAGTTGCCCTGGCTGCCCACTCCAAGGGCCACCAAAGTGCTGCTCTTTTTGTTTGTTTTTTGCTCTGCTGATTGGCTGGCTTGGATGGAATTACAAATTGTATTATACTATTAGCTACAAGATGGTGCTGTGTGTAACATACAGCTATACCTGCTGGTGCATTAAGGTGTCTTAAAGAGAACATCTCTCTTGTATCTCTCTGGAATGGAAGCGCTGTAACCTGTCCACATCTGGTATATGACAGGCAGGGAGGGGCACCAAAAACATTTTCAATCCTGGCTAGCAAAATGACTAGGGCCGCCTCTGCTTCAGGGACTCACTCCCTGATTGAGTTCTAGCAGCCCAGCAAGATATTGGAGGTATGCATCAAAGTGCATGGTTCTGCTTTATCTCCTATCCCTTGAAGTGTTTGCCAGGAGATGTGAATATCAGATCCAACCCCCTCTTTCTGGGTGCGTACCCTGACAAGTGAATTAATTCAGTGTATGCACATAGTAAACACCACCAATCCCGGTCAAGATACAATATTACAGGTCAGCCTCACATCCTACATACTGCCAACAGATCTCGAAATAAAATTCAGCTGCTGCTCTTTTGCAATTACAAGTATCATTTTTAAAAGGCCGTTTCCATGGCTGAAGAAATCTTTGTGTAACTTAAGTCTACTGAAACTCTTTAAACACTCTTTTCAGGGACACAAACCAACTGCAGCATGTCAGGTTGATACAATGGATCTATCTTATCAAAATTCAGTGTCTTTTAGAAGAAAATGTCATGGGGAGGTAAAATTCTGGCCCCATTGAAATAAATTGAAAACCTCCCATTGGTTTCAATGGGGCAGTATTTCACCAGTGTTGACTAGGGTTCTGGTCCTGCAATGATATGCTCACTGGCAGATGCTGTGCATGCAGGGGTCTGCTCACACGTATCACACTGCAGGATGAGGATCTAATATTGCCTATATAATCTTGCTTTATTCTTAGAAATCCCTGATTTCTGAGCGCTGAAGAGGAAAGAAATATACACTAGATCTCTGTGGCCAGAAAAGTCCTTATGTTGCATTCTCCATGGCATACCACAGAGGTGATTATTCCTCCAAATCTAACCAAACAAGCCATTGCACTGAATTAGGTCTTGAGGATATTAGTCTTTTTTTCCTGTTTGCAAAGTGCCATGTACATCTATTGTACTACATAGCAAATCACAAAATGTCCAGCTCTAGACCAGGGCTCTGTGGGAAGGGTCCCTGGGTTGTTGTGAAATGGTCCTCTTTAGGGTCATGCTGTGGCCCAACTCTGTGGCATGAGGAGGAGCAGGGGCCGAGTACCCAGCAGCCATCCCTGAGCAAATAAGTGGGGAGCAGGGAGCAAGCAGGAGGGGAATAGGTGGAGACTTGGCTGCACCCCCAGCATCTGCACCATCCTTACCCAAAACCAGATGGAAATGCACAATCTGATCTTTAGATTGGTTAGGCTGGATGACAAAGTTCAACACTACTTAACACCATCTTTCCACCCCCCTCCCTACAAAAAAGTATTAGTTTCCCATCTTTTTAAATAAGTGAGATTTCCCTTTTTAAAATCTCCTAGCCCTAATTAACGTTGTATACTTTGTTTCCTGCTGCAAGAAGAGCTTGGGATAAAGCCGAGCCTCTCATTATAAAATCCGCTACAAGAAGATTTTCAGGCCTTGTTTTAAATCAATCTGTAAAAACATCTACCCTCCTGGATATGATTAACAATCAAGATGGAGCTGTTGCTTGCTGTCAATAACAACTTCCCGTATTTATGAAGATTTTTTTTTCAATTTATAATAACCACAAAGCACGAAGCATTCCCACATAAAAATAAAATCAATATTCCTTATGAAAAATGGCCTTGGAAAGACTTAAAACAATTCTTCAGTTTATGTCCTTTTTGTCCACACATGGAAAATGAATCTTTTTTAAGTTATGGATTGTTTACTATAAGAACATTTGTCACTGTTGTTGGTTGAAAGATAAAATGCTGGAAAGATACAGTGCACTTATTGGACAATTTAACATGCTAGGGTCAGGCACATTGAGACTGTATAGCAACACAACAAGAGCAGATACTGAAGATGTCTGAATTCCAGATTATGGTTTTCAGAAGACATGGTGTATTGTTCACCCAGGTTGAAAGCAGATGTATGTTTATATGCTTTAATCTTGGCTCAGATGTGAGCTACCATGTTAACAATTTTGTTGCCCAGGCTGCCCTGGCTTGGGATTTAAATAAAAACAAATTACAGGTCTTAACAGTGATAGATGGACTTCTCTTACATTGGTGTAGAGTATTTTTGCCTTAAGATTAAAGGCTTACGCATTTATCTGCATAAACTAACCCCTGGAGTAGGGTACTGCTGACATTTTCCAAGAAAAATGAATATCCTAACTTATTCCAAAGAGAAGACTTGGTATTTGTATGGCCAGAGTGACCTTTGCATGTGCCCTTTCAGATTAGGTGCACTACATGGAAAATTGTGCTCTTACAGTACTCCATAAATCATACCTACCAATTTTCTTTAAAGGGGTATGTAAATATCAGTGTACCAGGTGGGTAAACAACACTAACCTCGTACAAATGGCTTGAAAATTGAAGAAAAGCACCTTATTTTGCTGCTGAAATTGCTTTTGAAGCCCAGCATCGTGGCTTGGGTTGTAGAATGCATGAAATGATTTGTGCACTGGGAATAGAAAATGGGTTGATGATAACGACACTCGACACAGTTCCTATGTTTCTCAGTTCTTTCGATGATCAAAGATATCATTGCTGTATATTACTTTTCTTTGCAGATCCCAAATGCATGTGAATTTCAAGTGACATACACATTATCTGCATGTTTCCAAAATGGTCAGATGGCTTTTTAGTTTGTGTTTCTCATTTGAGCTGGTTAATGTTTCTGGTCCAGTTTCAGTGTGAGTCGCCTTGCTCTAGGGACATAACATTCCATTAAAAAAATATTACTTCCCATGCTAAGGAAGAAGAAATGAAGCTGCGGCCTTTGAAACTGCCCAAGTGTGATCTGAATAAGTACTGACTATGCAATTGTGTTAATTGTTGCTAAGACAAATTGGATAATAGTGTAAGATGTAAATAAAATAAAAATCCCTGATTTTATACACATCAATACGTGTGAGATATACATTATGCATGTCAGATCACACTGGTGTAAATCCAGGGATCTACTTCAGATGAGATACTCCAGATATGATTTTGGTATAACTCATTTCCGTTTGTAAGTTTCATTCATTTTTGGAATGTCTCATTTTCTATGCATGTGTTATTGTTATTATTGTGTTGCTTGGCTACAGCATTGTTCTGCCACATCTCAGAGCTTTTAGCATAAATCAGGGGTCGGCAACGTTCGGCACGCGGCTCACCAGGGTAAGCACCCTGGCGGGCC
>NW_020664418.1:42777410-42777639 GCF_002925995.2 Terrapene triunguis | reverse complement strand
AAATAGTATTAGACTTCTATATGGATAAGAAGAATAGCCAGAGTTAAAGTAGTAAATATATTAAAATTAAATAATCACAATCTCTGGAAGGATGTAAATACTCAAGCTTCAGGCATAAGCCAACGTCAAACTTTGGGTGAGAAGAAAATTTTTCCTGGGTGCAGGTTATTCTATAACAGGGGTCGGCAACGTTCGGCACGCGGCTCGCCAGGGTAAGCACCCTGGTGGG
>NW_020664418.1:42753948-42777310 GCF_002925995.2 Terrapene triunguis | reverse complement strand
AGTAATCTGCTTGCTCTAGATCTTTGTTTGTAATCAAAAAGCATGCTTAAATGCTCATCTTTTCCAACACCCTTATTCATCCACCAGAAACTTGTCCACTGTGGGTATTTCCCTTCCTAAAAGTCTAAAATAAGTATTTTGGACATCAGAATGATGGCTGTGACAGACCCAAACAGTCACCCAAATCCTATTTCAACAACACCTAACATCTGTACCATATTTTTTTCCCTCTGTAGTCTGGTAGGCCTGTCCACTAGTTTGGGGGTGAAACAGTCAGCCACGCCCAACTCTGTTTTAGCTTTCTGCGGAAGCGCTTTTATTCTTCTGCCACACAAAGGCAAGACATATGGAAAAGTAACAAAAGGGTAGTCCTGACCTGGGCTGATACTGCAAGGGCCTCTACCGCCCCCAGGAGCTCAAGGTTCATAGCCTTCCCATAGCATACACAGCCTGCACCTGCACCTGCACCTGCACCTGCACCTGCACCTGCACCTGCACCTGCACCTGGTCCTGTACCTGCTCCTGCTCCTCTCACCTGCCACCCGCTTACATACCTGGGTTCTCACTTATATCTTCCAGCTGGGAAACAGAGCCAATCATCAGCTGCTGCTCAGCTGGTGCCCAACAGCTGCCTGTTGGGTTTCTCCTTAGGCCAGGGCTTGTTGCTCCCAGGCACTGCATGCCCTTAAAGGGGCAGCCAGCTCAACTACACTCTCCTTTTAAGTGCTATATTTGGATTCTTGCAGAAAACAAAACTATATCTTATTTTATAGTGTTTGCCTTTTTTTTTCCACTGTGGTTTGTTTGTAGGAGGAGGAAAAGCAAGAACCTCTCAGACGTGAGCACTTTCAACCGATAACCCTTTGTTGTGTCAAGTACTTTCCACACACAGCTAGTGGAACTTAGAAGAGCTGTGTGGAAATTTAACATTAATATGTCTAAGCTCTGCTTTTTTCCCTGGTACAATTGTTGGGGTTTTGACTCAAATAATCAAGAAATGGAAAATTTTGAATTATATGCATTTTTTTCATACTGTTCAAAAAAGGCATTTTTAGTTGAAAAAAATGTAGAAGACCATTTTTCAATCAACCCTACTTACGGGTTAAGTAAACAAGACAGAAAAAAGAGTGGAAAGGAAAACAGAGACACAGAGAAATTAAGTGGCTTGCCCACGGTCACACAATGAGTCACTGGCAGAGCTATGAATGGAAACCTTGTCTCCTGACTCCCAGTGTAGTGTCCTACCCAGTAGACCATACTGCCTCTCTGATGAGTCGATTTCTTAACAAGAAGTGATATTGAACTAAAATGGAAGAGTAAAACTCTCACATTACTAGCTCACTATTAAATAATGACACTAAACTACAGTATAAAAAGGAGAAAACTAGATTTCCTTGCGGCCTTCTCAGTTTACAAATATACAGACAAATGAAGATGTTAGCTGAAGAATTCAACTAACAAGTGAAAACAGACATAATTACAATTAGTTAGCATTGTATTATAATTGATGCATATAGGGTCAGGTTTCTTTATTTGAACCATGTGAAAACAAAATCTATTTCATATTTGTTAGCAATAAAATCCAACTGATTAGCAAATCATTTAAAAATCTGTCACATTTTACCTGAATTTATGTCTGAGGGAGAGAAAAAGGTTAAAATGAAGAAATATGGCAAAATATAGCATCACATAGGTGCTAACTTTTCTGTCAAATGACTGCACTTATGTAGGAAGACTGTACTTGGAGATGGACTTTGAGAAGGAATTTCACTTTATCCATTTTAAGACGACTTTCCTAGAAAATACTACAAAACACTAGCTACATATAATACTAGTTATAAGGGCCAGATGTAGATTTCCAGTAATAAAAAAAGCTCTCAGAAATGGGAAGAGCAAATACGCATGTTCATGTTCATTCATGCTAGGTAATGCCAATTTTGTGAATGAGGACTTGCCATGCAAAAGTTGAACAACTGATTTGGGAAAGAAAGTAACCACCTGGCATCCCTCTGTTTGGAGGCAGATTATTTTGGATGGCCAACTAGCATGTCTGAGTTTGTCTAATCTAAGAACATCATGAGGATGTAAATAATCTAATTGAAGTAATTATCCATATATTTGAGCCAAAGCTTGCACTGGAATCAAAGCAAACTATCTGATTTCCAATAATGCTTGTGAAATCAAGATCTCATCCACATTTATATGCAGAACCTGTAAGGCAAAATGATGCCTAGACATACACAGATGTATGTGCCAAATTATTATTCGTATTACAGTAGCATCTTGAGGTCCCAACTGAGACTGGGCCCCCTTTGTGTTAGGTGTAGCACATGCATAAAGCTTACAAAGCTCTGAAAAGCTTACAAAGTTGCCACAGTCATACCAGGTAGATGAATTTTCCTTTGGTAGAGTTTCCATTGTACCAAGCAGTTTCCAAGGTCATAGGTTTCCTGTCATTTAAGTTGAAATCATGCAAAAAGGGGACATGGCACAACCCTATTTTTTTTATTATTGTTTTTTGTTTTTGTGACAATAAACACACAATACATTTTAAAGGAAAACACCTTTCACCTGCATGCTCGTTTATTAAGAGAAGTCTTACAGCTCATCAATGCCTCACCATAGATACTGATTTAGGGTATTATCCAAAGCCAATTGAAGTCAATGGAAAGACTCCTATTAGTTGTCATACTGCAAACTCAGACAGAGTAATAATGAAGTTAGCTTCCTAGGCAGTTATTGTCTAGGGCCACTAAGGCCTGACTACAGTAGCTTTGAGAATTCCTATGTGATTAAATAGTCTATGACTATAGGAACCATGAGAAAAGACGTGAAAACCTTTGTGTTATGGTACTAACTGTATTTTGCATGAGATTTCAAATGAGCCTATGTGATTTAGGAGTATACGTCTTCTTAAAAGCCAATAGGGCTTGCACTCCGAAATCACCTAGGTGCTTTTGAAAAGCACACTTTTTAAAAATACCTTAGGTCTGGATTTTCAAAGGAGTTTATGGGAGTTAGGCAGACATGGTCACTTCCGGACATGCTTAGCTTTACACATTTGAGTTGTCCTACAGAGAGTTCAGTAGGACTACCCACATGCAGAAAGTTAAGCAACTGCAGGATTGCATGGTCAGGGCCTAAAACATCACATTACAGAACTCAGCCCCAGGCAGACTACAAATGGTCTCATGGCGACTTTCCTTGTTCAAAGCATTTTCTTAAATAGTGCAAAGCTGCATACAGCGTATTGCTGGGGTTGTGGTGGAAGCTCCTGGCTAGACCTCACTTTCTTCAACTGGGCCTGGAAAGAAACATATACTGGTATTATTAATTATTCATGTATAGCAGTGTTTCCCAAACTTGGGACGCCGCTTGTTTAGGGAAAGCCCTTGTCGGGCCGGGCCAGTTTGTTTACCTGCCGTGTCCACGGGTCCGGCCGATCGCAGCTCCCACTGGCTGCGGTTCGCTGCTCCAGGCCAATGGGAGCTGCTGGAAGGACGTACTGTCCCTCGGCCCGCGCCACTTCCAGCAGCTCCCATTGGCCTGGAGCAGCGAACCGCGGCCAGTGGGAGCCATGATCGGCCAGACCTGTGGATGCGGCAGGTAAACAAACCGGCCCGGCCCGGCCCGCCAGGGGCTTTCCCTACACAAGCAGCGTCCCAAGTTTGGGAAACACTGATGTATAGTATAAATGAACCCAACGGCCCCAGTCAGGATGGGTGCTCCCCTTTGCTGTGTTCTACAAACACATCATACTTCTAGAATCCTTGAGTGGGGGCAACAACCCCCCAACATTAAAAGTTTGGTCATGGTTTGAGGGCCCAATCCTGTCCCCACTGAAATCATTGATCTCAATGGTACAGAGTGTGGTCCTTTATATACCATTATCTTATTTATTTTTTGATACTTCAGATGCAGACAAACCCTAGCCATAATACCTGATCTGGATCTAAATTATGCAACTTAAGTCTATGTCTAGTTTCAACAAACTCACTGATTAAAAAGGAATGTAAACCGGGAGGAAATAACTTAGTAAAAATACCTATTCTGCAAACTCCTTGGTAAGACAAATGATATAATAATCACACATACGAAGAATGCAACAAAACAGAGGTAGGCATTTAAATCCATTTACTGTTTACGGAAATTTCAAACCGTCACATTATCTTGCATCTACCCTGCAGAATAGGGAAAAAAATAATAAAAAAAGAAGAAGAATTGGATTTGACAGGCAGTGCTAATAATGAAAAGGTTTTTAAATGTAAGCTGTAGCTGTGTACCAATCACTGCCTAATCAGGGTTATGCTTTTCAAATTATATTGTGTCTACTTTCACCTCCTGCCTATTATTTGAAATAAAAAAGAGAAGTGCTTAAGCAAATCCTCGATCTGTTCACATATATTTTTAATATTAATATGTCAGAGCGGCAGCAATGATGATATTAGGCAAATGACGGAATTCTCCCCCCAGCTGGACATGTTAATTGAGAAGCCAAGTTTTGGAGGCAAAGTTCACGTCTGTGCAGATGGCGGGACAATGGAGAATGGCAGACCTAGGTCAGTGTCAATCCCAAACCGTACTTTAATGGCTCACTTCTCTGCTTTTTCAACGTCAGCTGGTCCCTGTGGGGTGTATAAGTTAGGGAAGTCTGTCTGTGCATTTTTTTTTCTGCCCTTGACTCTGGTGCAGTAATTTCATGTAAAGAAGATGCCCCTCTGTGTGATCAGAAAAAATAAGAAATTCCACTTCCTGGTTGAAGCCAAAATACATCTGAGAGCCACATTTTGAATTCTCTTTTCAGCTTTCAGCGCTAACTTATCTGCATTAAAACCTTCATCTGCAGCGCCTGATCCAAAGCCCACTTTCCATTAACCTCAGTGGGGTTTGGATCAGGTCCATCAGTGCTCGCCAGTCCCCTGTTTTTCTTGTTTTAATCATTTTGGTCCTTTCTGTTCAACATTATGGGCCCAATTCTCATTTACAATAAAGCCTCTTTCATTGTGCTAGCTGTAAACTGTCTGTAACACTCAATTTTAGACCCTTTACATGACCTGAGTGGCATTCAGGAGCCTTAGTTTAAATAAGAATCAGGCCCTGTATATTGTTTACATTTACTTAGCAAATGTATTATTTCTTTTAACGTGATCTGTGAATCACAAGCGGATTACATATCTATATGCAGTGACAGACATATAGCTATACTGCACGGCATCACGAGAAGACTTTAATCGTTTCAGTTTCCTAAGTGATATAATTATTTATTATCTCTAATTAAAATGCAGAGTTTGGCTGTCTCTATGAGACTAGATGAAAAGCCTTTTTAATGAAAAGAGCAACTGTGAGCTCTAAATTTCTTTATGGAAGAGATAACTTATGTAATCACTAGTAACCTTTTTCAAGAATATTATCTCACTATTTATAAAACAATGCCTTCTTTACTTTAGAAATTCCCATTTGCATATGAAAAAAAGCTTTATTTATTGATGCTTGTGACTGATGTATATTCCTCATTCAGAGGTGCTCTTTTTCCAGTCTTTCATATTCGGTAGTGTCTAATTTTCTTTTGAAACTACCTAGAATAGTATTTTTACTATCATTTTCCCCTCCAACAATTAATAAGAAAACACAGGGCTTTTTACACCTAAACTCACTTTGTAATGACTTGTTTCCTAGTATAATTTCAAAATTTAAAGACTGCAACCTTTTTATCTATTAGGAGTAGTTGTGCAACAAAAAGAAAAGCTTTTCATTTTTCTTTCTCATCTGAAAGTAAATTTTTGAATGATCAGTTCGCTTGCTAATGTATATATTAAGCTATTTTATTCATTACAAAATATAAGCAACCAAAAAAAAGATGGGAGTATATGACTGCAAAACACATCCACAAATCAAACATATTAAAAATCATATCGACTAATCAGTCATATGACTTGACTTCTTTAACTTGTATATAAAACTTGCCATTCAAGTCTATTTTTGTACAATCAATGGAATACAAAGTGTATTAAAAACACCTGACAGCTTTATGGGCAAATTTTGCCATCCTCTACACCTGTCTAGTAGTATCACTGGCACTACTACTGGCTGAATCTGACAGGTAAATCTGTCAAGTATTGTTGACACCGTTTTCTGCCAATAAGTGCAAAACAAAAGTATGCAGTAAACAAGTTTTATATGAATAAAATAGTAAGGCAGCTATGTCATAGCACAAATTGATGTGTGCCCAGTGTATTTTGTATATTGCACAATTATATGTGGCCTGATCCAAAACCCACATGAAAGACTCCCACTGATTTCAATGTGCTTTGGATCAGGCCCACAAGCCATTTCTTGATCATCTGTATTCTTTCAAGGAACAGAACAATTCATCTTCTGTGGGGCTGGTGTTATAACTGAGGGCAGAAAATGATTTCAGTGGAAGTAGCATGTGTGTAAATGAGGGCAAAATCTGACCGAGTGTACTGACAGGCAGGTGAAGTTGTAGGCAAAATACCTAAGTGTTGAGCTAAACATTACAATAATCGGCTCTTGAATTTCCCTAGCTAATGGCTGTGAACAGCAAGAATGAATACTTAGATAAACCTCAGTTGTAAATCCATTTTCTGTTTACAGTCCTTGTCTTGTGATTCATTACAAATGATTAACTTCTACCTTATGCTCTTCTTCCAACCAGTACCTCCTTTAGAACCAGTACCTTGCTGTGAACGGCTCTGACTTTCACTCCGCTTCATTTTTACAGTAAATTCTATCCTAACTGGCACAGGACCTGTTAGTCAGACTCCTGAGCCAGGGTCTCCTAGTTACCTCTAAATTAGCTTTTCTTTAGTCACTTTGGAAAATATTTGTGGGCCATTCTGGACTCTTATGTTTAATCAGGTGTAATAGACTAGCACGCATGTATACTTTCTCTTTGTGCTTTAAATTCAGCAGAGGTGATTCCTGCAACTGAATCTTGACCAATAGATTTGCTCTTTCCCATGCTCAAACTAATCTATGTAAACCACTTTAAGCTTGGACGGTCAGTCAGAATAACATTCCACACAGGAAACATAGTATATTGATCAAACATTTAATACTGGACACATAACGTCAGTGAAGGGGAACTCCTTTTGTCTTAAATTGCCTTTAATTTCATTCAGAATATTGTTAGGTAACCCTTATTCTAGTAATGAATGATTCATTCTATATCAATTTTTATGGAATGACAGCCAATACCTTAGACTACAAAAGCAGGTAGCACAGAAAAATACAGAGAGGAAGCGCTGCCAATAATCCATAAAGAAAGCTGACTGAAATACAACTATCAGTTAATTTTGAATATTATTTACCGCCATGATAATGTAATCCTTGAACGTTATTTCAGATATCATATTAAGGGCGCTTTCTCATTTATCAGATGAGGATTTTCTTTAGTAATTCCCAATACGAGGAGACAATATAATAGGGCATGAGCCAAAGCCCACAGAAGTCAATAGAAAGACTCCCAATCGCTTCAATGGGCTTTGCATCAGGGTGATAATTGGCAAGATTTTCAAAGTTAGTGCCACAAAATTGGTTTATTTATTTAGATGTATCCATTAAAGTGCCTATCCATTCACTCTGGGCACCTTTGACAAACTTAAAAATGCAATTCCCTTCATTATAACTAAATTTCAGCCATGCCATCCCACCCCCACCCCCGCCAGCAAACCAGAGGTACTAACAATTAAAATGCTTCCCCTTATGTAACCATTAATCACTCTCAAAATTTTCTGCACTTTTGAGGCTTAAAAAAAGGCTTTGCAGCACACAACTGTATACTTACTCTTGTGTATGTCTAATTTACACAGGTAAATGTCCAAAGGGAGTGTGCAAATGAGGTGTCTTCATGCATATATGGCCAGTTAGATGAGCATATCGAGTTGGGTAAGTGCAAATATATGCTCATGATTGTGTACACCTAATTTGAAAATCTGGCCCATACATTTTAGTTTGGTAAATGTATGCTGTTCAAGTTCTTGTTTTATATGAATTGGCTAGTATTTGTCCGATCATTTATACTCCCCTACATTCTGTGATTAAGGATTTAAATAATTTGTAACCAATTTACTTAAGAAGAATCAATACATTAGTGCTACTCAGGTTTGAGTTAATCTCAAATGATGCAGATTTACAACATCACATTACAAAAGCTCAGAGAGGAACAGGCAACACAAGGAAATCTGGGGAAATTCAGATCATTCTTTTCATGTGTCATTCAGATAACATTACACAGGCTTCAGTATTTGCCATCACCAGATATTTTTTCTGCCTTTTTCATCCTAGTTCTCTTGGCAACTGTGTTAAGCACTAATGCAGTTTGCACATTATTATCAACAGGAAATCCCTGGCATCAAAGGATTAATTTTATTCTTTGTCTCTGTTTTAGTAATAGGAAATAAATGTTACCTAGTCATTGTCCTAGTCAAGTCAAATAAAAGAAACCATATCTGCTGACGAGCCATTATTATCACAGTCAACTAGATTAACATTGATTTACTGTAGGTAAGGGCTTTTGAGGGGTCCATTCTGTATATGCTCAATAGCAGCATGATTATTTACTGTAAACCTACCCTCTGATTTTCTCCTTAGGCTGCTATTGTTGTTATTACAGCTAATTCACATGAAATTATGGTAGCTCTCCAGGTCTACAGTCCTTGGTCAGAGACCTAAGCAGGTGTTTGCTTAATAATTTGGTCAAAGATCAGTGAGTTAAAGGTTAGGCCATGGATAGTGAGAATGGAAGGGTCAGAGCACTTGAAGGAGGGGGCTGAGACTTGATCTTCCTGAGTCTGGAACAGTCAAACCTCAAGGTCACCCATTAGTGATCCTGCTTTAACGGACTGTGAGATGTCGACCATAAATTCACCACGCCAGCACCTTTAACCCTATTAATACTGTTAATATTGGAAGTAAAACCAAGGACTCAGAAGGAACCTGCCCATGGAGAATTATTCACAAAACGCCTGTGATATTAAATTGATATAGTAAAGCTTGCAACTGTTAATATTATGCTTCAAGGAAAACCTTTCTTTACTTGTACCTCTTTGGAAAGAGGTTTCATATATATAAAACTAGATTAGATAGATAGATAGATAGATCCCTTCACATATAATATACATGTGCATGTGTAAATGTCTATGTATTAGTGCATATATTGATACACCTACATATTATAAGTGTATGAGTGTATAAAACTGAGACCAACCCTCACCCACACCCTAAATTATTGTATGCATATATGTGTGTTCAAAGTTTTACTATTATGTAGATTTAACAGACAACGTTCTATCAAGCCATCATCTGTTGTCTGTTTACCAGGACTGGATCAATCTAGCAGATGTGCTTTGTCCTTGTTCAAGTCAATGGCCATATTTTGGTGGTTAGGTATTTTGACACATAAGAACATGTAATCACGGGTTCTACGATGTTTTTAATGGCTGTTCTCATGCAGGTTCAGTGACATAGGGACAGTAATAGTATGGAGCTAGGAGTCATGGTCTGCAAACCATTTTTCCCCATGTCAATCTGGGTGGGTTTGTACTCCTGAAATTCATCTTGAGCTTTTAGGATTTGAAAAGTCTTGGGGAAAAAAAGGTAAAAAATTAACCAGATCTACAGATTTTTGAATAATTTGGGGTCTTAACCATGTGAAGCTGCTACATTTCACCAAAATTCCTCTCTGTGCAGAACTCATCTCCCAGATCTGGGCTCTCCTCATCTTTTCCATCTTTGGAGGGAGAAGAGCTTGGCTTCCTGTAACTCTTGCCTATAATAATTTCAGTAGATGTTCATCTGGTTCCATCTTCATTTATAGATGATTCCAACACCCAGAAGGGACCATTGTCATCATCTAGTCTGACCTCCTGTATAACACAGGATATACAACTTCCCCAAAATAATTCCTAGAGCAAATCTTTTAGAAAAAAACATCCTGTCTTGATTTTAAAAATGTCAGCAATGGAGACTCCACCACAGTCCTTGGTAAATTGTTCCAGTGGTTAATTACCCTCACTGTCAAAAAATTACACCTTATTTCCAGTTTGAATTTGTCTAACTTCCACTTCCAGGCATTGGATCATGTTATATCTTTCTCTGATAGACTGAAAAGCCCATTATTAAATATTTATTCCCCAAATAGATAATTATAGATTGTAATCAAATCACCTCTTAACTTCTCTTTGTTAGACTGAGCTCCTTGAGTCTATCACTATAAGGCATGTTTTCTAATCGTTAATTCATTCTTGTGGCTTTTTCTTTGAACCCCCTCCAATTTATCAACATCCTCTTGAATTGAGGGCACCAGAACTGGACATAGTGTTCCAGCAGCGGTCGCACCAGTCCCAAGTACATAGTAAAATAACCTCTATACTCCTACTTGAGATTCTTCTGTTTATGTACTTCAGGATCACATTAGCTATTTTGGCCTCAGCTGATTGTCCACAATGACCCCCCCAAATCTTTTTAAAAGTCACTGCTTCCCAAAATAGAGTCCCCCATCCTACACATTTTGTTTCTAGATGTATACAGTTATACTTAGTCTTATTAATATGCATATTGTTTGCTTGTGTCCAGTTTACCAAGCGATACAGATAGCTCTGAATCAGTTACCCTGTCTTCATCATTATTTACCACGCCCCCATTTTTTGTGTCATCTGTGAACTTTATCAGTGATGATTTTATGTTTTCTTCCAGGTCATTGACAAAAGTGTTAAATAGCTTAGGACCAAGAACCAATCCTTGTGGGACCTCACTGGAAACACAACTGCTTGAGTTTGATTTCCCATTTGCAATTACATTTTGAGACCTACCCTTTAGCCAGTTTTTAATCTGTTTAATGTGTGCTACGTTAATTTTATAGTGTTCTAGTTTTCTAATCAAAATGTTATGCAATACCAAGTCACCATGCCTTACAGAAGTCTATTACATCAACCAAACTTAAAATCTCATAAAAAAAGATACCACGTTAGTTTGACAAGATCTATTTTCCATAAACCCATGTCAATTGACATTAATTATATGACCCTCTTTTAATTCTTTATTAATCTAGATGTTCAAGGACCACTGAGCAATTTGGTCCCTCCATCTTCCTCTTTGAAGAGTTGGCAAATTGAACACTCTGCCTTCAGCCCCCACAATATCCCTCCCACAATGGGGGAAGGGATAGCTCAGTGGTTTGAGCATTGGCCTGCTAAACCCAGGGTTGTGAGTTCAATCCTTGAGGGGGACCACTTAGGGATCTGGGGCAAAATCAGTACTTGGTCCTGCTAGTGAAGGCAGGGGGCTGGACTTGATGACCTTTCAAGGTCCCTTCCAGTTCTAGGAGATGGGATATCTCCATTAATTTATTTATTTAATATCTTCCAGAGAACAGGCTGCCTGCCCAATCCCCCATTTACCATCTGCAGGATGCAAGCAGGGGCTCCACCCAGTTCTACGTGTGACTTCTTACTCCATTCTGCGGCTTGATGTTGCCAGAATTAAGTATTATTATTTTTATAGTGCAATAGGTGTGCATGGCCCCTCACAGAATAGATAAAGCAGATGCCCTGCCAAGAAGAGCTTGCCATCTATGTTAAGACCAGAACTACATCAGACAATAACACAGGGAGGGGCAGTGAAGGGATAGGGTGAAGGCAAGGATTACAAAGACACTTGGGAGGCGAGTGCATGTGTCCAGCCTTTTAAGAAGGGTCTTAAAAGGGGAAAGGGATGAAACATAGCACACAGGGTAAGGGAAGGAGTAACTGCTATTATTTACTACTTTATAGCACCTGCTCGGGTGCCAGGAGCTTTACAGAAGACAAAACAATGACAGTGGCCTGCGCCAAAGCATTTACCATCTAAGGTCCTGAGTGTGCAATGGGGCCCACTGCAGGATCGAGGACTAAATGAGTTCCAGGCATTGGAGAAGAAAAGCATGGAGATGGGAGTGAGAAGACACAAAGCAGCCATCTGGATGACTCACTTGAGCTGAATGAAGCGGTCACAGAGGAGTAAAAGGAGATAAGGGCAGGCAGTTACATGCATGGTTAGGGCACCTGGGCATTACTGAATCGGTAGCCCCAGGTCAGCATTAATGAAATACTCAGGGAAGACAGCCACACAACATATACTCAATAGTGTGAATGGGAGAACATTTGGGGTTCTCTGAATCTGACAGTGAGGAAGGTTTCACAATTCCCTATTGTTCCTCCTATCCCCACATTTCTGAGGTCTGAGCCTGGAAAAAAAGTACTGTGAGGGAAAGGGGTTGGGACTAGAGCAGTGTCCTACCATGTACTGAAATCATAGGAAAAGGAGCTGGTAGGGAAGAGCATGTTCCAGGGGAAAAGTAGCTTTTGCATGAATACAGATTTCATAGGGATTCCAAATTGCAGGGCTAATCCTGCCAGATGCTGTACCTACAGGGTACAGAGTCACCAACTGACATCAAAAGGTTCTGGGCACCACTCAGTACCCTGCAGAAGTGGACCCTCAATCCAGAACACTTGGCTTCAGTTCATATCACTTGAACTCATGTTGTTTGAATGGGCTTAAATCTTTATACAAACTGTTTGCTCAATCGCCTTGCATACCGTGCATGATGCTGTGTGCACCTGTTCGTTTGATAGCCAGCACAATAGGATATTTTTGGGTTGAAATCATCACTTGTAACAAACAATTTTTTTTAATTGAGAATAATTCTGGAACTGAAGACACAATGAGAATATGTACAAAAAAATTCCTTCGAAAGGCTTGAAAAGTAAAATGTGTCAAAATATTTTTAGACCCTCAAGATGTATTTTGGTGACACAAAGGCAGTTTTCAAATGGGGGTCCTCTTTTTTTTTTTTAATGGGCACAGGCTTCTGTCTTTAAGATGACTTCTTCTGGGTTTTATTTAGCTGAGCCTCTAAAAATATTTTCTGCTTTAAAAATAAAGAGAATATAGTTGTAAAACATAACAATTTGCATACTTATTGCGCTGGATGTGCTGCCTGCTAATTAGAAAGGGAATACATGGTTTAAAAAAATCTGATCGGGGGAAAAAAAATCAGTAGGCCTCATCCTCTGAGCCCTCTGCATGTGGAACTCCCATTAATTCCAAAAGCTTCCAAAATCAGGTGCATTAAGACCTCGATCCTGCAATGAGCTCTATACTCTTTGCAGGATCAGGGCCTACATTTTGTGTAAACCAAGAATCAGCTTTATTCAGTTATTTTTTAAAGATTATTTGATACAAGTTGTTTTACATTCAGACTTTAACGTATGTAGGCATGTGCCCTACTGAAGCCCTCAAAATAGGATTTAACTGGGACTTGTGCACAGGCCTCATACTGGCCCTCTGCCCAGAGGGTGAATTCCATCCACACAGAATACTCAGGTCACATGCCCTACACTCCTGTTGTATTAGGGAGCAAAGCAATGCTCCTTTCCTGGGTGGCCAAGACATTAGGGCATTGCCCTAAACTACTACTTCCTAGTCTGAACAGAAGAAATTGCATGGGCTTATTTTCATACAACCAAACAATTCCCTACTAACCCAGAAAGAAAATATTTGTTCACCAAATAGTGGAAACTTGATTTTATCAAGTCTTATAGAGTGGGAAACTATGTATTATGGGGGTGCCATTTCTATGATTTACCTTGGAGAACAGCACACAGATTTTGTTCATGTTTTGGGTTTTACCTTCCATTTTTTAAATTTCCTTCTCATATGATTGTACTTATGCATGACTATTAATATTGGAATGTACCTTAAAGATTTATGCATGTGCTTAACGGTAGGCATGTGAGTAGTCTCAAAGACTTTAATGGGATTTCTCAGGTGTGTAAAATTAAGCGTGTGTAAGTATTTAGAGCATCGGGACTCAAGTTGCTTTGGCATGCATGAAACAGAGTCTGATTAAACTTTTCAATGCTTGTATTTCTTTTTTAGAAATATGTTTTCAGGCATTGGAGCTGAGGCTGTCTCTTTCATGACTGACTAGTCTGCCTCTGAGAGTTGTTTAGATCACTTTCTGAGAGGGTTAGGGAAAGACAAGAAACAAAGGTTTAATGAATTGCAAAAATATTCATGTTGCAAGAGAAATATGCACATTCTGGACATCTCCCAGATTGAAATAGTCTGAGAGTATGAAGGGGAGTATGGGGAGGGAGTAGACGCTTCAGATGTCCCAGAAAGAATTGTAAATCAGAATTTACTATTGTAAATTCTACCAGCAGCTCTTTAAAGTGACCACAGGTGAGTCTCTTTGATATACAGCAATGGGATCCGGAATTGCTGACACACTTGTTTAAAGCAATCTGACCATCACTTTATAGTGCTTAGGAAAAGCTGGAAACTTGGAACCCGATTTCCTAAGTTGCTCTGAACTTAGTATGTAGCTTGTTTTTTCTGGTGATACTTTATGCAAGCTGTATGTGCAGCCTGACGATTATCACTCATTGTTATTTAGTTAGCGGATTGTTTCTAGATGCAGTACCATAAAAGTTCCTTCATTTATAAAATATGAAATGGCTGACCTAAGTTAAACCAATTACTAAGTTCTTTATCATTTTTCCAGGTGCTTTCTTCATTATCAGATATCAGTCAACTCCAGGGCAGTAAACAAGCTAGTTCTGGAATTTGTGGAATGCTCAAATCATCAATTCAAGGACATGCAGTTCAAATCTGAAATATTAGCAGTTCAAAATTCCATTAAGATGACCGTCAGATGTGTTGTTACACTATCCATTTTGAAATGTGAAGCACAGAAGCAATCAGCGACACCTTGGTATCAAAAGAAAATATTTCCTATTATTAGGATGTTCGGACAAAAAAAATCTAGATTGCATTTAGTGGGCAAGATGAAATATTTCAACCTAGAAAATGCTTCTTTTAGTTAGATCATCCTCATTAACAGAGTCCATATTACGTTCTTTCAACTGTACTGTAGGTGTAAAATGATAGCAAGAAAAGCTAAAGGAAGAAATGGAACACAACTGAGAAGTGATTTTCTTATATAAGATAAACAAATATAGCACTTGGGTTACTACAGTGTTGGGGGGGTTATAAGAAGATAGACAGTGTGTGTTTCATTTAAAAAAATACTATGTATAAAATGATGACCATGTCTCATACCCTTATCTGGTGTAAACATGTAACTCCATTGACTCTCGATTTGGCTCCATGTGTATTTTTATATAACCTTGTATTCTACTTGTATATATATTGTTCCTTTTAAACAGCCTGGTAATTATGTTAGAGTGGGATGTGTTTTTTTGAGCTTATTTACATTAAACGTGGGGGGGGGGGGGAATCTGTGTTGGGGTTTATTTTCTGAATTTGGGACTATTTGGACCTGGTTCTGCAAATCCTCACTCTCTCATAAGGGCTTTACTCATGTGAGGAAGGCATTGGAAGGATCAGGCCAACTGTTCACAAGAGGTGTTGATGTAATAAAATTAGTGTTCGAGAAAAAGGCAGGTTAAAATGATAAATGTCAAATATTAGTAGCTCTTTTTTTAAAAAAAAAGACATCTCCCATGACACTTCACCCTCCACCTCCTGCTCTCTTCTATAGATGGCAAGAAGGTGCACAGTAAAAGAAATTAAGATGATACTGTGTTGACAGGAGAAAGGAGACTCCAGTTTTCATCCCTTCAGACAACAGGCATGACATCATGTCTCCTCAAACTGACACATTAATGAATTGAGCAACACCTGAACTTTTCTAGAGAAGAGAACCTTTTACACCAGCAAGTTATTTGGTGTCAGTAATAATAGGATTCTGTATCCTACCCCACTCTATATTTGATGGCAGAATTACCTTTTGGGCCCTAACAAGTTGACAGGGGTTCATTTTGCTTCCTCTTTTAATGACATCTTCTTTTGCAGGTGAACTGCAGATGTAATGACTTCCTCTTTTGCCTCTGAGTACTGCCGAAATGTCATTATGACCCAAGATGTCTCAATCTGGCTTAATGCAAATGGGAAGCAAAGGGTTTTTAAAGGTGAAACTGATCTTGCTAATGAAGAAGTATCACTCTTCATCTGGACAGGGAGCACAAAGCTTGTTAGATCAAGTTAAGTGAATGTCACAGGTTAGAGTTCAAGCATAACACAGAATCGTGACTGAAGATTTTATCATCTATTTGTATAAAGAATCTAATTGAGAGATGCCCAGTCAAAACAAAGGAATATATGTCTAAATCTAGGTATTTTGGAAAGACCCAGCAAGATATGCAATGAGGCTTTACTTCAGAATTCAGTAGTTTGGGGACCATAATTATGACAAGTTTAAGAATATAATCTGCTCCTTTAGTGCAGTAAAGTGAATGTAAGTACAAACCGCCTGTTCATTGAGGCTGGAAAATGAATCCAAAAGTATCTGGGTTTTGTGCTTAACTACAGTCTGTAAAAATTATTTACTCTTGTCAATAGTCATGTGTCAGTTTGCATTTAGATTATTCAAAGGCTTGTTTAATGCAAGAGAGAGCTACTTATGAGGCTAAAATAGTCTGAGATCTGTTCTTCGCTGCAAATGGGAAGCAATCTGGTCTTAAGTTTTGATATTTCACTTCCTAGATGGTTGAAATACCATGAAGAGACCAGAGGTCACTTTATTTCAGACCCACCAAAGGCTCCCTATAGCTATTCAAAGCTCATGAAAAGCATAAATTTAGATACTGAGATATTCAGATTTACATGCAACTTGAAAGCCCCACCCAGATATAGTGTGAAAAGAATGCTATCATTTTAAGAAGCCTAATCTAGTGTGGTAAACATTAATTTGTGAAGGCATCACAAACTGAAAAGAAATGGCACCGATCAACAAAATTTAACGTGTGGCTTTGCAGATGTTTCCTGCATGTTTAAATCATTCAGAAATACTTTGTTTACAATCCAGTTCCTAGTGATACTCTTCTATTAAAAGCAGTACACTGTTTGTAGGATTGCAGGGATGCCTGAGATGCACATATTTTGTGAATGGGCCCAGATTTAAACTAATGCAAAACCAGTTCAATGATTCACCAAGAGAAAATAAATAAAAAAGCCCCACCAGATTCCAATGCCTGATTGATTCAGGGAACATTTTCAAAACACCGCATGAATATTTTAAGTGGGGGGAGGGGGGAAGCAGAGATTGGGAGATACAGGCTCAGATTTTCAAAGGAATGCTTGCAAATATACATGCAAACTTCTGTGCATGTCAGCTTGAAAAATCTGGGCTGTTTGCACAAGCAATAAATGTATGTTTTATAAATAGGTTTATTTTAACTATCTTTATTCAAACTTCTGAAAACTCTTTTATGGAAAAAGCGGAAATGCAACTCTAGTATATTTTGTGTCCATATGATACAAACTATACATTGACTCCTTATAACTCATTTTCCCCCCCTTTCCATGGTTTTTGTTTACATTTGCTTTACTTAAGATGCTTTGCCTAATTCATTAACACAGGCGGTCACAAATAAACTCTGTACAGGAGATGGATCTAAAAGGGGGATGGATAATTTTATACTCGGTGATATCTGTGGTTATAAGTGATAAGCCAGATTCATGTAGAAAATCAGTGGGTTATGCCAGAGATGTATTTTGTATAGTATCAAATCTCACAGTTCAAGATATCCATTTTATTGACATGGTTCAGATATACATCATTGTACACGGGGCCAGTTGCATTCCAAGCTGAAGGGGTGCCTTGGAACTAGTCCACTACCAGATTTGACCGTCTACTCATTTTATGCAATGTCGCAAATCCTGTTTCCTGTGTTTCACAGGGATAATAACTGGCTGATTAATTTTAGTCTGGCTACCTTGAAAGAAAAAGTAAAGTATTTGCAAATAAGTTAGAATGAATTCTCAATTAAAACATTTATAGGAGTCCCAGCCTCTGTGTCGTTTTAGCAAAAACAAGCAACTACATTTGCTTCTAACAGGTAGAATAATGACTTTTTCACCTGACAACTGCCAGCTTAAAATTCCCACACATGTAGACCATTTCTGTTTCATCTTTTCTTTGAATTTCAGCTGCTTTGCTTTTCAATGCCTATGCTTTGCTGGTGTCTCCTTTGTGTCTGAAACTCTCACACTGAGTTCTGCCTTTTTGGTGCTGGGTTTTCTTTTCACAGTGACATTTCAACATAAACAGTCAATATTCATTACCTCAAAGGAGACTTCTCTATTGCTGACCAATTAAATACCAGCTGAGCTAGGCAGACAAAGGTAAAGAAGCTGTAATACAAGGCTGTCTTGGAGCATACTTTCTGTTCCCATAAAGGGAAAAGCAAGGTAATCAAAACAAAGAACTGAAGATATTGGGAAAATCCCAATCAGCACAAGACAATTTCTTGAAATGTTATATTCCTCCTCTTTATCTTGCATAGTCCTTTACTAGTTTTATTTAATCTTAATCAGGGATACACATGTTTATATATAAGAGGACAGAGACAGTACCCAGGTATGCCTTTGAAATCTCTTTGACTTCAGTGAGATTACATGACAGTCTAATGTTTGATGCCAAGAAATATGATTTTCTTTTACTGTGGAAATAACAAATTTGATTAAAATCTGTTTTTAATGTTACTATATTGTACACAGACCAATGCAGCTTAATTCAATTTATGCCATGTGGTGAGCCTGACCCGACATTGGAGAAGTCCATCCAAATCAGTCACAAGTCGGACAAGGGTAAATGAATATAGGGCTAGTGGAAATAAGTGCCAGAGGGATTGCCCTGGAGGCTGATAAACCTCTGTTTAGTCCACAGAACAGTTATGGCATGGGCTGCAAAGTTACCCACTGCCCCAAAAATATAGGCACCGTCTTGAGGCAAGAGGACAGTTCCATCTATGGCATGTGCACAGTTCGAGCATTCTCACAGGTGACTGCACCTCCAAAGTCTGCACACACACAAATGGAGTCCACGGAGAGGCCCAGCTGATGTTTTAGCCCAGACTGCATTTCTAAATCTGTAAGTGTTTACTCAAGGGTTTAGGTGATGAGGATGTTTTTTAAAACAGGTAAGAAAATACCATCCTGATTTTTAATCTGCAAGCGTTACAGCAACTTAATTACTTGTGTCAGCATACATATCAGTAGAATGTCTGTGCAAAGAGAGCTAAGAACTTAGGAGCAAAGTTATGCATACCTTCAGGATAGCCCAGCTACAAATGTGGCACTGACACAAAATCAGCCTCTTTAGAAAATGCAAGTACATATTAAGGACCCGATCCTCAAGAGATACTGAAGCCAAAAAGGCATAGGTTGCTTAGCATCTTTTCAGAATTAGGCTTTATAGATATATTCCACAAATCTGTTATATGTTGAAATAACATATTTAATTCTCTGGTATGAAATAACTATTGTTTTTTATATTGATATATAGCAACCTCTGTACTTAAAGGGTTCTTTTCTCTCATTCAGTTAACAGACAGACGGACATTTCTATAACATAGTAGGGCCCAATCCTGACCTCCCTACTCAGTGGCTGGTTTGCCTAAGCAAGGAATGCGGTTTTTATACCATTAGGTATAAACACAAATGCAAAGAATTGGTGCATATGTGTTGTGTAAAGATAACAGTTTGATTTTCTGAAATAAACAAAACATTTTTACTTAAATGGATGTGACACTGCTAAGAAAGAAACTTTATCCTCATGAGTGATCTTTATTAGGCAGGGTATTTAACCCTAAAGATGAGGAGAATTTAATAATCACAGAGTTGGATCTATTTTGTTGGTTTTATTTTTTTCCATTTGGGCAACCAGCAGCTAGAGGGCACAAAAGAATACTTTTACCTTATATTCTATCATATAAAGGAGCTCTACAGACTGCACAAACAAAAATTCAATACCAATTTTTAGTATATCACATATTTTGTTAGGATGTTAATTTCTGTCCTAGTTTGCAACAGGCAGTGACAATTTAGAAAGACAATGTGATATAAAGAGATCAGGCTAATCAAATCACTAAAAATGTGTATTTAAACCCCAAAGCATAACAGGTAGTCGGCACATAACCACTCTGAATTGGGCATCATTACTTGCCTTAACTGTTTTGTAAAGCTTTTGTTTAAAACGAACATAAACGCATGTTTAACCTCCTTCATTCTTACATCTTAAAAACTAATGCTGGCTGTGAATCTGCATTAACAACAGCTATTATTTTTGCATTCATAAGGAGCTTACAAGGATAACCAGGGAAGTCATAGTACAGTCTTCCTGTCAATTAAAAAGAGAGTCAGTTGTAGTTGCAGAGTGCTTTATCTTATCATTTCATTCAGGACATTTCCAGGTTCATGGATCTGATCTGAACGGCTCCAGCGATAATAAATGTGTAAACACACAGAATGTACTGTAGCAAGACAGCCACAAAGGAGGTTATCAGTGATTACCAATTTCGGAGTCTCCCCATCTTGGAAAGGGTATTATCATTAGCTACTAATACTCAGGAGCTAAGGTATTATATCAGGACCATTTATTTGAAAGCATAATAGTTTGACATTTTTCTACAGGAAATCCTAACAACCTCAGGAGTCACATCTGTTGCTGTAGTACAAAATGGGTTGGACCTCAATAATATTATATATAACTCTCCCCCATCTCCACCGTATGTCCCCTCCTCCCCCCGCATGAACTGTACCAACCCCTTAGGCACAAATGAGTTGGATCTGGATAGAGTGCCATTTGCCAAATTGTAAATTGCCTACATTTATTTTGGGAGTGCACTAAACAGAGTGCTAATTGCCTTGTTTAGCACTTTCCTTTCTTTCATTTGCACTGGTGTAAAATCTTAGTAAATTAACTCGGGATATTATTATGTAGGTAGCATGTGAACAACTCTGAATCGGTGAGAAAGCAGCATCAAAGGACTGATAAAAGAGGAGTTGACTCTACCCATAATGCCGTTTATATGTCCCTGAAATTAAAAAGGTTGAAATTAACTTTTAATCCTTCTGCTTTTCATATAGCTGATCTTAACGTAACATGTATTACTCAGTCATTTTATTTGCATTTATTCATTTCAAAATGTTAATAACTGTGATTGCAAGCTTACTCTATGAGAATGTGCAGTTGCTTGTATTCATACAAATAAGTGTGCAGGATTCCACGGCAATTTTTTTTGAGTTGCAGCCAAGCTCAGAATTGGGACTCCTGTTTATTGTCAAAGAGATCACCCCCATAAAGCAGATCTCATCTAGCTGTTTGGTGGCCTATGCAAAATTAGTTGGTGGTCTCAGACCAAATCCTAGTGGAATGGCGTCTGTCCACATTACAAATAGCAGCACCAACTGTACTTTATTCGGGATATTGTACATTAAGTCCAAGGAGGAAATGGACAGTGTAGATTAAACTACCCACCCACTCCCCTTTCTTAGTTGATTTGAGACATGTTATTATAGTTTGGTAGTACAGGGAAACTTTCACTGACACTACACTCGGTAAATAAATAGAATATTTCAAGGTGAAACCTTTGCCCCACTGAAATCAATGGCAAAATCCCATTGAGTTCAACAGGGTTGGGATTTTACTCTCAGTGAGTAATGCTGTCAGGCTGTAAGCACAGCATTTTCTTTTAAGGGAGAAAAGACAGGCCAGTGAAATGATTTTGGGTGACCATCTTGAGACACGTTCATTTTAAGAAGTTCTGAGAGCTCACAACTTCAACTGATTTTAACAGAAGCTGCAGGCACTCAGCGCCATCCAAAAGAAGGTCCATATGGTCCCAAAATAGAGGAACCCCTAATCACTGGCCACCGTTGAAAAATTTGGTCTTACTCTCCTCCTTAGTTTCTTCATCTGTAAAACAGGAATAAGCATCCCACTACTCTTCCTCACATGGTTAACACGAGAGGAATTTGAGATCTTCAGATGAAGGACCTGCATAATATAAATTATATTATTATTATTTTTAAAATGAGAGACAACCCTTACAAATTTTATCCAAAACAAAACAAACAAAAAAGATCGGCCATTTTTAAAGGAATAGTAATACGGGAATTAAAACCAAAACGTACTATTTATAAGAAAGCAGGAAAACTGGAATGAACTTTAGTCCGACTCTCAGTCCAAACCAAAAACCTAATATAAAAGTCATGGCTAGAATCAGAGCTGGTCAAAATTCAGACTTTTGGAATTTTGAGATTTCAAAATTTGGTTTAATACTAAATTTAGCCAAAAAAAATAAAATCAAAATCTTGGAATCTTTCACAACATGAAATATTCTGTAAATATTTAATTTTGGCCTTATCTAAAACTTCATTTCAGCGTTATCATTTCAAATATATTATATTTAACAAAATTGTGATTGTTTCCCTCAAAAACTTAGACAATGGATACCATAAAAAAACTGATTTTGTGAAATCAGCATTTTCCAATGGACAACTATTCTGTTAGAAAATATTCAACCAGCTCTAGCTAGAATCATGGAAATTAAAGATGGAAAATTCTGCAATGTCATCGACAGTAGTGCATTTTGCCTGCCAAGGCAAGATTGATCCATATGATATATTTGTTAGTTCATTGTCCTATCTGATTTCAACAGCTGTTAAATTTGCATATATAAAGAGTTTACAAGAATAAAAATAGACTGATTGAAGTTAAGAACAGTTGAAGTAAGTACTTTAATAAGAAATGCTGTGTGGCTCTCAGTTTGATTTGAGCCAGGATTTTTTTAAAAAGAAAAATACGAGAAAGTTATTTTTTTCTTGCAGTACCTATGATCTCACTGAAAATAGGAAACACAAGGAAATTAGGAATCAAAAGTTAACGGGAAGTGGATGCTTAACTTCCTTATGCACCTTTGAAAACCCAGCCTAAATAAATAGTAAGTAATGTGTTCCTTTATAGGCCCCCCAAACTGTACACCTTAGGGTTCCTTCAAAAATAGTACAAGAAAGCTCACAACAAAGCTGTGTTTTCTATGAGATTTTGAATTCAGTTTCCAGACCAAGGTGGTTTGGGTGGGTTCCAGATAAGTATCTGAACTTTTGGATGATTCTCTGAAATGAACCGTCAAACCTTTTGATGTGCCTGCATCATTATTTGACACCTGGCTCCACTGCAGTTGAATTTTATGTAATGAAACAAGATATGATTTAGTGTGTGTTAGCAGCTATTTGCCAATGGAACAAAAGAGCGAGTTCCTAACAATCATCTGTAGATAAATTCCTAATGCAGGGCTAGAACCTGCTCCCAGAAAAGTTAATGGAAGAGAGAATAAATGACTCTGTAGTCCAGTGCTTAGGGAACCTCCTGGAGAGGGGGGAGACCCCAGGTCCAATCCTGCTCCAATCACTCTTTCATTAGTTAACCACAGTGGAAAAGCTTCATAGATTCATAGATTCTAGGACTGGAAGGGACCTCGAGAGGTCA
>NW_020664418.1:42667426-42748948 GCF_002925995.2 Terrapene triunguis | reverse complement strand
CACATTGTTTAGACAGGATACCATCCCAAAGAGAGGATGTTATAACAATACTATTTTCACCAGTATATTGCCTCTGATGTATAGAGGCTCTCAATGCACTTTATAAACACTCACTGAGGTTCACAATCTCTCTGTGAGATCAGTTGATACTATTTGCCCATATTACACACAGTAAAAAATGTCAAAGTGATTAAGAGACTTGCCTGATGCTACCCAGGAAGTGAGTGGCAGAGCTAAAATGACTCTTGTCCTGTGCTGTCACTACTAGCCAACATTGCCTTCCTGGTTAAACTGAGCCTACGTTTTTTTTAAGCCAGGAGTAGGCAACCTATGGCACATGTACCAAAGGTGGCACGTGAGCTGATTTTCAGTGGCACTCACACTGCCTGGGTCCTGGCCACTGGTCCGGGGGAGCTCTGCATTTTAATTTAATTTTAAATGAAGCTTCTTAAACATTTTAAAAACCTTATTTACTTTACATACAACAATAGTTTAAGTTTTATATATTATAGACTTATAGAAAGAGACCTTCTAAAAATGTTAAAATGTATGACTGGCACACAAAACCTTAAATTAGAGTGAATAAATGAAGACTTGGCACATGACTTCTGAAAGGTTGCCGACCCCTGCTTTAAGTCAATACCAGTAGCTGCACAGATGTGAAATGGTTAACAGAAATGTGATGATATTTAATTTCCCTGCCCACTGAAATGAAGTCTGCAGTATGTGACTCCTAGGAAATTAAGTGTCTATTAGGAAAGGGTTAAAGACAGATTATGTAAATAAGTATATTGTCATTTGTCCTATATGTATTATGGTGTAGTGAAGTATGCTGGGATTTATTTTTTAAGTTTTTCTTTTCCACAAATTGAGAGATTAACCTGGTCCCAATTGAAATGGCAGCCCATATCATACCTTCCCTTGATCTCACAGCATGGCTAATAACAGCTGGGGCCTAGCAAGCAGGCTTCTTTATTTTTCCTTTATTGTTCCAGGCCACACATCCGTGAACCTTCAGCATGTTATGTACTTAAGCATGGTCAGGTTGATGTCATTATTTTCTTATTGTTGTGGAGCTCCCTGGGTGTTTGCCCATATTCATAGAGAGGAGCTTGTGTGCTCTTTGTAGGTTAACCTTTTAAAAAGGAGATGCTCGACCACTTGCAAATTTAGCCTAGGGCTGTGACATTGCACTAGGCCGATTGGTACGCTTCAAAACACATATTAGCACCACTTGTGCTATTTCATCCCTCTTTTTAATTTTAACCCAGTCTTGTTAGATAAATCTTATCTGCGCTACAAGCAAATGCTTGATAGAGCACATTTTTAAAGCCTTTGGGGGGAGGGGGAGGCATGGTATGTCTGGGTCACTGTGTGCTTTGTCTAACTATAAGCATAGCTATTTGCCAGTTTATCTGTCCGCCTGTCCCTCTGTCTATCTCTCTAGTTACCTCGCAGCAAACAAGCCATGAACATTAGCACTGAATTGTGAGAGCTACAGGGGATAGTGCTTCTCTGCATGAACCATAGCCACATTTAGCTTTTACAATCCTATAAAAATTGGCCTACTTGATATCAGTTCAGACTGGAAATCAAGCAACAGCTCTCAATTGCCTCAGACTTTGATGTAACCACCCCAGAATATTTCTGTTTAAACTATAGCGGAGAGAAGACACCTATAAAAATATTAATTAGCTCCAGTTGACACCAGATGCAGTTAACATACTGCGTGCCAGCTCTGAAATACTGGAGTTTTTATTAGGTAAGCTAATGTTTATTGCGATCATTAAAGTCTGAGTCATAAAAGGCTGAACATAAGATGTTTCAGGTTGCTGTTATTCCCACTGTGTGTCAAATATAGGTTTGCTAAAATCCTACTTTCAGGGTTCATTTTTTAAGATGTCAAATTGCAAATGCAAGTTTTCAAAAAAGAATTTGCAAGGTTTTTTTTCTTCAGGCGGTGGGCCAAATTCAGATGTGTACATGGGAGCATCTCCATTGGTTTCAATGAATTTGGCAATGTAACTTCTAAATAGAGTCGCTTCAAGCAGTACCACAGATTAGACTTAATGTCTGAATTACTTTAGTAACATTAATTATGATAATGGTAGTCCTAACAGCAATGTTTCCTTTATTATGTTTTTGTAGGTTGATAGTTGGGGCTGATCCTGCACTGGTCTAAACTACGGGGGAGATGTGTCAGTGCCAGGAGAGGTAACCACACACAGAAGGGCATCAGACAGACTTACAACCCATTCTGGTCACTGCCAGCTCCTTAGGATGTGAGCGGGGTTAATGGGAAGTGAAACAATGCTTGCGTATATGGTTTGGGGATTAGGCTTAAGGTCATCACCACTCTGTGCCCACGGCTAGCTCCATTTGCAAAACTTGTGCTGTGTAGAGAGTATGAGAAACCACACAATGCAGAGATTTTTACAGGATAGAGACTGACTAGTCTGGACCTTTGATGGCTTTTGTGTACATAATGTGGTTTTCAAAGCCCCTTCACACCCTGTGCTGGCCCATATAGGATTGTCTCCTTAGTGTTTCCTTTGATCATTATAGGAAAGACAAGAGAGTGCCAGGTTTACAATGGCTCCAGTGGCTCCATGGAGTCAGGCCCATGCTCAGAAGGGGACCCAGCCTGCTCCGCTTACACTGCACCCCAGACCCCGCTGGCTCTCCCCACCCACCACTTGTTCCTCTCGGCCTGCCCGCCGAGGGCTCCTCTCAGCCCCCTGGCCGGACCCCAGTGCACCTCCGGCTCTGGGCAGTCTCTGCTTCCCACCACCTGTGGGGCCCCACCTGTCTCCCCAGAACCATCTGGGACTGGTGCAGAAACCTGGCCAGTCTCAGCCAGGTGTGTGTGTGTATGTGGGGGTCAGTGTGGAGGGCTTGGCCGGGCCCCTTCAGGCAAGTGCGTCTTGAAGGACCCTGGCCGGGACAGGTTCTGGCCTGGCTGATTGCGCCACTCCCTAGAGGCCGGAGCGATTCTTGGCCCTGGGACCAGCCCTGGCTGTGCTGCCCGCTCAGCCCAGCAGGGCTGGTGAGTGCGGTTGGGAGGCAGGGCTTGGGGGAATGGGTCTGTGGGGAGTATGGGGGGGTGCTGGACTGTGAAGGGGCAGGGGAGATCTGTGACTGTTGGGGCACTAGGGAATGGGGGTTCTGTGGGGGGTGCTGGGCAGTTGTGGCAGGGCAGTGGGCAGGGGTGGTGTTGTGCAGGGTGCTGTGCATTTGTGGGTGGGTCTGGGGGGTGCTGGGCATAGTGGGTCCGGGGGGGCTCTGGCCATAGGGAGTTGGGGGGTGTTGGGCGGGGGGAGGCTGTGTGGTGTGGCATGGGCCTGCCCCCGAGGGGAAGGGGCATGCTGGCAGCACAGGGCCGGGCAGGCCACTGTGCGTCTGGCAACTGCCAGTTTGTAAATAGTGCCCTCACATTGGGTGGAGCAGGGCCGCCCCTGCCATGCCATGCCCCTTTGCCTTTGGCTGGCCCCTCTCTCCAGGGACTGACTTCCCCATGCCATGCTCCATTGCCTCCATGGGGGCCCACAAATATGTTTGGCGCCGGGCCCACAAAAGGTTAATCTAGCCCTGCTGGACTTAAGGAAAAGAAAGTTATTTATGAGTTCATATTTTGAAAGCTTTGCAAATACTTTTATGCATAGCCCCTGTGTCTCTTCCATATTTCTGTGCGTGTGCACATTTGCAGAGTGACAGCAGTGGAAATACATTTATTCATTGCAGTTTCACCTTTGCATTCCGATAAACTTTTGTTGTTTATTGTTAAATATTCCCATATTGTACTGACCTACAATACAAAGTAGCAACCATCTGAATTCAGTTTTTGGTTGCATTTTGTATCTTATAAATTTCTTGTCCACAACACAAGACAAAGTAAAATTAACAAACACATGCTCAGAAAAACTAGTTATTTTCTCCTTACCTGCATAGAATTGACCTTTCCCCCCATAAAATTAGAAGTTTTTATAATTTTCACAAAATATAAATAAACAAACATTGAAAATTATATCCTTGTGAATTTTTTTCCCAACCTGCTCTAATTTTAATGAGTCAAATCCTGAATATTTGATTCAATCTTTTCTCATGAAAAATTATAATCAGAGTCAATGGGAACTCTGATTGGGTGATAACTGAGTAAAGACATCAAAACTGACCCTCTGTACATTTTATGGTCTGTTCCAATAGGATGGAAATGATATATATTATTGGAATGCTGTGATGAATTATTAATGTATTAAAACCTCATTAATCTGAATCCTGATTATCTTAAAGTAGGCCATGTTCCCTGAAGTGTAATAGCTACATTTAAAAGTAGCCCAGCTTACCTGAAACCCCATTTATCCAAATTTACTTTCATCTTCCTCAGATAATCAAGGTTCACCTATACATATCAATATCTTTACATAGGGTTTGCAATGGTTTCATTATCAACTGCAAAGTGTGATTCACTCATGTATCCTCAACATGACTACCGCCCTTTGATATGTCATGTTAGGGCAAAATTCAGGGTCAGGTTTGCCTGAATCATTAGGTATATATAATTACAAAAAACCCTCTAGCAATCCAGTGAGTTACTCTAAGGGTCTCTTCTTCACAAAAATATTCTTAATTTTCAATGGTTTGCAGGCTAAGACAACATCCTAATTTTATTCAGAAGCTCCCCTTGACCCTTTTTGAGGCCTTCTGGTTCCCTCAAAATCCAACAAACAATAAAATTGGCACACTTTCCCCTCTGAAAGGTATTATAATCTATGATGTGGTCACCCCATATGCAAAATATGCCTTCTATGTGACACCCTTTCACGCTATTGGTGCATAAGTGTTATGATTGTATAAAATCCTTACATATTTTAAATGATATTCAGAAATATGCTTATGCATTTTTAAAGAAGATCCTATTTTCTTATCTGAACTCTTTTAACAAAGGTATTATGCTAAGTATAAAAGCTGTCCAATTTTTTCCAACCTTTTGCTTCTCTCTAAACCACAGTCATTTTGCTAGACATTGAAAATGTCTTGATTTAGTTGTCTTGCTATTTTGGGCCTGTCCTGCCCCCTGCAGTGGTAATAAGGATGGGGTTTCCTGCTGGGCCCTGAAGAATACCATTTCACGGCCGCCACATAGCTGGCGGCTTTTATTTATGGAGCCAAGAAAATGAATGGGTATTAGTGTCCAAACATTTCAACATGCTCCTGCGGCCATGCACAAAAGGGACTGATTTGCAGCAAATTTCCACTTATTTTCCAAAAGTATTTACCTTGCAGAAGCTTGGCTGATCGTTATAATGGCATAGCTGAGGGGGAAAATGACCATTTCAGAACCCAATTTTTATATATGTTTCCGAACCTTAAAAGAGCTATACTTCTTCCGAATAAAGATAATAACCTTGGTTGCTAGGCTTTCATGGATATGTGGATAAAGCCAGGCCTTTTTTATTTTATTTTATTTATTATTATTATTATTATTATCTTTACTACACATGAAATAGGCATTACCTAAAAGTAAAAACCTCTCTCTGAAATGCAAACTACAAGAATATTTTTTAAAGAAATTCTGGAGAGTCCAATGCCAAAGTTTGGCGTAGGGAGTACCCACTGGAATAACAAGTAGAATGGATATTTCTGACACCTGTACCTTTACTTACCTGTTGGGGGCAATGCAGTGTTTATTTTGTATATTTCCTAGAACATCCTCCTCAGAATTTTGGAGGAGATTTTCAACCGGCGCACCACTTCGCAGGCATACAAAAATCACACCTGAACATAGCACCTACAAACAACTGCAGCTCTACTAAGATTTGCACAAGCCCTTTAACTCATGTGGATATGCATATGTAGCTAAGACTTTCCCCCTAGGAATCCACCTGGAGGTGTCTACAACATGTGGCGTTCAGGTGCACAGTGCAAACACCTCCACACAAGTGCAGTTCAAGTGTTGAAGATCACCCCTTAGCATTTATAGGAAAGCCATAACATAAAGAGGCAAAGCTGCACCACTCGCATTACAATATCATTTCTTGGAAGTTCCCAGCAGGTAAGATGTGAATTCTAGCTAATAGAATCATAACACCACAGTAGCTGCTGCTGTACAAGTTCATGTGGGCCACACTTTATATTGCAGTCGGCAACCCTTTCATGTAAGACTCAGAAGAAACAATATATATATGAGAATTTGGCAGGGCCAATGAACTTGCAATCACTCCATTTTGTAATTATTTTTATACAATAAACTATTCTAGATATAAACTACATCTCTTTGCTAACTATTTATAGTTGCTTCACCTACTCTGCATTAAGAAATGTATGTGCTATTATAAATGAATTCAGAGCTTGCTTAGTTTTACATTCATATTTGTATCTACCATTATTTCTTTTACTGGAATGCTAGTTGGTGATTATAGCAATATTTCTTATTAAATTACTAAAGGCATCACTCTGTTTCTTAAAACTATATACAAACCACGGAAGCAAAAAAGCCTCACAAAGGTTTGTGTTACATGAAGGACTCCATTCCTTTTTATGGTGAGGCAGATAGGTCATGCACTAAAGGGGAGAAGTTTTGTCCCTGCACATGGGAGAGCCAATGGATTCCATAAGGGAAGGAAGCCTGAATCCTAGACAGTTGTGCTACAGTGGAGCTATTCTCCAGGTAACATTGAAGCTTGACAGTTGCTCCATGCCTCTTATTTGGTCTTTGGGTCCACTTGATCAAGGATTCAGAGGCCCCCTCCTGCAAGCTGGCATGAAGGAAGCCCCAGTCAGTACACAAGGTGTGCAAACCCACTGCTTAAGCTGGCTGTCCTCATCATGTGACCATCCCGCACCCCATCCCCAGGCATGCCATGGCTCCACTATATGCCTGCAAAAGGGGCAGGTTAGATTTCCCATTTATAGTTCTGAGGAATAATGGTGGGATAGAGAGAGGACGATGCTGAGGGCATCTCTCTTCCTGCATCTACACCTTGCAGGGAACCCATGGTGGATACAATGAGAAAGGCAGAGGGTACAGGGCAGGCCCCCTTTTCTTACCCCAGTTTTTCTATGGTTGCAGCAAGTTTGACTCTCCTCCAGTTTATATGGTAGAATAAAGCTCTGATATTTCAGTTGCGGAGAGGCAGTGTGGTGTATAGAATGTATGGAGCACAGGGGCAGACATCTGGCGTTCTAATCCAGGCTCTGTCACTGACTTGCTGAATGGCGTGAGGCAAGCCACTTTCTCTGCCTCAGTTTCCCCTGCTGTAGAATGGTATAATCATGCTTACCTGCCTATGGACAGAGGTGTTGTGAGAATTAATCACAAAGATTTAAACAAGTAAAGCACTAAGTAATATTAATTTTAAAAACATCTTTCAAATTCTAGTCCTTTCATAGCTACTGATAATATTGGATGAAAACCTACAAACAGCCTTAGAAATCATCAGCTATTGTGCAGTCGGTATAACAACTTAGCTTTCAGAGGCACCCCAGGCCTATTAAACATCAAGCACTAATGGCCCTTTTAAACAGCTAGCCTGATTTAAACAAATATGTTAGAATTTGCTTGGGTATCTTTTTAACATCACAATGTGCTATTTATTTTCCTGGCTCTGAACAGTATAATTAAGATTGTGAGTTTGTGAATACATTCTTAAAAAAAATCCAATAAAGGATATACTATCCTGAAAGCTCTTGTGGAAGGTACAGTAGATAAAAGCTTGTTCTTCCCACTAAGAAATTCTGACTTGATTTCATTCAGTTGTAATGAAGCAAGAGAACTTTAACAAAAATGAATACCCTGTGGTCTCTTTTGTTCCCTTTTTTAATACATCTTGGTTTAGTCAATGATTGAGGAAGTCTATCAAGCTCTGCTCAAGGTTCTTTATTCAATCGTTAGAAGTGAATCATCTTTAACCCCCCCACTTATTAAAAATGTTCAATCTTGTCAGGTTAGCAAAAAAAAAAGTAAATTTTGCTTTCTTTTTCCTGGGGTTAAGAATTACTTTTATCTGACAATGGCTTTGCATGTTACAGCATTAATTTTGCAATAAATTACAGTGCAGGTAGGTGGAATTACTCACATTGCTTGACCAAAGTGTCTGACCTAGCCAGACCTCTGATTGATGAATAGTTTTTCATTTTGTTCTGCCAGCCTTATCAGACAAAATCGAAAAACTGGGTGAAAAAGATCCTATTTTATGTAATAGCATTTTGTTATATATCATTAGCACTTAATTCTGTCACCAGCACTAGGTCTGTGTTAACTAGGTTTTTCAACTTAATTCTTTCGCACCTCCATGTGACATCCATTGTGGGAAATTGATGCCCCAAAACTATTTGTCCCAAAGAGTGAAATAATTCATAGGCTGTTATTGAGTGATTCAGTCCACACCCTCTGAGAGAAGACATTCATGTATTGTGTTACTTTCATTCAGAACCTCTTTACAGTGTGTCCACTAGTCTTATGGTAGACTTCACAAAGTGCTGTGAAACCAATTGAGAGCTCCTGATATGGCCTAACATTTTGTATTTATATAGGACTCACCATTTGAAGTGCTCAGGTTTGGCAAACATTGGATCATAATATCACAGTGACATAGGGGAGTATTATTAAACCCATTTCAAACACAGGACAACTACAAGGAAGAGTGACATTCACTCCATTGTAGGGTGTCATGTGTTTAAGGGCTTATGTGGGACTTCGATAATGCATAGGCCTTTCCACAGGCATTTTGAGGAAAGAATGGCAAAATTTTCAGCAACCTGATCTACATTTTGCCGGTTCTGTTTTGTGGCTGAAAATCCTACTCCCTGTAAGGGTAGCTAATCAACTGGTATGAACTCACAGAGTTTTGGCAACAGGAATTTCAGCAGGTGGTCAGCCAGTCAACAAATGAGAATCTCTATTTTGTGGAAAATCTCTATATTGTTTACTTTTCCAAGGGTCCAAAATAGACCGATTTTTCCTTTTTAAAAAAAATTTCATGATTTTTTAAAATATTTTTATGAAAAACATTGTCAAAACAGTTAAATTTTTTGTAATAAAAACCCAGGTTACAGCAATCAAAAGTCAGTAACCATTTTGCTAATACTTGTAATCAATCATATTTTCCATAAACACTTTGATGACAATTGTGATTTAAAATGTAGTATTATTTTGTAACAAAAATGAAACATTTTGGCATTTTTACAAGTAATCATAAAAAATTCCATTTATGAAAAAATGGGTTTTATTTAAAAAAAAAGTCTGAAAAATGTTGACCATTTCTAGCAGGTGGGAATGATGTAGCTCTATGCAACTCTCTCTACTCTCTGCTTACTTTCCTTGCAGAAACAAGTTCACTCTTGTTATCTTTGAAAAACCAACAATCAGGGGAGAGCAAAACTGTCAGGTCTTTTTCTGACTGTAGGATCATTACAACTGGCAATGGTGTAAGAGGAAGAAACTATAAAGTGGGATTTCCAGATACCAGATTGATTTTGCTGCATCGGAAGTTGGAAGGATAAATAATCCTCACCTAGAAGTTACAAGCTTAATGTAGGAATCATTGGATTAAATTCTATAGCCTATGTTATGTGGAACATCAGCCTAGATAATCACAATGGTCCTTTTTGGCCTTAAAAATCTATGAATCTGCATCTTTTTGACCCATAAACTGACAAAATTTGCTACAAAAGTCATTGAGGGGAAAATTAAATGCAATGCCTGGATGCCGGAAATGTCTAATTTAATAGTTTTCCCAGGAGCAAATGTAAACAGTGAGGTTTTCATTCAGATATCACAAGTAGATATAGGAATGTTTCTATATTTTCCTCAAAAACTACATTTTCCACATTGCAATTTTCATGGACATGGGCCATAACACTACATTCCAGTTCCCTACTTGTTAGACGATACGTATTCCATAGTGCCTCTCAATTAGATTTTCCCCTGTACATGGAATACCTCCCAGAATTGGTTCATCAAATCATAACTATCTCTCACTCAAATCTATATGTAAGACTCATTTTTATAATGGCTCCTTTAAAAAGTGAATCAACTAAATAATTCTCTCTAAATTTCACTATTTTAAGCTCCTATCCTAAAACTAGATCCATGTGGGTGAAGTCAATGGGGGTTTGTGTGAGTACAAAGGACCACCTGCATGGATCTGATTGCTGGATTGGGGCCACAGTTTATAAGACAACATTTATTTATTTGTTTATATTTTAGCTACAACAAAAATCAGCATGCGTTGAGCATGTCTTTGCTGAGTAACCAGTGACCATTTTCTGTCCTCCACCACCTCTAGCTTAATATATTGGGACTAATACATTGAATCATGTGCAATTTGGATTGCAAACTCTTTGAGGCATGGGCTATGTGGTATTTATCTTGAAATTAGGCTACTGTAAAATAATTTAAAAAGTCAATAACTGTTATCACAAAGCCTCATAGTTTTGTGTCCAGTTTTCTGCATATAATAATTGTCAACTGTGATAAAGATTCTTGGTATCTTGACCATCCTCACAGACTATGCTTTTACACCTGGCATCTTCCTGGAATCTGTTCAGTCTGTATTACAACTTACAGGGATGGATTCTGATCTCAGTCACAGTGGCTATACCTGCAGTCATTCCACTGATTTCAGTAGAGTTACTCCATATTTACACCAGTGTAGATGAGATGAGAAATCTGGCCTCTGATGTGAAAAAGGCTATTTATGCACTTTCACAAAAGACAGAAGTCTGATAACTTTGGGTCTACACAAAAATGAGACACAAATATGTTAGTGAAAAGCCCCAAGTTTTCTAAATGTAGATGAGCACAGATTAAGAAAGCAGTAATTAATTTCCTTTGACCTCAAGCGGAAATTCCTTTCTAAAGCTGTCATAAAGAGAAAGGGGCCAGAGAGAAGAAGTGAAACTGTGTAACAATGCAATTAAACCCTTGTAATGAGGTCAGCCATTGGACTTGTTGCAACTGATATCATTATAGGAATGAGGAGGCATTATACAGATGGCCTGATTTTTCACTTGATTCATTTTTCTCCTTTAACTCTTTAACAGTCAGATATGTACTTTATAAGTGTTATACAAATAATTGTGGTTTGCCACTGGACTAGCTTTCTGATCTCACTAATGCTTTTCCAGGAATATTGATGAATGAATTAACAAATTTTGGGATATCAGATAATAGTATAGTTCTGCCACAGGTAACGCTTCCTCCAGATAATATTTTTGCTCAACGGCTGTCAGAACTGTATATCTGAGTGCAAGAAACTATTCATAGGACCAGTTTGAATTCTGGCATTTCTGAGGCTGACAACTGAAAATCTTTCTTTGTTATACTGTGAGCCTGATTTTCAGTGCAACTTCTGTCTGGCCTTTGCTTCCATGTACAACTTTTGGTGCACACACAGCTGCATGCACACATTTGGTGCATTAATACCTGACAGTATTTGTCACCTGTATGCCCAGATAGTAGAGAGCCTGGGTACGTGCCAGTGAAAAGTGGAAGCTACCTGCTAAAAATCAGGCCTTTAAATATTAGTGACAGGCAACTCTGTATTACATGGAAGTTCTGGGTGTTCAGGGAAAGCAAAATTAAATCCCAACAGCTAATTTCAATTTGAAAGAGCCCTGAATAGTTTGGATACTCATCTGAAGCTTGTTTATCTATTTATTGGGCTGGAAAAAGAATGGATCCTGTTGCAAGATTATTCATTGATTTCAGCTGGTCTGGAAACATCTTGTTTTTGCCTGTCTGATTAGGGCAGAAATCAGAAAATGCATAGAAACTTGTAAAGGAAAAAAATGATGATGTAAACCTCAGAAAAGATTTACTTATTGCAGTTCAAGAACTGAATGAAGCTTTGAATCAGTCCTTATTTTATCCCAACTGGTCTGCCCATGTGGTTTAAGGTAGGATCTCTGGGCTCTAGGTATCTGGCCATTAGGGTCATAAGGAGCCCGGATGCAGCAGTGAGTTGAAAACAGAGTAACAAGCACTACTGTAGTACACATATGATTACTGCAGAGATGCTACTGCTGGGATGAACTGGCTCCCTCACATAGGAAGAAGGGTCAAGGACTCAGGAGTGGGAAGGGGATAGAAGTCCATCTGAGTTACTGAGCTAGTAGAAAGAATACGTCAAGGGGGCCATGAAGATTTTGTGGTCCTAGAAGGCTGACAGATTGGGAGGTTATTTGGCCTTCGTGCTGGTCTTCACTACGGGGATATCAATGCTGCTGCAATAGATGCAGCAGGGGTTGATTTAGCAGGTCTAGTGAAGACCCGCTAAATCAATGGCAGAGCGCTCTCTGGTCGACCCCAGTACTCCAGCTCTCTGAGAAGAGTAAGGGAAGTCGACCGGAGAGCATCTCCGTTTGACGCAGCGCAGTGAAGACACCAGGGTAAGTCGACCTAAGCTACGTCAACTCCAGCTACATTAATAATAGGCATAACTTAGGTCGACTTACCCCGGTAGTGAAGACAAGTCCTTAATCTACCCCTGCTTGTTCTTCATAAGAATGCAGTGAACCTCAGAGAATTTCAGAATAGTTGGTAAATACAACCACAAATCCAGATGCTTCTCTGAACTTGAACTGTTAGAACCTCTTATACGGCCTGATCCAACGTCCACTAAAGCAGTGACTTCAGTGACGTTTGGAGGTTTCTTCGTTTCTTGTTTACAGCTCTGGTTGGAAAATAAAGCAAGGACTGCTTCCTTCATGGGATTTCTGTCCTTCTGATCCCAGACAGAGCCAACAAATTAGACGCAGCACCAAAATAAAATAATAATAATAATAGTAATAATGCAAAAAGTGAAACTTGAACATTTTCAAACCTCGAAAAAAGATTCAGTTCAGGTTCAGTTTGAGCCACAGACAAAGATTTGGGTAAATTCCTATTTCATCTGAATCCTAAAACATTTCAGACCTTTACGGCACCATTATAAGATAGCCTTTTAACTAGAAATAATGAAAGGCAGTATGGTCTGGCAATTAGAGCACAGGACTCTGTGATCTGCTCATATGCCAACTCTGCCACATGCTCAATGTGAGCGTGACCTTCGAGAAGTCACTTAATATCTCTGTACCTCAGTTTCTCCTCTGTGAATAGTACTTAGCAACCTTTGTAAAGTGCTCTAAGCTTTGGAGAAGAAAGGCTGTATGTAAGTGCAAAGTGGTAGCGTTTTAAGGATATTTTTAAAAGAGGCAGTTGAATGATGTCCTATAAATTTTGTCATCTTTCTCTCCAAATGGACTACAATATAATATTTCCTCCAGGAATGCATTTATTATTTAACACTTTTCCGTGAAAGGTTTCTTTTACATTGCAAATGCTAAGAGTTCCTCCATAGGTCTTAGTCTATTGACCCTTTACCTTAAAACAAGCTATTAATGCTTAACACTGCTATTAGTATTCAGGGAAGTAATGATTGGTACTGAAATGTAAATGTGCAGTAAAAACAGCTTCTATTTTGTAAAATAATTATGTAGCCTAATAATTATTTCATATGACTCTTTTTGATTGATGGGGAAAGGGCACCAAGTAGTTTGGAATCGTGATTCTTTTTGGTCTAAAATTCTAATAGCAACGACCAATCATTGTTTCAGATACAGTTACTTTTTTATAGAAACTGCGACAGGATGATCCCTGAATCTGTTTCATCAAGTTACATCAGATATGGTATTTTTAATTAAACTTTTTTTTTGAATGGCAAGGAATTATTATTCTATAAAGGGCAATACCAATTCTTGCAATCTCCAAGTAAGTCATTAGAACCTCGAAGGTCAAACATAGTTCAAGTCTGCAGTGAAGTGAGACTTTCTCTTTCCACTCTGCTGTCATTGCACCTGACCCTAACCTGGTAAAAGCATCCCCAGTGGTGCCAAAGAGGCCTTTCCATTCTCAGTGTACTAGCTACACAGGTCTTTCACATTTGAGGCTGCCAGATAAATGTCAAATTGCAATATTCTTATGATGTTTAATGGGAACCAGGCTGAGAGTGCTTCAACCTGTTTCACTTTGGAGAAGTTTTTGTCACTCTGGCTTAGATGGAAAAACAAGTCACAGATCAATAATGTACATAAATGGAAGAAATTCACCACACCGGGCTTTCCTAGCTGGTCCACAACTTCTAGAAAAACTGGAAAACCTATCTAGTCATATGTATGTGTGCTCTGTACAGAAATGGCTACAGGATTTTCTTCGTTCTATTTTAAAGCAGGTTAGTCTATATCTACACTTCTCTTGAATGAATAATGTTATAAACTCTTATAGTAGTTTTCATTGCAAATGTACAGGTTTCGTGTAAGTCATAACTGGGCGTATATGGGTATATGATTATATTTAAATTTATCTAGCTGTCCTTGTAATTTGATTTTTGTGTTAGTTTGGGATTGTTTGATATTTTACATTTTTAATTTTTTTAATTCCAATGTTTTAACTCAGAAAACAATAAATATTACACTGGTTTATTGCCTGATGATGTACAATATACAAATGGATAATATGATAATATGGTAATGTACAATATACAAATGGATTGCAAATGAATGGAAAATTATAAATAAAAATGAATCAATTACATGTGCATGAATACAAATTAAGATAACAGGAAAGATTGTTACATACTGTTATAATTTAAATATAGAATATATTTGGTAGAGCATCACCACCATAACCAAGATGATGTATACTAGGGGTCGGCAACCTCTGGCATGCGGCTCGCTAAGGTAAGCACCCTGGCGGGCCGGGCCAGTTTATTTACCTGCTGACGCGGCAGGTTCAGCCGATTGCGGCCCCCACTGGCCATGGTTCGCCGTCCCAGGCCAATAGGGGCGGCAGGAAGCAGCGTGGGCGAGGGATGTGCTGGCCGCGGCTTCTCGCCACCCCTATTGGCCTGGGATGGCGAACTGTGGCCAGTGCGGGCCGCGATCGGCCGAACCTGCCACGTCAGCAGGTAAATAAACTGGCCCGGCCTGCCAGGGTGTTTACCCTGGCGAGCCGCATGCCAAAGGTTGCCGACCCCTGATGTATACAACTGCTGCCCTGATTTTTTCGGTGAAAAAATTCTGAATTTCAAAAATTTTCAACCAACTCTAGATTCATAAATTTTAAGTCTAGAAGGACTATCATGTCCATCTAGTCTGACCTCCTGCATAACACAGACCATAGAAGCTCACCCCATAACTTCTGCATCAAGCTACTATTCTGTTTGAGCTATAGTATATCTTTTAGAAAGATACTAGTTTTGATTTAAAAATGGCATGTGAAGGAGAATCCACAATGTCCGTAGTTAAGTTGTGCCATAGATTAATTATCTTCACTGTTAAAAAAAAAAGTGTGCCTCATTTCTAGTATAAATTTAAATAGCTTCATCTTCCAACCCTTGGATCTCATTATGACTTTTGCAACTAGTTTAAATACCCTTCTACCCTCAGAAATCTCTTCCCATATTGGAACTTGTAAACCATGATAACCTCCTCTTGGATAAACTAGATAGATTGAGCTTCTTTAGTCTCTGACCAGAAGGTATGTTTTCTAGAGCTCAAATAATTCTTGTAGCTCTTTTCTGAACCCGTTCCAATGTTTCAGCATCATTTTTGAAGCATGGATATCTTACTGGACACATTATTCCATTAATGGTCTCACCAATGCCATTTACAGAGGACATATCATTTCCCACTTGATACTCTTTTGGTTATATATCCAAGGATTGTGTTCACCCTCTTAGCTACACCATGGCACTGGGTGGTCATGTGCAATTGGTTATCTGCCATAACCCCTAAATTCTTTTCATAGCCACTACTTTCCAGGATACAGTCCCCCATCTTATAAATATGATCTATGGCAGTGCTCAAAGTCGGGCCGCCACTTGTGCAGGGAAAGCCCCTGGCGGTCCGGACCAGTTTGTTTACCTGCCGCGTCCACAGGTTCGGCTGATCGTGGCTCCCACTGGCCGCAGTTCACCGCTCCAGGCCAATGGGGGCTGCGGGAAGGGCGGCCAGCACGTCCCTCGGCCCGTGCTGCTTCCCGCAGCCCCCATTGGCCTGGAGCAGCGAACCGTGGTCAGTCGGAGCCGTGATTGGCCGAACCTGCGAATGCGGCAGGTAAACAAACCAGCCGTGCCGCCAGGGGCTTTCCCTGCACAAGTGGCAGATCGGCTTTGAGAAGCACTGATCTATGGTCTTTGCTTCTGGATATGTGACCTTTTATTTGACTATATTAAAATGTATGATGCTCAAATGAGCTCACCTTCCCAAGTGATCCAGGTCATCTGAATAAGTGACCTGTTCCCATCATTATGTACCACTCCACTTGTTTTTGTGTCATATGCAAATTTTACCAGCAATGATTTTATATTTTCTTCCAGATTATTGATAAAAATATTGAATAGCATTGGGTCAAAAACAGATTGCTGTGGCACACAACTAGAAACACCCTCATTTCCCATTTACAATTACTTTTTGAGATTTATCAGTTAGCCAGTTTTTAATCCATTTAGTATGAATTACAATGATTTTCTTGCTTTTTAAAAAAAATCATAATGCAATGCAGGACTAAGTCAAATGCATTGCAGAAATCTATGGCAACACAGTTACCTTTATTAACCAAACTTGTAATCTCATAAAAAATGCTACTGAGTGATTTATTGACGAATTGATGACTTGCTCCTTCCAGCTGTTATCATAGCTAGACAGGAGCAGTTCTTCAACCGGGCCTGAACTTGGTTGATTATATCCTCTCACTCCCCCATACTCACACAGAACTAGACACAACTCACCCTCCCAGTAAGTAAGTCCATTTAGTTACTGAAAATACACGTGCAGTGTTTTTGCTCTTCTATTTTGCATTATGAATTGAAGTATGTGTGGTACTAGCAGTACCGATGGATTCTCTTGCAGATGGCGTACACAGAAGGTAGAGAGAGGCTGTCTGTTACAGTATTAGAGACTAATCCCATTACTTCACAACTAATTTTAATTTAAACATTTTTTTCTAGTGCTTTAATGCCAAGATTGAGCAAGTAAGATTCCAGACTGACAGGCAAGGGACTGGACAACAGGAATCTCCAATTTGCTAAGGATAGTAAACAACACAAAATGTCCTTAAAGCAGCCACAGATGGACAGTAGACGATTCCCTACAGGAGGACTCTCCACTGGTGTAAAACTGGCAGCCCTACCCCCACAAGTAAAGGCATGTTTGGAGTGTTCCAGGGGTGGGGCTTGGGTAGGAGGAGAATGAGTATGGTGGGATGGTACTACACTACACGCAATCCTCCACTGGTAATGCTGTAGGTTAGGCCTTTCCCTGGGTAGCCAGGGTCAGGTGGCTTTGAAACTTTAAACCTCTGTGGCTGCCCATCTCCACTATGCAGAATGGATGTGATGGAGAATCAGGGCTTGAACTGGTACATCAAGAGCAACAACCTGTCATCCATCCATTTATCTAATTTATGATATTTTAAAGTGCCAGTTACTTTGTTACCTAAAAGCTAATATGCCTCAATCCTGATCAGAACAAGATTACCTTCAAAGATGAAAGTGTAGTTCAGTCTCTGTCATCCATTTGTTCACTGGCTGCTCTACTGAGAATGCCAAACAGTGGTGGTGTTGGGTTTTGGCCAAACTCATTTCATGTAGACTACTAAATTGTCAAATAGTAAAAACGTTTGTTCATTGGTGACCGATTTGAATGTACAAACCTACTGAAGAGATGAAAGACTCTCTCACACTTTGTTGGTTCCCCTCCCTACTTTTCCATCATTATGGAATGATAAACAGCATGTTATCAGGAAAGATATTCATTATTAAACTCCAGATGGGAGTGGAATTTTTTAAATCATGACATAAAAAACACACAAACTTACTGTTTCTAGTAAGGCAGGGATTTCTGTTTTTTCCTTTGCTATTTTTCCTTGGTTAGCAATATGATGACCTTGATGGCTTCTGAGTCCAGCTGGTAGCAAAAAATAGAGTAAATCTTTTGAGAATACTGGTTCTCATGAGATTGCCAGGAGCTTTCTTTAAACTCAGTTGATTTATTCAAGGATATTTTGCATAAGCATCTGAACTTTTAGGCTAAATTCAGATTAGAACCCAAAGCTTCTCAACCTTTGGCAATGCACCCATCACCAATTACTCGATCATGTCCAATAGAGAAAACAGATAATAGACAAGCATGCTTACCTTACTATGCAAAATTAGGAAGAAGATTTCTAGATTACTGAAGCCAACTTCTCACTGTTCTCCTGCTTAGACCCCTCAATTGCTTTGCCCTTATACAATACAAGCCTGAAATACCTTCCTATTGTTTACATGTCAAGCTCCCTTCATCTCCTATTCCAACAATGTTCTAAAGCACCCCCTAATTCTATAAAGCAGGAATAGGCAATATCTGACATACGGCCAGTCAGGGAAATCCGCTGGGGGGCCAGGATGGTTTGTTTACATGCAGCATCCGCAGGTTCAGCCGATCACAGCTCCCACTGGCCGCGGTTCACCGTTCCGGGCCAATGGGGGCTGCGGGAAGTGGCGTGGGCCAAGGGATGTGCTGGCTGCCGCTTCCCACAGCCCCCATTGGCCTGGAACGGCGAACCACAGCCAGTGCGAGCTGCAATCGGCCAAACCTGCGGACGCTGCAGGTAAACAAACCGGCCCGGCCCGCCAGTGGATTTCCCTGATGGGCCGTGTGCCAAAGGTTGACGATCCCTGCTATAAAGCATTCCAGTGATAATGACCATAGTCCTCTCAGTTACTTTGTGCATCAAACTCTATTGTATTCACTTGTCCTACTGCATTTAATCTCTTTGAGGCAAGGCCCTGTTAATTCTTCAGCATGGATCACTATAGCATTGTGTGCCTGATCCCATTTGAAGTCAGTGGGAAGACTTCCAATTACTTCAGTGGGGGCTGAATTGAGTCATGTGGGCACTTAAGATACAGCATCATCTTGCCTCTCCTTATCATGTTCCTGTAGCTTTTCTTACTAGATTTTAAGTTTTTTCCAGTATAAATTGATTGCGTGGCATATTTATGCACAGTCCCACTTTTCTTAGGGCAGGTTCATCATAGATGGGAGGTACAATTTTAAAATATGTTCAGAACTGGTCATTTCTCAAGAAAAAAACCCTGCCAAATTATACCATTGTGATTCTGCTACTCTGAGGACTGAGCTGGAAGGAACTGTAACAGCAATGGAATCACTCCCATTAGTGTCATGTTCTCATTGGAGTCAATGGGACTTCTGCAGAGGAACAGTGAGTTTTCATTCCTTTGCATATTACAATTATTTTTAGTAGTTTTTTTCTAAAAATTAGTTTTAAAAAGAAGAAAAGAGATGTTAATGTTTAACGTTTCTCTTTCCTGAATGTGCATGTCTGATTGGCCCAAATGGGAAGAAGAAACTGGTGTAAGAATTTTGTTCTTGTTCATTTTGTTAATAATCTTCTTGTGCTGAGTCTTGTCTGGATGCTTTGTAACTGGGGCCTGGCTTTTTCTTTTTTTCCCATTCACATACTCTTGCCAAGGATATCATTATGACATTCTGTAGTAACAAGCATTCTTCTGTTCAAATTTATATCAATTAGTTTGGGACAGTAATTCAATCGGACGGCCCACTGGATTTTGAAAGACTTGCAACCATGTCAAAGTGGCGACCTTTTTCCTCAGCTCTCAGCCAAAAGCCATTTTTTTTAACAAGGAGCTCTTGAAAAGAAATGCCACTTTGATAATTAGTTATTGATCATGGACAATGTGGTGACAAATACCATCGGATTATCCAGACGCCAGTCGGTCGCGACACTAGGACTTTCTTATCGCAATAATCTGCAAAAATAAATGTACAAGAAAGGTCATTAAGGCCAGTCTTCAGGGAATAATACCCAGATAATCTAACTTCATTATTAAAAATAAAAATACAAAAGCATCTTGGACATGTCAAATTCTGTAATAATCCTGTTAAAACAGCCGCCAGATAAGGAAGATTTGGGAAGTAGAGCATTTGCTTTCAGACAACAATATGCAAAGTTATTTTGATAATTAACCCTGCTTTGGCCAGCAGTTATACCTCAGTAGAACACCATTAACCCTCGTGCCCTGAAATGTCTATTAGAAACAATTTGGGATCTGAGCACAAGAAGACCATAAAAATTATAGACTTAAAAGTATAATTGACTTTTTTTTAGGGCAAATTTAGACAGCACTTTAAGAGTTGCATAAAATTGCTGCATATGAGCTATTTAATGGAGAAAAAACTGGAAAGAACAATTCTATTGTACTTAATGAAAAAAAAACGTTTCCATTAGTTGTAGAGTTTCTTTCTAGGACTACTAATATAAAGCATCTCTTCTGAAACTGAAAAGGATATACAACCATCTATGCCACAACTTTGTTGGCTTGGGGATACAGTACATAAAATACTGCTATCAACAGAACAATATTTTGAGAGGGGTACACACTAAAGTCCTTCTCTAACTGAACTGTTTTGACACAACAAGTAATAATACAGTGTTTGGCTTCATGGGACATTGCATTGATAGGTGGATACAGAATGTTTCACTTCTAGATCACTGCTTCAAACTAAATTCAGAGCAACGTTCTTTTATTTGTAGACATGTGTATGATGTTTATTTATGAATTTAGCAACCCTGTGAGATAAAGTAGTATCATTATGGTGTGGAAACTGAAGCACAGAGGGATTCAGGGACTTGTCTAAGGCGATACAGGATGTCTGAAGTCTATGACAGAACTAAGAACGAAACCCAGATCTTTTGGGTCCCAGCCCAAGGGCACATCTACACTACTCGCCGGATCGGCGGGTAGTGATCGATCTATCAGGGATCAATTTATCGTGTCTAGTGTAGACGCGACAAAATCAATCCCCGATCGCTCTGCCGTCAACTGCAGAACTCCCACCATGGCGAGAGGTGGAAGTGGAGTCGACGGGGGAGCGGCAGGGGTCGACTTGCCACCATCCTCACGGCCAGGTAAATTGACCTAAGATACGCCTACTTCAGCTACGCTATTCGCGTAGCTGAAGTTGCGTATCTTAGGTCGACCACCCCACTCTCCCGCAAGTGTAGACCTAGTCCAAGTGTTTGACAAAAAGGCCATTCTTTTGTTCAGTTATGTCCAATGGCTGTTGGGTGATCTATGTTACATTTGCATATCCATGTCACAACCCACAAAATAAAACAACATAAGATACAAAACAACCTGCCAACACCACCTTTGGAATCCCTCTTGGTTGTTTCAGCAGAGTCTAATGGACATGGAGTCTAGACACACCTTACCCGTAAAGGTGGTCCTTTCAGATAAGTTTCGTGTCATATTAATGGGGAAGCATGCAGTACCTGTTTCATGGATAAAGGTCCGCAAATTATTAGGCTGGTCAATCCATCATGAGCACTAGTTAGTTTTTTCTTGTAGTCTATATCACTTTTATAAATGGCTTCCTTTACTTATTGGAATTTTATTATTTTATATTGTATCAAATAATTTATTTTTGACTGAATTCCCTTTGCTTTGAAGAGCTTCCAAAGAGATGTTCTTGGTACTGTTATGTACATGCAAGCTATTCCAAAATATGGTTAAGGTAAAATGAAAAGGTACCATTTATATCAATATCTCATTATCTTTGGTATAGTAAACTACTGTAAGGTGTTTGAACTCAAGGTTACTTCACTTTATTGTTGAGACTGCATGATATCTAGTCTTGAGGAGGAAACTAAGAGTTAGTTAAAGTCTGGGGGAAAATATGACTATCACAAACATGAAATGACATACTAAATAAATAGGAAAGGTTCTACAGTGAGAAAATGAGCACAGTTCTGGAAGACATACATTTCTTAGTTCTAATCCCTGTGCTACCATTGATTTACTTCGGAAGTGTAGGACTGGAAGGGACCTTGTTAGGTCATGTAGTCCAGTCCCCTGCACTGAGGCAGGACTAAATATTATTAGACCAGCCCTGAGAGATGTTTGTCTAACCCAGGGATTGGCAACCTTTGGCACCCAACTCGCCAGGGTAAGCACCCTGGCAGGCCGGGCCGGTTTGTTTACCTGCTGAGTCCGTAGGTTCGGCCGATCGCAGCTCCCACTGGCCGCGGTTCGCTGCTCCAGGCCAATGGGGGCTGCGGGAAGCGGCGCAGGCCGAGGGATGTGCTGGCTGCCATTTCCCGCAGCCCCCATTGGCCTGCGACGTCGAACCACAGCCAATGGGAGCCCCAATCGACCGAATCTGTGGACGTGGCAGGTAAACAAACCTTACCCTGGAGAGACGCGTGCCAAAGGTTGCTGATCCCTGGTCTAACCTGTTTTGAAAAACCTACAATGACTAAGATTCCACAACGTCACAAGGTAATTTGTTGCAGTGTTTAACTACCCTTGCAGTTAGGAAGTTTTCCTAATGTCTAAGCTAAATCTCTCTTGCTGAAATTTAAGCCCATTGCTTTTTGTCCTGTCCTCAGTGGATAAGGAGAACAATTTATCATCCTCCTTTTTATAACAAACTTTTACATACTTGAAGACTTATCATGTCCCCCTCAGTCTTCTCTTCTCCAGACTAAACAAACTCAATTTTTTCAATCTTTCCTCATAGGCCATGTTTTCTAGACCTTTAATCATTTTTGTTTACTGTCCTCTGGATTTTCTCCAATTTGTCCACATCTTTCCTGAAGTGTGGTGCCCAGAACTGGACACAGTACGCCAGTTGAAGCCTTGTCAATGCTGAGTAGAATGGAAGAATTACTCCTCATGTCTTTTGTTTACAACACTCCTGCTAATACATCCCAGAATGATGTTTGCTTTTTTTGCACAGTAATACATTGTTGACTCATATTTAGTTTGTGATCCACTATAAACCCCAAATCCTTTTCTGTAGTACTCCATCCTAAGTAGTCATTTCCCCATTTTGTATTTGTGCAATTGAGTATTCCTTCCTAAGTATAGTACTTTTCATTTGTCCTTATTGAATTTCATCCTATTTATTTCAGTTTGTCAAGATCATTTTGAATTCTAATACTGTCCTCCAAAGCACTTGCAACCCCTCGCACTTTAGTATCCTCTGCATACTTTAAGTGTATTCTGTTGGACATTAACATACTCATTTATGAAGATATTGAATAGAACTGGACAGATCCTTGTGGGACCCCACTCGTTATGCCTTTCCAGCTTGATTGTGAACCATTGCTATCTACTCTCTGAGTATGGTTTTCCGACCAGTTGTGCACCTTATAGTAGATTCATCTAGGCTACATTTCCCTAATCCCTATGTGGAGTTCTGTCTTCTAGCTCCCTCAGTTTCCTCATCCGTCAAATGGGGACTACATTATTTCTACAGTATGAAGACCACAAATAGAATAATTCCACCCCTATATTTTGGAATGCTACTGCAGAAATCTGTAATATTCTGAATGTCAAAGTAGCATGTAGTTTCTGGACCGTCCTGGACTCTTCATTTATCTTTGGCATCCAAGTGTCTTCATTAGCTAGCAATACTTTTCGTCATGTTCAGATGCCCAGGAGGCTGCACCCCTTTCTAGCCCAATGAGCCACATGTTAATCATCTCCCAGCTCAGCCACTACAATATATTGTCACTTTTATTGGGCTGGACCCAGAATATTTTAGAAACTACCACCCTTGCCGTATCCATGATCTATCATGACAGCTGTGCACTTCAGGGACAGTGAAGTTGACTTTGTCTAAAGGGAAATTCACAAATGCTGCAGGGCATTGGCCTTTCTTGTCCACTGTTTCCAACCTCTGGAAATTCCTTCTGCAAGGTATTAGAATGAACATAGATCTTATCCTCTTCAGAACATAACATAAGATCCTTCTCTTTTCCTGGGCTTTCCCCATATAGCCTATCACTGTGCATGCTTTCTCACTGCATCTTGAGGCAATAGCAAGAATATAATCCTTCAGACCGATTGTTTGAGCAGATACCATGGTGATGGGTGCATGATGAGATAACAGAGTTTATTTTTACAACAGGATAATAATTCTTACTTACCTACTTTACAGGGTGTTGTGAGGACTAATCAGTTAGTGTTTGCACAAGTCTGTAAAAGGCTATATAAGTGCAAAGTATTATTATTATTACCTTATTATGATATTGACTTTGCCTTGTCAAACTGCAGTACTTTCCCCTACTTAGGATGTAATATCGCCATGAAGTGTTTATATTCCCATAATGTAAATGTTTCCTTTTGAAGGTGAGTTGAGTGCCATGTTGTTACACGTGACCAATAACATGATTTATTGGCATGGTGCAGGAAATTCAGGTGATTCTAAATAAACCTTCTGGGGACGCTTCCAGTTAAACCTACTTATGCTTTTGCATTCGTGGTTTGTCCTCCACGGTGTTTGTTGACATGCATTTTTAAAAATCTGTTGGGCCAATCCATACAGCCCTCTGGGGTCCTGTGTTTTGCTGCATGAGTAGGTATGCTGTCATTAGTTTGGCACTGAGATACAGCTGACTATAGGAACCGGGGCTCTGTTTTCCTTTCAGCCTGATTTGGAAGTGTCTAGCTTTGGCCTGAGAGCAAAGAATTAACAATTGTATAGAATCAATCCCACTATCCTTCCTTGTTGCGATTAGCTCTTAAAACACATCCAAAAAACACATCCTACAAAGCCACCTGATCTGTCAAGTCTATCCTTAGTATCCCTATGCCACGCTGACAGATATTTACCCCCTCCTCTCCCCTCTACATCTGGATGAATAGGGACAGGTTCTCCACCCCTCAGAAGATTCACTTACATTAAGTGGTGCGGTGGAAGCAGTGAATGAACAATAGACGGCTGTCAGGCTCGACAGCAGGGCATGGATGTATGAGCGCGGAGCTGACAGCGAGGGCCTCAGAGGGTAAACTGCTTTGCTGGAACTAATTAAACAGATGAAATTATTACATGAATATGCAGATGTTGTTTACATTTTACCATATGGTATTATTTCAGGTAATAACTCGCAGGAGGATCCCTTCCTCTCATCAAGAGGAAATGGGTTGAAAAGGAGGCTCCATGTGTCACCTTTCAGTTGCTAGGCAGACATTGATATGGCAGGCTTCTCTCCTAGTCACCGCTCCCTGTGACTCTTCTTGTAACCACACTATGCTGGAAAGATCAGCGTTCTCCCTACCAGGCAATGTAGGAAGAGATTACCCTTTATTAAGCTCAAATGTTTATGGTTGCTAATTTTTTTTTCAATTAAGTGAATAAGTCAGTCACTTTTCTGAGAATGACCTGCAGCGTGCACTTTATAATTGAGAAGGTGCCAATCCATAGTCCATAGGTAAGAATTGACAGATCTGTCCAAATATGTAGAGGCTAGGAGCGTGACATTTCCACAGAGAGCCCGACATGCTGCCGAGTTTGTTAGCATTTACTGCATTGCCAATGTGAAATGTTGATAACGGAGGCACTCCTTTTCAATAAGTTTCCATTCATCATATTGAAAAGGTTGCTCTCTAGAATTATAGAGGCAAAGGATTATCACAGACGACAATATAAAGAATCATTAATAACAGGCATTTAGGGTGGGCAGTCAGACACTGACACTACACAATTACTGTACATCCCAGGCAAGGATACATAGCGAGGGTAATCAACATAGCAAACATTTTTTAAAGGATGTTTACTTTATATGCATGACAGTGACAGACCCTAGCAGGCACAGTGCTAGCACAATCTGCTTTGGGAGCTATTTAGCATAGCATAATCCCAGGCAGGGTAAAGGAAGTGGTGTAGCCATGCTGTATACATTCAATCTCAGATGAAGAAGGGACACAACCTCGAAGATAAATTAATTTGGATATAATTGTCTCATATGTAAATCCATAGGCAAGGCCAAAGTAGGAATCTTACTGGTATATTGACCATGCCACAGCTCTGCCAATTTCTTAGAACTGGACAAGGGACTGTCTAGCCCAGGGGTTCTCAAACTGGGGGTTGGGACCCCTCAGGGGGTCGCGAGGTTATTACATGGGGGGTCGCGAGCTGTCAACCTCCACCCCAAATCTCGCTTTGCCTCCAGTATTTACAATGGTGTTAAATATATAAAAAGGTGTTTTTAATTTATAAGGGGGGGGGGGGTTGCACTCAGAGGCTTGCTGTGTGAAAGGGGTCACCAGTAAAAAAAGTTTGAGAGCCAGTGGTCTAGCCATATCCTCAACTCATCATACTTTAGTTCTAATGCAGGCAATACCTCTACCATACTGGTTCAGCATCTCATTTCTATCATGATCACTTTTACATTTTCACAGGTTGTCACTGGCCCCACCTTTACAATCAAACACATAATACACCTTTCTCTTGCTCTGATCATTACCTCTTTATGTCCTCCTGTCTGGGTATGTGGACCAATCAGTGGTTAGTTCCCAAAAACTCATGTATCCAATATGTTTCCACAACACTTTAGCAGACGATGCTGCCCAGGTGTGCCACCAATACATTGGCAGATTGGCTGTATACAAACACTGAGACATTTGGCTACTAAATGTCCTGTCTTACCTGCATCACCCTCACAGACTACCTTAGGCCACTGATGACCTATGTTAGCATGAAATGCAAAGGCATGATTTTGAAGTGACAAACACGCAAGAGGTGGTCTGGATTCTTACCCTCATACAGTGTCTCTGAGAGAGACCAAGAGATCTCTGTCTTGGCCCAATATCATCGGCAATTTTTCAGTTTGGACAGCAAGCAAGACAGCCTTCAGTCACTCTGAGTAACTCATCAGGAAAAGCCAACCAAGTCTGAAGCAAGTTTTTCTATCTCTGATGACGTTAGTCATGTTGCTTATTGCACTACTGGAAGGCGATCAGGTACTATGGTGATAAGCATGGTATAAAAACCTATATAGAATAGAATATCTTCCTCTACCATTGCCCCTCCTATCTGAACAAGCAATGAGAAGTGCTTGTTTTCTCTGATGACTGGATAATCAATATCCTGTTAAGGAGAGTCACCTACCATCTAGTCACTGTGGCTATACACTCCAACCTGATCTCAAGAAGCCAAATCACAAAGGAGATGATCTTGCCAACTACTTTCCTTTCTCCAACTTTCCCTTCTTGGTCAGCATTGTTGAGAAGTCGGTGATGGCAAAACTACAAGTACTTTTGACCTCAGTCATTTAGAGACCTGAGTCCTCTACCGTAAATAAGACTACTAGACTTTCCAGGTAGGAAAACTTCTATAAACCCCCACAGGTTATCCTTCTAAGTTTAATGTCATTTTCATGTTGTAATAATATTAGGAATAAAAATTTTAAAGAGTATTTCTGTAAAAATTCACATGACATTTTGTTTTGAAAAAAAACACATTGTAAATTACAAAGTAATCTTTCAAAGTAGTAGAGCAAGCCCTATATTTTGTATGGCCCTGTGCAAAGAAAGTCAGGCAGGAGGTCCATCTAACTCCTCCCAGCCTGTGACCCACCATCAGACAGAAACTGACTCTTCTCTGCTTGTGATCACTCCAGGTTGTAGATTCTTGGTTATGAACCTCTCTGGCGTCGGGCAATGTATGCACTATACATTGATACTACTAGAAAGAGCTTGGAGAAAAAAGACAACAGCAGGGAAATAAATTCAAGAACTTGAATTAGAATGAGAAGAGCAGAGAATTGACTGAGAGATCAGAACTAGGAGAGAGATGAGAGGAGAAACGAATGAGAGAACAACTGGAATGGGGACTGCCCAAGGTAACAACTGGAGCTGAGAAAGTCCCAGTATTGACTCTTTAGTTTTTTGGGTTGACTCTATAGGTGTGCACAAAGACCACTGGGTAAGCACATCATAAGGCTACCACTGCTGAGCTGCAATCATGGTATACCTGTTACTGATAACAATATAATAGTGCTTGGAGGCTTCTCAGCAGCCTTATAAGTATCACTTCCATAAGATTCTAAAGGATTCCAGGAGAGTACAGTTCTATTCCATCCCCTCAGGTACACAAGTACTCAGGAATTCTTGAAGCCCTATCACTTCACCTGCTATAATACCTCTAAAATCCAACCTTTCTTCTCTCTTTCATTTATCATAACTCTTGTTCATTACCTGATCAGTGCTCACTTTGGCTCTGGTAATATCTTTCCTGGGCCCCCTCTTCACCAATCTGTCTAAAATCCTACAGTTAAACCATCTTTCTTTTGTGTTACACCTTGAGCACTCCATGGACACATTGCATCCCTCTCCTCTTCCTGGATGCCTGCCTTTAGATTGCAAGGTCTCCTGGACAGAGACTTCTTCTTCTCTGTTTGGAAAGTGCCTAGCACATTGTGGATGCTACAGGAAATAAATAATAAATAATAACAAAAGAGTAAACTGTTCCTACCTTCAAACTTTAATTCATCCTGCTTAAACCATAAGCTCCAAAAGAGTACTTCTCTGTGTAAGGTACATTTTATATATATATGCAATTAAAAATAAAAATAAAACAGTTAAAAATAACAATAGCCTGTTAATTAACCACCTATATGAATCACCGTACAAAACTGGGATAAGAAGTGTCCTTCTGACTTCACTCGATAGGCCCTTTGAGCTAAGGGCAGCAAAATGTCTGTTAGCTTTTTAGTAGCAGATTCTATTTCAGTGACTAATGCCTCAGCATTTTGCAGTGTCTGGTTCAAATTTATCCATGGGGGATGCCAGCTGAAATACATGGAGTTACACCCATGATATATTTGGCCCCAGTGTCTCTTGGATGAAGGCCCAAATCTGAGTGTAGAAACACTTTACAACTTTACATTCAAAGTAAAGAGATATAAAGGAACTGATGTGCTCCTGACACAGAGAAGCCAAAACTGTATAACATTACATTAGTCCAAATTACACTATGATCTGTGTTAAAGAGCAGAAAACTTGAGCCAGACCTGGAGTTTTGCCATGTTAAATTCCATTGCGCTAGCTCCAGTTTAGCAGATAGGTCATGTCAGACTCCTAGGTTTTTTCAGCACTCAAGTGTCTCCATAGATAAGCACTTTTGTGAATAAAAACTGTGGTAAAATGTCTGTGCATTATGCATGTCATATATTATCTAGAATTTATGGATACATTTGTGCCATTTCAGAGGTTTTTAATTAAACAGAAACAGTTCTCAGTATCCCTAATGCTATTTCCAGAATTTTCAATCTTTTCAGAATTACACGTTGTTCTTCCATTGGGTGATAACAGCCAGAAGCAATTTCCTACACTGTGTTATTTTAGGTGTTTCTGCAGAGATTATGTGGAATTGACTCAAAGAAAAAAATCAGCAGGCAAGTGCAAGAAAAAAATATTTTAAAATATTTTATTTTTAAAGATGTATTTTAGGGACAGATTTTTCAAACACCAGTCTCCGCTTCAGCACTTTCAAATTCTGGCCTTGAATAATTGCAGGACCACTTTGAAGTCCTGATCTAATCTGGGCAGATCCCTGCACCCATACCCAGCCCTACTGAAAATAATGGCTCTGCACGGGCACAGGAATCAACCATGCAGAACTCATTGTAATACTGGGGGCTAAGACATTTAGGGCTTAATCTTGTAAGGAGCTAAACTCTTTTGTGAGATGCTGAGCAATATTCAGCTCTTCCAAAAATTTCTCAGCAGCTTAGAGGGTCAAGGTCTTATATGTCAAAATGTCTGATTTGTGGGTGCAATCAGATACTTAGATGCATAAGTACAAATGTGTATGTGTGTGTGTAACACTATATGGAATTGCTGAGCAAAACTGTCTAAAAAGGGTTGAAAATGTGGTCCCTAATGTTTAAGGCTCCAGTCCTGCATTAGAATCCATTCAGCTACACATCTCTTTTCCTGCTATTGAAACTTTATGTTTTCAGAAAATTTCACAACACCTGTATTTGGTTATAAAAACATGGAGAGCCATGATATTTCATGTCTTTACAGAACAGAAACATTTTGGTTGGAAAGGGGCCCATTTTCGGTGAAAGTAATATTTCACCAAATTTTGCAAAACCCAGACCGGTTTTGAATTCACAATGAAATATAGAAATACTCACATGCATTTCATACTTTTCTGATTACTTCCAGTGCATATTGGTTATATGTCTAGATGCACATTCCATAAGCAAATGCTTTTCTTCTGTTACTTGGTTTTGCACAATAAGGTCCTGTTAGATCTGAAATAAGCACATCATTTTGAGCCTGAAAATACAACTTTCATCTTAAAATGGTATGAAAAAATAAATACTGTTTGTGAGCAAGTTGCTATTAGAACAAAAGATGGGCCTTCCTGGTAGTTTTAATAACTGAAACGGGATTAGCAGGCTTTGATATGGTCTCTGAAGGCAGATGGCTAACTTAAAGGGAAGAACTAATGATGCTTCCAGAACTAGAGCTAACCATTTGAGAGTCTGGCTCCTTTCAAGAGGAGTGAAGGAGGAAAGGGCTCTATAGAAAAGAGTTCTCCTGTCACAGATGAATGCCTAATGGTTCAATTGCATGTCTTGTATGCATTATTTGGGAGTTAACTCCACCCCACCACAGTTGTCTCTTTTGAATAGTTTCTTACTAAAGGTCTGGATTGTTGGCTTTGTCACAAGCCCAGAGTAGGGGCAGCATGTAGTTGCACTGCCCAAAGAGCAGACCCAGAACCATACTGTGACTTAAATCTCTGGTCCCCCTGTTCCAGGAGCCAACCTACAGCTGGCACACCTTGCTCTTCCCTCTGCTGTGCTGGTGAGACTAAATCAAAGTTCCACACCAACCTCCACAAGAAAGGGAACAGCTGCCCCCAGATGCTTATCTCCTATAGCACTGGGACCAGCAAAGGAGCATAAGGGGATGCCTTACACCTTCTTTGTTCCCCTGTATTTGGATAGAATGTTGTGGAGAAGAAGAGGAACAAAATCACACAATAGAAGTGATTTGTGGTGTACCTCAGATCTTCTTGTGCTATCCAATGTATTGGCCTCCAGCCATTCCACCCTTAGAGCACTATAACAAAAATATTTCTGTTCAATGGTCTCTTGACTATTTTCAAAAAATTCTCTCCACGGCAGTCAGGCCACACACTTATGTGTATTGGTATCTAAGTGGACCTAGCAATTATTCAAACAGTTCATTTTGCATCAAATTATTTTATAAATAGTCTATAATAGAACCAAAAGATTTTGCATCTGAGAGTTAAGCCTATAGAAAAAAAAAGTGTATACAAAGGTGCTGTCAGTTTCCTTTTTCAGGAGCTAGTCCTTTCCTCTCCATTTGGAAAGAGCCTCAGATCATCCAGCTTCTAACAGTCCTCAGCTGTCAGCATCTCTCTAGGCCTGATACCTACAGACTGGGCTTTTCCTCTCACATCAGTGAAACAGTTTAACTTCTTAATGGTGCAATGATGAATACACATTCAACTAGTTACTTTTTTTCTTTTTTAGTGTGGCAGAGGCATTTTTTTAAAATACCAGTATAACTGAAAGCAGAATTTGAACCTTTTTGTACAACATGTACAGATCAGTATATTGGTGTACAGTATATGAATGGCAGAATATACTTTAAAAATGAATTTATTTTTGAAGTCTGAAGAATAAAAAAATGGTTATGTTATTGAATGTGGAGATAAATTTGGTAGCACTGAGGCCGCAATCCAGCAGTACCCTTAAGCATGTACTGAACTTTAAACAACTTTAATGGGTCTACTTACATTCTTAAAGGTAAGCGTGTGCTTAATGGCTTTGATGGATCCAGACCTTAGTTCTCAAGACATGTCAGGATGAAAATCTTAATGAGGGGCTTTGAAGGAGGGTAGGTTTGTTTCTTTGGAATGGAGTTGTGGATTGCTCTGATGAAAAAGTTCTATAAAATTTAAAACAAAAATATCATCATTCCTATGCATTTTTATTAACCAGCTTAATCCTACAGAATTCTATCCCTGCTCCAGGACCATTTAGGATAGTTCAAAAATCCTACTAAGTTCTGTAAATTGGTTAGAGTCACTTTTACTGAAACTACTGTCTTCACCCCTATTAAATTCTAAAAGAAAAGTGGGGTTTTGGTTTTGCTGTTTGTTTGGAGGAGGGTTGTTATGTTAAATTTCTACCAGACTAAAAACAAAGATATCATGGCATTTTCACTGAAGGTATTTTACATGAAGACCAAAACAAAACAAAAAAATAGCAGAAGCAACTGATTTCATATTAGATTACATTTTGGCAGTTCAAACAAAAGACATTCTGACAAAAATTAAATTGAGGAGCAAATGATGTGATTAAGACAATTTATATCTGTAACAGTTGTGAATGGTAGCATCCGTGCTTGGTAATCCTTTGATAAATTCTTGTTACCTTTCATTTCCCAAATGTATCTATGCAGGTACGCAGCATATTGTAGGCAGATGCTGCAGCAGACAAAAGTGTCTGCCAAATACTACTCTTTTTTTTTTCTTTTTTTTTTTTTTTGGTATCTAAGTGTTCTTAAACAGTACAGTTAAGTGCATTAAGTAGTTCTTATTCCTGGAAAAACATATGCAGTATACACTATGATACCAGCAAATACTGGTATCTGTCTTTTTGCCTTTCTAGTCCTTGATCCCACAAGCCTTTACTCACACATGTAATCTCGCTAACTTCAATGGCACTAATCATGTGAGTAAGAGACACAGTGTCAGGCCAGAGTGATCTGAAGAGCCCTATCACCTTTGATCCACTTCACAACAAAGCTTCTGTCTTAACCTTGACATGTCATAGGGGAATATACTAAAATGGAAGCAAAATTGATTACAGTATAATTAAATGGAAGCTAGTGTTTCCATTGCAGTAGCTAACAGCAATGCAAACACTGCACACTGGACCACTTAACAACAATATTGCTTTAAAAAAGACCTGCCTGATTTGGAGAAGAAGCTTTAGATCCTAAGCATCATGTCTCTCTATATGGTTTTTACACTGCTGCCCATCACTGTAGTGTCTGAGCTCCTTCCACATAAAACTGATAGCAATAGTAAAGTCCCTCGTGGACTTCGTTGAGTCTCTTGCACAGAGACATTTTCAATCTAAAAGCTCTGCTTGGAATAGGGTTTCTGGTTTCGGTTTTTAGATTTCATTCATTTACTCGTTTTAGGTTGATTTGTTTCAAGGGTTTTCAAAGTTTTTTTGGGGGGGAGGGGTTTGAGTTGTTTGGTAGGTTGGATTCTTTGAGGGTAAAAGGGGATGTCAATGTGAATTATCCTCCGTCATGCCTTTCTTCAAAAGATGGTGTGTGTGTGTGTGTGTGTGCGTGCGCGCGTGTGTGATATTGTTATAAAATAGACTGGTAGGGTTTGGGAGCTTGAAAGCAATATCTTTCCCCACTAAACTGCTTTATTACTGCCTTTCCCCTCCCTCTTGGGCATGCATTCAGCTGAGACTAGGCCAAATTGGCAGTCATTTTCAAAGTGCTTGGCAGCCCTATGATTCCTGGGAGTTTTCAGCTGACATCTCTCTCTCAACCTGTCTACACAAGGGTCAGTGGGAGACCTGACTCCCAGGCCCTGGCTTGCTCAGGCTGTGTCATGAGTCAAGACCAATATAAATTAAAATCTTAAAGCCATATTGTGAAAGCATTCTTTACCCCCCGAGGTATTTTATTTCCCTGTGACAGTTCTCCTTTCAACTGGTTTCCTATTTTCCTATTCTTAGAGACTACAGCAGCAACCACATTCTTGGGGATGGGAGTGGGGGTAATATCTGGCTAAGAGAGGGTTAAACTGACACCAAATTTTTAATACTTTTGGTCAATTTGTTGACATTCGATAAGCAGCAGTGAAATAACAATAATACTTGGGGCCGCTTATCACTTACAAACAATAGTCCAATGACAATGCTCACACTGACGGAAAAAATGGGAGCAGGAATTAATAGTGACAGTCCTGCAGGAAACAAGGGAGAAATTGGATACTAAGTTATAAAATACAGACTAACCCAATAGGCACATGCTGCTGTTATTATATTAATATTGTTAAAAATATCAAAGCAGTTTAAAAATGGAATTCTACTGTAGGTAGATGGACAGTATTATTTCCTTCCCTCCACTTTCTTTTAAATAGAATTTTTCACTCCTTGTTTGGCTTGGAGGCACGGATATAATTTGTTACTCAAAACTGGGCGCTGAGATCTGTGAAAATAAGTCTGAGGATTAAAGTCTCCCATCTGAAGGACAGAATAAGACTATACCCAGAGTTCTCTCTGTTACAAACAAAACCGTCTGAGTCACTGTGCTTATGAATTTCATTGAATTTGTTCCAAAGTTAAGGAAAGGGTTTTTTTAAATTAGTCTTCCTGAAGACAAGAATATAGGAGAAAAGCAAATTCAACACCTGCAATAAGAGAACTTTGTGCTGCCTGTGCATAAAGTCTATGTGAGGCTGGTACATACAGCAATGTTCACCTCTGCGAATTGAATGGCAATTGGGCAGCACTATAGCTGTTGCCCCCTGCATACCAGGTGCTTAATTTGTAAAGAAAGAGGTGCTGGGGATCAAGCAAATTTTTAATATTCATAAGTGATGCAGCAAGCCCAGAGGTGCCAGGGCTATGAACGGCCAAACCTAATGGTGTCGGCTCAGTCCTGGCACAAATTAAGCACGGTGCATACCCAAAAGCAGAGTTGGTATAACCTGGGGGAGGTGGGGGGGTGCTCCCTGGGACTCCTGGTGGAATTGTGTATGCTTGAGGCACAATGTCTCCTGGATCTCCCACTGAGGGAATGCAGTTCTCCCCAGCCCTCAATGCAGGCTTGTACCTTAGAGACACGATCGAGCCCTTATTAAACGAATATACCACGTTTCAAAGCTTTGTTTTAGTGAGGTTTGTCCCTGTAAATTGTAAATAAAAATACTTGACCTAGTGTAAAACTGACTATCCTCTTTCTTTCAAGATAGGATAAACGCAAGTAATTGAGATCTCTGGCTTTAGTAACTACATGTTTCTTTCCCCTTCAGCTTGCTTTTAATGCTCCCCGAGACAGACCTTCATTTTCTGCAAGACATTGAGACTTGACTTAATGGGCAGCTGGGGTAACATATCCAGCTTTTTACATGTAGGGTATCCTGAGGTACATACAAGCCTAGTTCTAAGATATGATGAAGTAATCTACAGCCAGGCCCAGCCTGCCAGTTCAGGCCTAAAGGGATTTGATTCAGTGTCAGAACCTTTGGCTCGTGGGGTCACTCTGTCTTCTTGCTTTTCTTATAACAAAAGCAGAGGGTTTTTTTTGTTTTGTTTCTTTCTCTCTCCCTCCCCCCCATCCCCCCCCCAATCTTGTGAATTCATCAACTGCTGTTTGGTGCACTGGGCATTTATTTCAGCCTACTGAAACGTTTTCACTAGATGGAGGCCTCTGAAGTATGCTAGAGGCTGGGACTGTGTGAGTAAAAAAATCTTAGGCCTCTCCAGAAGCAGGCTGATTGAAATCAGCACTGTGTCAGGGGCTGTCATATCTCAGACAAGACATAAAACACACGGAAACATCAATAAGCAACAAGCCTCTGACAGCTCTGAGACATTCCAGCTGACAAGAAGAGAAAAGGGGTAAGGTTAGGGCTCATGGGGGATATTTAAAATGCCTAACAGCCAGTCGAAGTGTTGGCAGGCTTCAGGGAGGCCTAGAAAAGACAAGATAAAGTCTATCAGGTTATCACCTGGTTCGAGACGGATCCCTCACAGCAAGGCCACAGGGATGAGACAATGACACAACTGCTTTTTTTTATTATTATTATTCTTTTATTATTTATTTTTAAAGGTACCAGAGGAACAGGCTGTATTTACACCGAGGTTACCCAGACAACGTTTGAGCCGGAGAAGATTTAAAAAAATAAAATAAAGAAAGAAGAAGAAGAAGAAGAAGAAATGTAAAAGGGGGTGGAAGAGAGGAGAATTCTGTGAATTAAAGAATTCTGCTTCTAGCCACCATATACAGAAATCAAAAAGGATTAACAAGTTTTTTTTTTCATTTAATTTCCTGTAAACCAGCCGCTTTTGTTAAAAGATCAGAGATATTGCTATTTACTGAATTTTTAATATGATCTTTATTAAAAGGCAGCACACATGTTTGGTTTTCTTTTTCTTTCCTCTTTTTTTTTTTTTTAAACATGCATGGTTATAAAAATCAAAGCTTAGGAATGAGCCATGGTTGTTTGATATTGGTCCCTTTATATTATGTTATGATGATTCTGATTCTTATTTAAATTTAAAAATAAAAAATAAAAAACCCACAACCCCACCTCTCATCCCCCTTTAATGCTAATTTATCCAGCAGAGTAAGCAATGGGCATTACACTTTAACCCCCACAGAAGCACGCTAACCAATCAGGTAAGTTCTAAATGTCTTCCGAGCGGCATGATAAGACCCACCAATCAAACTATGAGGAACACAGAGTAAATGGGGCTGTGTGTAATTATTTTACAGTTCCAGGTTGCAAATTACCAGCAGTTTTAAGGATCAAAATCTCACCCTGCCCTCATAGGTTTTTAATAATTATTAGAATCATAATCATAGAAGTGGTGATGACTGGAAGGTCATCTAATCCAATCCCCTGCACTCAAGGCGGGACTATGTAATAACTAAACTATTCCTGACAGGTGTTTGTCTAACCCAGGGGTCGGCAACCTTTGGCACACGGCTTGCCAGGATAAGCACCCTGGTGGGCTGGGCCGGTTTGTTTACCTGCCGCGTCTGCAGGTTTGGCCGATCATGGCTCCCATTGGCCGCGGTTCGCCGCTCCAGGCCAATGGGGGCGGCAGAAAGTGGCGCGGGCCGAGGGATGTGCTGGCCGCCGCTTCCCACTGCCCCCATTGGCCTGGGACGGTGAACCGCGGCCAGTGGGAGCCACAATCGGCCAAACCTGTGGACGCAGCAGGTAAACAAACCGGCACGGCTTGCAGGGTGCTTACCCTGGCGAGCGGCGTGCCAAAGGTTGCTGACCCCTGGTCTAACCTGTTTTTAAAAACCTCCAATGACACAGATTCTACAACCCCCTAGGCAATTTGTTCCTGTCCTTATCCAGCCTGACACTTAGGCCTAAACCTCCCTTACTGCAATTTAAGCCCATTGCTACCTATTGTACATTGGTTGTTTGTTACAGATGATAACGAGGGTTAGCTTGCAACTTGGACTACATATCCGCACATAGGAATATGAATTGTCCTACACAGCACATTTGTATCTTGAGTTCAGGTGAAGTAGCATATATAGGACTAAGTGCTTGTTTACTCCATCCCCAGAAGAGGTAGGTGGTGATATGGGCAAAGCCTGACCGCCAGATTCCCCTCCTCGTTAGCCAGTGCAGAAGAGCCAGGACAGTGGTATAGGCCGGCAGCAAATTTCTACTTTCTGGGAATGAGGGGGTGGGAAAACAGGGAAGGAAATTTCCTTCTCTGAGATGCTCCTGTTATGGCACAGATACATGGCATGTAGTCGTACAAACTGTGTCCTTGTGACAAAATCTAGACCTAAGAAAATAAATTAAAATAATAAAAACTTATCTGGATTGGCAAGCAGAAGTATTCTGTCCTATCTATCCATCTATGGGCCTTCTACAATGCCATTACTATACTATGCCAACACTTCCCAAGTAAATTACAGGTCTGTCACATCTTACGCGCATTTAACATGCGTGATTTCAGCTTTACGCGGTCAGCAAAAACAAAAAAGAGAAAAATAACCATTTTAATACTGTACCTGTAGTGCGGGCGATTCCGCCCGCCATTGAACTCAATGTAATTTTGACTATATGCGGTTTTCGCTTTACGCGCGAACCGCGGAACGGAACCCCCACGTAAGACGAGACAGACCTGTAGATATTTTTGGCAAAGTTGCCAGCGAATTCCGTGGAATTGTTTGCTCATTTCCCTTATCCTCCTCTTGCTGATACCAGTGTAAATCCACTGAAGGCAACTGAGTTACACTGGTGTAAAACACAGTGCAAGTCTTGATCTTGATTCTGCTGAAGTCAATGGCAAACCTCCCATTGATTTCAATGGCTGCAAGACCAAGCTATGGTCCTGCAACAGGAAGTTGTGGTGCCACTTGGTGCAGGGGATCATACCCATGAGCTTCCCATCTCACACACACTTCTCAGCCCCAGAACTAAAGCTCCAGCAGATGAAGATGAAGTGTTGCAGCCTCATTGCTGCCACAGGATGGGGTCAGGCAGGTCACTCACTCCCCTAAATATAACTCAGAGGGGAACAGAATTACCACTTGCTAAAAAAAGGGAGGAGTGAGCCAACCATCCACTCCAAAAAGACGGAAGATGTTAATAGTCATTACGCTGCTGGTGCCTGGTAAGGAAGAGGAAGCGATTTGGGGGAAGGGACACAGGTGAGTGGAACTGTAAAATATGGTTACACGGAATAGCTGTGTACACAATTAGCAAGTTAAAAATAACAGTAATTATGTCAGTAATTCCTACTAGTGAGAGAAGGGAAGATGGGGAAGACAATGAGAGGCTTCCTTTGAAATATGACCACATCATTCATAGGGGTGTGCTTTGTTATGTGACCTGGCATGAAGTTCAGTGGGCCAGCAGTTGCACATCACCATGGTTCTCTTCACCACCACCACCACCACTCTGGACCCACAGAGTTGATCCAAAAGGCCCTCTGTACCAGGAGCAGAGAAGGAGATGCTTCCCAAGCTGGGTTGTAGACACTCCATGACAGAACAGGTTATTTCTGCCCCTGGCAATAATTACTGAATATGGGACCCTGCATGGGTCTATGCCCGGTTTTGCAAAACAATTGATTCCAGCCTGGATGCACTATCCTGGAAGTGCTACAAATACAAAATGAAAAGCATTGTCAGCTCTGTATATGGGAGCAATTGCTCCCTTTTTGATACATTTGGATCACATATTCTACTAACTCTGGTCTAATATTTCCCACTGGCAAAAGGGGTACGGTACTACCTGTCCCCTCCTCATCATGTGAAGGCTGGGACAATTTCTAATTTCTATAGGGACTATACAGGATATAATCTGAACCTACCTGCATCATTTTAGGGGAAATTTATCCAAACAAGCACAATCTAGATGTGATCCAAGATCAGAAGCTTCCAAAATAGGGCAAGAACCTTGAGTCTGCAGACAAACCCATTTCATACAAATATCTTGTAGGATGGAGAATCTCAAAGTGCTTAAGAAATGTAAAAATATATTATACTGAACACTCAAACTATAGTTTTATGTACCACAAGCCTGCAGACTTTACAGTCATTAAGCTCTCAAGAGGCCAGATGCACAAGTGAGGTGTGTCTACTTTGAACGACATTGCTGGCGCAATCTGAAACAACTGGTTTGACTGACTCATGGAGGATAACCCAAATGTAAGAGTGATAGACCTGGTGTAGACTTATACCACTCCTTTATAGATATGGAATAGGAAGCATGGCCAGGATGTCCCTTTGGAGCTGGTGTAAATTAGAGCTGACCTGAGGCAAATGTGAGCTTTAATTGAACTGTGCATATACCTCCTCCTCACAACCTGTGAACTCTGAAGACCAGCCATACCCCAGAATTTGGCCAAAAATCTGGAAAATGAGCTATTCATTTTTTTTCTAAATAAATTATTTCTAGGAAGGAGAATATTCTAAAACAGATGGACCGAACTATTCTCCAAAGGACCCGAACAGTCAGTCAAAAAGAATTAGATATTCAATTGTCTTTAAGTGGGGGAGAAACCATATTTTAAGCTGCAGTACTCAAACCAAGTAAGTGATGGTCTTTTGCTGAAGAAAAGAAAACCAGGTTATTTCATTCTTTTCCTTTCTCTCTCTGCCCCTCTCCCCCCACACCTCTCTCGGGACACAACTTCTGAAAGAAATAAAGATCAAACGTGCGAGTATTTTTTCTCCTCCTTAAAAAGAAAAAAGGTACCAGAAAACCTCCTCCTTACTTCTTAAAAGAATTCCACTAGGTGAACTTAAATAGATGCATATTTTTGCTCTTCTGCATAAGAATCAGACTGTAGAAATTACACACAAAACCTGCTTAAGAACCTTCTACATTTGTCAGAGTCAAGTTCACTGATCACTCCCTTTTAAGTTTATCTGGCAATCAGTGCTGTTTTTAAGAGTTAGTGGAAAGCAAAACGATTTCTTCTTAGCCGGTAGTTATTAGGCGAGGTACTCAAAATCCCTTATTATGAAACGGTCTGTGTTATGAGATATTGAGTTGGTCCTGACTAAACTAATGAAAGCCTCTTTTGAGCTACTTGATTCTTGGAATCTCAAGTACTCTGGCTCAACTTGTAGCTTGGAGTTCATTGCCTCTGCAAGCTACAACAATTGATTCACCCAACACCTGGTTTTATAAAGTAATGCATTGAAAAAGCTAAGCCTTTAAAGAATATGTTGACAATAATAGTTTACACAAACAACAACAACAACAACAAAACAGCCTGACAGCTTAAATTGACTTCAATGAGACTTAAGCATGTTTAAGTACTCTGCTTGCTGAATAGGGATGGACTTAGACACATGCTTAAAGTTAAGCATATACTTAATTGCTTTCAATTGGGGACAGAAGTGGAGAGTAAATTTGGCCAAGTTATCGTGAGCATTGCAAGGACATTTTAGACACCCATCAGTAGCTGGGATGAATGTGGTTTTAGGGGTTACAAATGGACTGTATGGCAGTACAGAAGAGGCTCGATGATTCTCAGTTACCTTTGAAGTGACTGTTATCAGAGATTACCAGAGGTTACCAACAATATTGAGTAGATGAAGATTATCATCAATATCTGTTGGGATTGTTTATAGCACAGTATGGTTAGAGAGTCTTCCTCCCCTGGTCACTGGAATGTAACCATATAGGTTATGTCTTCATTGCAGGGTTAGCCTGGGTCATAAGCACCTAGGTTAGCCAAACCCAGGTGTGAGCAGCCACACTGCAAAGCCCTATTTGAGTTAATGCATCCTCTCTGGTGTTGCTTGACCCCAGGTGTGTTGCTAGGACTGCTGGGGGGCACATTCCAGGAATGCAGTAAGCTGAGCTGCTCTATCATTCTTTCCCAGTGAATTGTGGGAGAACTTGTCTGCCCTTCTGGGCACACATGGGGAACTGTTGGAAGGCACTGGAGGACTATCAGCACTTGAGTGATTTAGCCTGCATCCTCAACACAAAGTGGGTGGGATACCAGCCCCACTGGCTGAACATGGGCTGAAACCCACCCACCCCCAAGCCAGGCCAGCTATCCCAGTTTGAAAGCACCACTAAACTCAGGTGAGAAGTCTGTGTTTGTGGATGGCTGGGCTATGAGACAACATCAGGGTAAAAGCCCAGGCTAATTCCGCAGTGAAGACATACCATAGTACACATGCTGCCAGAGCAACAGAAAATAGAAGGGATTAGGAAAGAACCAAAGCACAGTTTATCCAATTACAAGCCCAAAAGGAAATTGGACAGGCAAATTGTATAGTAAGTACCAACGTCAGAATTGGTCAAGGGCATGTGGGTCCTCTTGCAATAAATACTGTGGCCAGGGTTTCAGTTTTATAGTTCATGGGAATGATGTCTTGACTTTGGCGCTGAATACAGAAGCTCTTGGGGTATGTCTACACTGCCAAAAAAAAAAAAAAAAAAATCCAGTGGCAGCGAATCTCAGAGCCTGGGTCAACTGACTCAGGCTCATGCTACAGGGCTAAAATTTAGCAGTGTAGACCAGTGGTTCTCAAAGCCGGTCCGCCGCTTGTTCAGGGAAAGCCCCTGGCGGGCCGGGCCGGTTTGTTTACCTGCCGTGTCCGCAGGTCCGGCCGATCGCGGCTCCCACTAGCCACGGTTTGCTGTTGCAGGCCAATGGGGGCTGTGGGAAGGGCGGACAGTAAGTCCCTCGGCCCGCGCCGCTTCCAGCAGCTCCCATTGGCCTGGAGCGGCGAACTGCGGCCAGTGGGAGCCGCAATCGGCCGAACCTGCCGACACGGCAGGTAAACAAACTGGCCCGGCCCGCCAGGGGCTCTCTCTGAACCAGCAGCGGCCCTAATTTGAGAACCACTGGTGTAGACATTCCTGCTCGGGATGGATCCTGGGCTCTGAGACCCACCCCAGCCTGAGCAGGAAAGCCTACCCTGCTATTTTTATCCCTGTAGCACATGTCCCGCAAGCCCGAGTCGGACACAGGCTCTGAGACTTACTGCTACAGGGTTTGGGGTTTTTTTTTTGCAGTGTAGATGTACCCTTGGATTGCCATCACTATTAAGGAGAGCACAATTTACTAGGGCGAAAAGTAATTACATGCAGCTTCAACTTCAATGAGTTCAGTGGCAATGGAAGTCTAACTAAGTGTCATGTTCATAGGGACATGAGTTCAGCTGGTATGGAGAAAGTGAATAGAGAAGAGTTATTTACCCCTTCACATAACACAAGAGCTAGGGATCACCCAATGAAAGTAATAGGCAGCGGCCACTGTCAGAGGCAGGATACTGGGCTAGATGGACCATTCATCTGACCTAGTATGTCCATTCTTATGTAGTGCAATGTTGCAGTGAGGACTATGGAAAAATATTTTCTAACATGCATGCTGGGAAATTAGTTTTCACAAGAGGATTATTCTTCTCATCATAATAAACCTTCACTTCCTCCCTGCAGCAACTGCCTCATTAGGGTTTGTAATGGCACTAAACAGAGGGCCAAATTCTATTGTCCTCAACCTCTATGCAACCCCACTGAAAACAAAAAACATACTGGGGTTCACGTTTGGCAGGACCCACTGGGACACTAGTCAGAGCCGGCTCCAGGCACCAGCCCGGCAAGCAGGTGCTTGGGGCGGCCAAGGGAAGGGGTGGCACGTCGGGCTCTTCGGCGCCAATTCGGCGGCGGGTCCCTCGGTCCCTCTCGGAGGGAAGGACCTGCTGCCGAAGAAGAAAGCGGCGCAGTGGAACTGCCGCCAATCACGATCGCGGCTTTTTTTTTTTCCGCTGCTTGGGGCAGCAAAAACCCTGGAGCCAGCCCTGACACTAGTACTACCGAAATTACCTCTGGTACCCATCCTGCATGCCCCAAACAATCCAGGTATATACAGTACCACCAAATATCACCATTTGAAGAAACCTGTTAGGTTAGCTAGTGCCAGAAAAGTAGTGTGACTATCAGAATTTGTGAGCTGTGCTCCGGACTTTGATTTAAGAGCATTATGAAACTATGTAATTTTGGTATAGTCTTTTTATTCCCATGGTAATTTATGTCTGTGGGTAAGCATTTTATTTTATCAGAGGCATGGCGCTAGAGTTATTTTCTGAAGCTCTTGAGTTTTCCTTTGATGCCATTGAAATTAAAACCAGAGCCGCAGATAGTACCCATGCTGTTCGTCACAGAGTCAGAGGTTAGAATGCATTTGCTGCTATTTATTGCGACTCATCCACTGCAATAGTTATTGTAGCTCCTCACACAGGCAATACGGAAATATTAAAATCATAGGCACCAAAACATTCAAGAATAGTGTATAATTGACTTTGTCAATCACATCAACATTATTCCCAATAGAAACGTCTACGTAACATAATGGCCTTATGTTATTTATATTGGGAAACTTTAAAATAAAAATTAAAGCTTAAATAATACTTTATTTAAGATTTAACTAAGTGAATGACTTGCATTTCTAGTAAGTAAAGAGAAAACATAAGCAGTATTCCTGCATCTACCATATTTAAATTAAATTTTGTAAAATGTACATTGCCCACTACTGATAATAAAGTTAAATAAACAGAAATATCTATCTATCTAAATACATACACACACAATAGCTAGATAATAACAGAATACACCTTTACACATTACTATAACAACTTTTGCTGTTGAGAATGCTTAAGAACATAAGAACGGCCATACTGGGTCAGACCAAAGGTCCATCTAGCCCTGTATCCTGTCTTCTGACAGCGGCCAATGCCAGGATCCCCATAGGGAATAAACAGAACAGGCAATCACCAAATGATCCATCCCTTGCCGCCCACTCCCAACCTCTGGCAAACAGAGACTAGGGACACCATCCCTGCCCATCTTGGCTAATAGCCATTGATTGACCTATCCTCCATGAATGTATCTAGTCCTTTTTTGAACCCTGTTATAATCTTAGCCTTCACAACATCCTCTGGCAAGGAGTTCCACAGGTTGACTGTGCGTTGTGTGAAGAAATACTTCCTTTTGTTTGTTTTAAACCTACTGCCTATTAATTTCATTTGGTGACCCCTAGTTCTTGCATATGGCTTGCATATACATATTTTAAAAAGAGCTCTATGCAACATGTGATTTAATAGAAAATGGTGTTTTTAAAGGATACATTTCTTGTATCTGTTTTGTTGTATTTTGCCCCTTTCTCTCCACAAAAGTTACAAGTCCAAATAGTTCTGATTCTATAATTCTAAAACGTAAGTAATACAAAAATAGACTACTCACCTATCCAAAATTATTCAGTGTTTTGCACACAGAAGTAAATTATAATTTAACAAGGATTTTAATATCTAAATTTTTAAAAAATGAAGCCAGTGTCAGATCTAGCCTCCTAGTTCAATGGGTGTGTTCTACCAAACTATAGTGTAATCACAGTATGAAACAAAACAAAGCATAAATACAAACAGAGCATGATACAATGAGCGCACCGGGAAGTTAGGGGATGTGGTCCGGTGGGAGACCTGGGCCTGGCCTCACTACAGGGCCTACTTCATGTGGCTGCCCAAGAGGTGGTCCCAGTAGCCATGAACACAGCACCCCATTCCCACATCCCTGCTGCCTGGAGATCAGAAAACCTGAGGTCATTGTCCCATATCCCACTCCTCCCCCTGCGGTGCTCCTTGTGGCAGCTTTTGCCATTCGGTCTTCCACAGCAGCACACGACTCTGACATCATCACACAGCGACGTGGCTGGGAGCTGCGCTATCATGGCGCAGGGCCCAGGCTGGGGAGTCTCACACAGTTTCTCATGCAAAGGAGCAAACATGGCTTCCTGCCCCCTGCTCCCGCATGGGGTGGTTTTGCACCCTTGGTTTCATGATTTCTGTGGGCGCCGTTGAACCCATGAACTCCAGCGAAAGCTACCACTAACTGAAGCATGGTCTTAAACTCACAATGCGCATCCCAATACCTAGAAAAATCAAGTCCGTATCCTTACCTGAAACAGAGTGAGAGTGGGGGGAAATAGTGGCACTTTTTCAAGTTTCAGCCACAAAATAAGCTCCGCCCATATAAGTTACCAAAATGAGACTCCACGCACTATAAAGTGTACAGATATTCAAAATACGATAACGTGCCCTCTGAACTCTGCTGGATCCCTTGAGCTGACTCTGTCAATATGTCCATGGGCTCTGCTAGGCTCTCTGGGTGTGGCTCCTTCTTGATTGAGAGGCAAAATAAACAGTATCTCCCAAGCAACACCCACGCCACTTGTAGCACCAAACTTGGATTCACAGCAAATTGTGCAGATCTGTGAGCTTCGCTCTTCTCTTTTACATGAGGAATGAAATGGTTAATAATGTTGACATTTAAATGCTGTCATTAATGGGCATCTGAGTTGACACCTTGATGAGGCAGTTCACATCTCACAGAGCTATTGTTCCCGGATCTTTCCAGGCACATGTGGATCAGTTCATCAGTTAACCTCATAAAATGTGAACTGAGTGTTTCTTCACAGCCCTAACAACTAGAGCAGGGGTCGGCAACCTCTGGCACGCGGCTCGCCAGGGTAAGCACCCTGGTGGGCTAGGCCAGTTTGTTTACCTGCCGCGTCGGCAGGTTTGGCCAATCGCGGCTCCCACTGGCTGCGGTTCGCCATCCCAGGCCAATGTGGGCTGTGGGAAGCGGCGCGGGCAAGGGATGTGCTGGCCGCGGCTTCCCGCCACCCCCATTGGCCTGGGACAGCGAACCCCGGCCAGTGGGAGCCGTGATCAGCCGAACCTGCTGACGCGGCAGGTAAACAAACTGGCCCGGCCCACCAGGGTGCTTACCCTGGCGAGCTGCGTGCCAGAGGTTGCCGACCCCTGAACTAAAGACTGGCTGTTTTATGGTTTGGGCGAGGGGTGGGGAGAGGGTGGTTGTTGTTTTTAATAAAAGCTGAGATTCTGGAGCACAAGACAGCATCTTTAAAGAGGTGCCATGATGACACATGGGCATGTCCCTCCTATTTCTGAACCTGGATCTGGATTTTGTAAGCTCAAACCTATTTCTACTATGAAAACTAATGAAGAGCAAACTTCCAAAGGTTCAGAGTTTGGGTTCAGTTCAAATAAGCAGCCAAAATTTTGGATGCTTATTTAAGCTTCCAAACCTCTTTAGTCTATGGCAAGGAAAACCTACAAGATTTTCAACCTTGACTAGAAGCCAGAAGGGATAGGAAAATATTTTGAACATATCTGAACCATCAAAAGATTTGGTTACAGTTTGTTGCTGAAAAGAAAAATAGGTTAAAGAAGGGAGAGTGGGGAACGTCAATGTATTTTGCGCATCTCAGTGATCCCTGTGACGGGTTGGATCACAGAAACCCCCTTGGGAGCTGCCACCCGATGTGCCAAGACTACCCCTGCTTCTGTTTTCCCTGCCAGCTCAGGACTCCAGCACCCCGTCTTGCTGAATTAGACACTCCAGTCCCCTTCAACACAGACCCAGGGTCTGAATCACTTGTCCCAATGCTGCAAGTTTACCCAAAAACAGCTCACAGGAGTGTGCTTGTCTTTAGCACTCAGATGCCCAACTCCCAATGGGGTCTAAACCCAGATAAATCCGTTTTACCCTGCATAAAGCTTATGCAGGGCAAACTCATAAGTTGTTCGACCTCTATAACACAGATAGAGAGATATGCACAGCTGTTTGCTCCCCCAGGTATTAATACATACTCTGAGTAAATTACTAAATAAAAAGTGATTTTATTAAATACAGACAGTAGGATTTAAGTGGTTCCAAGTAGTAACAGACAGAACAAAGTAAGTCATAAGCAAAATAAAATAAAATGCGCAAATCTATGCCTAATCAAACTAAATACAGATAATCTCACCCTCAGAGATGCTTCAGTAAGTTTTTCTCAGACTGGACACCTTCCAGGCCTGGGCACAATTCTTTCCCCTGGTACAGCTCTTGTTCCAGCTTAGGTGTTATCTAGGGGCTTCTCCATGATGGCTCCTCTCCCTCTCTGTTCTCTTCCACCCCTTTATATATCTTTTGCATAAGGCGGGAACTCTTTGTCCCTCTGGGTTTTCACCCCCCCTCACTGGAAAAGCACCAGGTTAAAGATGGATTCCAGTTCAGGTGACATGATCACATGTCACTGCAAGACTTCATTACTCACTTGCCAGCACACACATATACAGGAAGACTTACAGGTAAACACAGTCATCTGCAGACAATGGTCCTTGTTAATGGGAGTCATCAAGATTCCAAACCATCATTAATGGCCCACACTTTACATAATTACAATAGGCCCTCAGAGTTATGTTTTATATTTCTAGTTTTAGATACAAGAGTGGTACATTTCTACAAATAGGATGATCACACTCAGTAGATTATGAGCTTTGTAATGATACCTTACAAGAGACCTTTTGCATGAAGCATATCCCAATTACCTTACATTCACTTATATTTGTATAAAACCATATAGACTGCACAACGTCACAATCCCTATCTCAGCTGAATGTGTTGGCAGCCAGCAGAGTTTAGAGCAGTCTGAAGGCTACTCTAATTAACCCTGGGAAAATAAAAAAACACCTTAAAACTCCTCCCCGTGTCCAGTCGTGCACTGTACACAGCTCAGCCAGAAGGAAGCATCTGACCAATAAACTGATTGACAGAAAAACGTGCATGCATTTTAGAAAATTAATTTAAAAATTATAACCAAATGTGTGCTTTAAAAATAATATGTAATTAACCCTTTTTAATTACTACTGCACTGCCACTTAGATAAAGGTGATCAGAGTTCAACAGAATGAGATGCTTTATTCAACAACAATTTAAATTAATTTACTCATTCATACACTCTCTCTAATGATTCCATGATACAGTTGGTTTCTTTGATCCAAATTTTAGCGCACATCTATGAACATAATAGTTATCCCAAACTACCAACAGCTGTAAAACCCTGATAAATCTTATGGAATTAACTGTTTTTATAGAGAGAAAAAGTGACTTGGTTAGTTGCCACATGTTTGATTTGCACCTACAATTCAGTTAAGGGTAAGAAGTAGCCAGATTTCTCTGCCTTTTAAGAAAGAAGAGAGAGGAAAAACATATGTACTGAGAACATCACCCTCGAAATCTTGTTGCTCTAGCAAGGGTATGCTGTCTGTAGCAAATCTGCTTCACACATGGTCTCCTTTTGTTGCTTTTAATCATCTAGAACATCCAAACTAGGAGATTCCTCTGTGGCCTGTTGTCTTTACACCTAATCTTGAATGAAGTTTCAGTAGCAGGATCTTGTAATAAACCCCCTTCCTGAAGAATAAAGGCTGCAACTACCACTATTGTTTGAGAGAATGAGTCTTGATACCAATCATGAACCTAGATATGTTGCACTGGAGCATAAAGAGCGGTTCCGAGGCCCCATCATTTAACTATGATACGTGTTACTTAAAATTTCACTTAAGTTTAATTCAACCCATGCAGTGTTTTGTGCATAATAATATATTTAATGTAATATACTTATACATAATCTGATCACTGACTAAATGTTATAACAAAGAAAACTGAAATACGATTTTGCTTGTGGCCTATCTAGGTTAATGAATCTTTTCTTTTCTGCTTTGAAAAAAAAATCTTAGGAAAAACCCCAAAGCAACAGTCGGTTGCCTGTATTATTGCTCTTCAATCTCTCATTATATCTGTTGACTGTCTTGAAACGGAGAATAGATATTAGGAAACTACCCTGATTTAAAAAAATAATTCTAGGAACTCCTAAGTTTCACATATTTTTGATCTTCTGTAACAGTTCCTAATTTAGTGAGCGCAGCCAAATTATTCAGATATAGCTAAACTGGAAAATATCATTAAAATCTTTATTAAAAAAATGCATTTAGTACCTGAACTGTTTCTGACCTATGATATTTTCATAAATAAACTGAGGCAAATTCCACGCATTCCAAAAGCCAGATCATGATAAACTTCTTCATTAGGAAAATGCCTAAAGTGATAAGGCTAATTTTGCCTATATTTTGGCCAACAACGTATGTCCAACATAACAATAGCATGCCATTATACTAACACGATTTCATTATATCACTATATTTGCTACAGCCAAACACTAATGTTCAACTTTTGTAAGGTTATTAGAAAGACTTAATTTAATCTTGCCATATGTACAACATGTGTATGGTTACTGACTGATAACAAAACTAGTAGCATTCATTAAATATTGCTATAAATCTCCTACTGAAATAGCAATAATATCGCCTTCCAGCAACCACAATAAATGTAATGCTTAATCTTCCTCTGTGATATTGTATAACTCTAGCCTGCAGCTAGACTTCCACTGTAGGTGGTACTGTAAAGGATGCGTCTGCAATGACAGCACATGATGTGTTCCTCTTTTCCAGCATATGGTAGTTCCTGAGTCTGAAAAAAAACCTCTTGTTTTTTCCTTGCCAAGAGAACACAGGCTTTAGAGTGGGATAAGAAAGTAAAGAGAATAAACATGTTTTAAGGGGGTTCAATATTGCACTACGTAGGTATCCTATGAATTTCGAAAACTTTTATCTAAATGCATATTTCATCTGTGTTGCTTGTAACTTCACCTCACGCTTATATCTTAGAGCTCTCGCTTTGATTTACTTTCTCCGCCACTGAGGATGATATAACTAACTCAGTAGATTATAAAGCAGGGGTAGGCAACCTATGGCATGCGTGCCAAAGGTGGCACGCGAGCTGATTTTCAGTGGCACTCACACTGCCCGGGTCCTGGCCACTGGTCCAGGGGGCTCTGCATTTTAATTTAATTTTAAATGAAGCTTCTTAACCATTTTAAAAACCTTATTTTCTTTACATACAACAATAGTTTAGTTATATATTATAGAGTTATAGAAAGAGACCTTCTAAAAATGTTAAAATGTATTACTGGCACACAAAACCTTAAATTAGAGTGAATAAATGAAGACTCGGCCCACCACTTCTGAAAGGTTGCCGACCCCTGTTGTAAAGAGACAAGGTGGGTGAGGTAATATCTTTTAGTAGGCCAAAAGTAGATTATGTGGGAATTCAGGACTGTGTTAGCATATCTCTGCATTTTCTTGTTTTGGCAAAGGAAATTCCAAAATACCAAAAATCTATTTTCAGAAAAGTGTTGAAGCCCAATTTCCAGACCCTAAAGCTTTGGGAACCTTCAGAAAAGCATCCAAACTTCCAGATGCTCTCCAAACAAAGTCCTTCATTTTTTTATGCTTCTCCATTACTAGCGTAGCTTCCAATTTTAAAATTAGAGGTCAAAGGCCCCAGTCATGGAAGATATTCAGTGCCGTCCAGACCCCATGCACTCAAATGCACGGGATGCACCCCAGTGAATCCTGTGTGGCTCTGTGAGTGTACAGGCCAGCCCAGGTGCAGGAGTCCCCGTGTGCAGCAGTTTACAAAATCAAAGCCTAAACAAGGAAGCTGCGTGCCCAAATTCTGCATCAGAGTACGAAAAAGTAGCTCCCATTGCAAACTAAAGACCAAATCCTGCCATGTTCCTTTCCTGCTGGGATGAGGTGAGGGGAGAGAAGGAGTGCGGCAGTGTGCATCCATTTGTACAAGAGACATCCTGCTTGTGCAGGCCTTGCAGCCATACCACACAGAGTGTGTATGAACTCTCTCTCCTTTGAAAAACAGCAGCAGCATTCACCCCAGGCTAGTGCTTGTTGAAGACTGAAGCATGTGTGACAGCCAGCTGGGGACCTGTCCAAGGCCTCTAGCTCGCAGATCATGCCCTCTCAGAGCTCTGGTTGTCACAGTAGCCTGTCTCCCCCTCCCTCATGCTCTCTTGAATGTCAGGTTGTGATCTTGCCCTTCTGTTGCATGTGCTGGGGAGAGAAGCCTCCAATAGCCTGTTCTGCCGCTAGCACAGGCATGTAATATAGGGCACGTTTCAGCCTAAATTTATTTTTTTCTGTGCCCTACAGAATATTTAGGCCCCTGTTCAGCAAAGCTTTTAAACACATGCTTACTTTTAAGCACATGCTCAATTGCTTTATCACAGCCTTGGTGCTGTACAAAACACAAATCAAAGACACAGTCCCAGTTGAAAATCCTGAGGCCTTGATTCAGTAAAAACGTACTCATTGGCTTATCTTTATGCACATACTTAAGTCCCATTGAAGTCAAATGCTTAACATTAACTACATGTGAAAGTGTTGGCTGGATCAAGGCCTAATCTAGAATTCACAATCTAATCTAGATTAATCTGAATATTGGGGAGCCTGTAGAATGAATGGATATTAGAGGAATTACACTAGTGAATATGAAAAATAATGATACCTTTCTCCAATGTAACTGTTTTCATATGTATTTTAATAGTTCCTTAATTCAAATAATTTTTAAAGGAGAATCTTTAAAGGTAAAAACTTAAAATGGGCAATTCACATGCAAAACAAAAGGCACTAATTACAGCAAAATGCACTCATGTTCACTGTACACCCACATATGCAATTTCAAGATTACTATTTTGCAATACTAAGTGTGTATTGCATCCTTATCTAACTTGTCCAGTAGGTGCAATGATTTGCAGAATTTGTTCTACAGTTCTGCAGGAATTTTTCCGTTTGCCTCTGCTGTGATTTTCTTCTGACTAAACATCCTCCAAAACATTTTTTTTTTTGATGCTTCCCAGAATTACTGGCACTCTGATTACAATATCCTGTTGGATGGATACCATGAAAGCTGCTCACTTAGGTAACTATGTAAAGCAGTTAGAGAGAGAGAAAGAGAACTTTAAACCAATCACAAATTTGAAAGTGACCTGCTTATCATTATATTTTCCTTTCGTATTACTTTCCTCAGTTATGGTATTTATAATACTTAACACCTTATATCGCACACTTTTATATTGCTAGTAATTAGGAACCGTTGCGTTTCATAAGGTTTGTCTCAGATTGGATAAACAACTTCCATACTTTATTAATTTTGATGTAAATCATAACTGAAAATGATGCTTCTCCAAGGCTCTAGCACCCTAACACACTATTAACAATATAATTAAATCTCAGCAGCTGTGATCAAATGATCACTTCAGCAGGAACCCAGCCAACCAGCCACCTACAAAAACTCCTTTCTGACCCTTCCTCATCTAGGAAGCATAACCTCAGCCTTCTTCAGAAATCTTATCAAAGAGGTATCTTTTGCAGCATGCCTGGAAAATCACCGAATTTCAACTATTTTTGGACCAAGGGAGAGCAGTAAGTTCCACAGTCCCAGAGGCCTCACAGAGAATGCCCCACCAGCCTAGCCTCTAGAAAAAAAAATGTAGCAACCTTGGAAGTCCCCTACTTCCCTAGAATTTCATGAGCAATAAATGATGCAGTAAACAGGCAGAATCCAGAACCTCTGGAATCCACACCAAACTAGGTCCCCCCTCTTGAAACCTGACCCTCTTTCTGCAGTTCCACTCATTATAGCCGGGCATGAGACCATTTTCTCTTCCTAACTTGTGATGGAATACACCCCCGTGCAGAAGGACAGCACGACGACTTGTACCTCCAACCCTTACGCTGAAAGCTTATTGAGACAAAAATGGAACATAGGCTGTGCACTGGCTCTTTGCAAAGAGGTGAATCTCACTTTCGGAATGTAATGGTCCAGCAAGTGTCAGACTCTCTCTTTCGGACTTGCTGCTGCTCTTCGCTTTAGTGGCTTCCAAAAGAGCATCTGGGAAGCATCTTAAGTGCCCTGGTGTCAGTAAAGCTTCAAGGCTCTGGTTCTCGCCAATTTTTTTTTAATATAGCCAAGGCAACACTATATTCAAATAGAGAAGAAACAGCAAGAATGACAGAGAAGCTGTTGTCCTCTGACATCTACTGCTGCCGGGGTAGGGCTGAGGGAAATGGAGGCCTCTGACGAGCCTCATGATTATTTCCCCCTTAAAGATGTAGCCTGGAGAAAGGGCTTTAGACATTCCAACTCCCTTGAGGCTCCTGGTGGGAGAGGGAGCTGGTCTTTTACTTACCCTGAAGGTGCTCCTGTCACTTACGCATTTACATTTCTAATGTAGCTGCTTTATTTTTTTTTGAAAAATGCCCTTGGAGCTGAGTCTGATCCAATTTACACCAGTTTCATACCAGTGTCACTGCACCCACTTCAGTGGAGTTACTTCTGATTTGCAGTGGTGTAGAAAGGTCAGCAACATTGACTTCAGTGGCCTATGGATCAGTCCACACATTATTTAAACCTTCTGATTACAATACTGGTGCGTGCTTTATTTATTTTAACCATCCAACATTCCTATATAGTCCCCATGATTGTGGTATCTGTGCACCTATAGAAGGTTCTTATTGCAGAAGCATTCCGCCATCTTTTATCCATTCATGTTGGGGCTTGCTGTTATGGGAAGATGTGCTGCCTTAAATGAACTCCACAGTATACCAAAAGCCTGACACACCCTTGCTGTATTCCAGCATTACACCTTTCAACTCCGTTGAGTTCAACAGTTACACTGGAGTAAAAGTGGAGTAAAGCAATGGAGAATCAGGACCAAAGTTTCTAAACAGAGTTTTAGAAGGAGTCAGTGCAATTTATTGCCTTCTTTTAGTTCTTTCAGATTCTTTTAAAAAAAAGAAAAAAAAAGACCTATTTTCTTGTGATTTTTCCCTTCGACAATATCTCTGCCAAAAAGGAAAACTCCTTGAACCTTGACTTTCTGTCCTACTACAGATAATGAGACAACTACTTAAACTGCATTTAAAAAGTGCTGAGTAGTTGAACTCGATGCCTAATGATGTTACTCAGCTAGTCGGCATCTGATTGACACTAAAAGTAATAAATTAGAACAGAAAATGATTTTACCAGATCCCTGGGATGACAGACAAGCTAAGTGTAATATCTTCTATTACAGTTGTCACTGGATTTGATACAGTTCAGATCTGAACAGCGCAGTCAGGAAAGTGGTACAATTTCAAGGGCCATATCCTCTACGGTGTAAAACAGCATAGATCCATTGAAGTCAAAGGAGCTACACTGCTGGGGATCTGGTTCCATATTTTTATACCTGCTTCTGTTCAAGCACAGGGAATTAATTCATACAAATGTGGGCAGATAAAGGCAGAGATCCTAAAAGTGAGAATTGCTAAAGCCTGATGTCTTGGCTGTACTGTTTCTTTCTTCTTTTGCTATCTTAAAAGATAGAAAACAGTATTTAAAGCTTGGCATCACTGATTTTATAGGCTGTCTTCATTTCAGGAAGTCCAATAGTAAATCCATAGCTCTGCAGAAGCACCTTTAGAATCATTAGCATTCATTGTTAGAATCATTCGTAAAAAAAAAAAAAAAAAAGACAAAAGGCAAGCATTGCATATTTCACCAATCTCAAAGAGCCATCAATGTTTGGGGTAGCTGCAAAGAAGAAATTAATACCTATATTTGAGCTTTATTTATTTGCAAACTATTAGCACCGATTTCATTTTTTTTTTAAATGATAAACGTCTATCCATAAAACTTCTCTTTAGGATAAAACAAGCCACAATATAAAGTCCCTTTCAAATAAGGTTTATTTTAGGCTTAAGAATCAATGTGGATGATTTTAATTCTGATTCATTCAATGAGCTCTTCTAATGCAATGATTTTCTCCATGGAGGATCTTAACCACAGTGGCCATTTGCAGCTGATGATTTTTTTTTTTTTTTTGTATAAATAATTTATAAAGCCACTGCACACTTATACTTTTACACTGAGAAAGAGAGAGGGAGAGCGAACAGAATTGCATCTTAAACTCTATTTACAAATTTACTTTGGCAGGCCCTCTTGCTTCCAGTAGGAAACCATGTTGCATATTTAATTTGCTCTTTTGTTACGATGGGGCTTAGGTTAGTTAATTTCAATTTTCGATTTCAAAAGCTATCAAATATGGCTCAGATGAGAAATCAATTTTTCTCAGCTGCCTCTGTTTTTGTGATGGGGAGGTTTCTCATTGGTTGAAGGTTAGCCATGTGACATAGCAAGAGATTAGTTCACTAGACCCCGTGTTTCAGCCACCTCAATTACTGACTGCCTCTTGTAATTTAGCCTTATAACACCTAATTTCAAGATAGAACTCATATTTAATTCATGAAAGCTTCCACAAGAGTAATTGTGAAATAAATTGCCATAGAAAATATCCATTTGTGACTCATTTTAATTTTGTATGCTAGTAGCATGCTATTTGTTCTACTTGTTTAACACTTTAGCACAAACATTTTTTTATATTGAACTTTATGGACTGCTAATAGGTTATTTTTCACTATCTCCCCCTTCCCCCCCACACAATTAAATATCCCTCTCCTTTGCAAAACTCTCAGGCTAGTAACATTTAAATAGGTTGCTAAATCACAGGAACTTATAATCTCCTAATAATTGAATGGATTGTTATGATCTGCTCATAACTTTAAAAGTAGCAGATGAAATCACAAGTGATGGCTTGTAAATGGTAGTTAGATGACAAGGATCACTTGAAGGGCCAAGGAATAAATACAGTTTAATTTCTGTAATGTTTTAAACAAAGCCATTCATTACACATATTGACATTTCATGATAACATTGGTATATATTTTAAGTTCTTTAACCAAAATAAATGTTTCCACTGTATACACACCACTTTGTCCTTTTCCTCCCTGTTGCTATGACAACAAGGTGGGTGAGGCCTCCTCAGCTGCCAAACTCAGCTGTCATCCCTTCACCCTAAAAGCCTTATAATTGCTTTTATTTGCATACGACAATTAGGCAGGATGGCTCACAGCAAGAAAACCAACCTTTCTCTCCCCCCAGTGCACACAACGCCAGCCTGTAATTTATAAAAGATACACGCCATGTGGTGGAGCACTAAAATAGAGTGATGAGTCCTTTCATCTGATTGTAAGCCATTAACAAAAGAAAACATCCCCTTTCAGGCTGTAAAAAATGCCTATCTGGTGTGAACCTGCAAAAAAAAAAACCCCACAAAGTTTTGCCTCCTTCATACAGACCCTTCACATTCATTATCACACTGAACTCAGCAAAAGAGTTCTATTGAAAGAGTTACATTTCAGGGCTTGATGAATAATGGAGCGCAAATAAAACTGACGACAGGGCAAAACTGGATCCAGGTTTTTGTCTGGGCATTACGTCACAAACTGAGATGCCAAGCTGCGATGGTCATTGCTACCCGCTTTGCTGAAATGATTGCAAGAGGAGCACGGGCTTGTTCTGCATTCAGGTCCTATAAATTCTCAGGCAAAGCTGGATGCTTAAACCCTGAAGCTCTGTATGGCTCTGGTTCAGAAAAATATCCTTATTCAGCAATGCACTTTGGCACATGCTTAAAGTTGAAGCAGGTGTGCTTAAGTACTTACCTGAATTGGGGGCCTATATGTCTACCTAGATTAATGGTACAACATATCAAAATCCATGGAACGTTTTATACATCATTTACTTTTGATGAGATACTATTTTTAACTCTCAGAATTAAGAACACTATTCTTCTGGACACTGTATGTCATCACCTTAGAATTCTAAGGGAACCCATTAAACAACTTCTATCCAAGGAACTGTTCCCTCATTTCTTCTCTATACTTTATCTGAAGAATCTGAAGACATTCAGGATATTCTTCATATAACTTTTGAAATACTTGAGCTCCTTCTCTTATGAAATGTCCCTTCTCTGACCATAAACAAGAACTTGCCTACGGCATAATCACTATCTTGAATCAGGAGCAAGCTTGTCAGTGAAAACAGAGTGGATCAAAATTATGAAGACAAATAAGACACTTCTTTGAGGTGGGGGGGAGATTTAATAGCAGGGAAATGAGCAAGCAATAAACAGGTAGGTGTTAGTCATCTGCTCCTAGTGTAAACAGTTCCATCTAAAAATAAATCAACTAAGGGCTGGTCTACACCAGAGGGGGGGGATCGATCCAAGATACGCAACTTCGTATCCAAGTTGAAGTATCTTGGATCGAATTACCTGGGGTCCGGATGGCGCGAGATCGATGGCCACGGCTCCCCCGTCGACTGCGCTACCGCCGCTCGCTCTGGTGGAGTTCCGGAGTCGACGGTGAGCGCGTTCGGGGATCGATATATCGCGTCTTAACGAGACACGATATATCGATCCCGGATAAATCGATTGCTACCCGCCGATACGGCGGGTAGTGAAGATGTACCCAAAGAGACTAGTTGAGGGAGTAAAGCAAGAAGGATTAAGCTTCTCTAACTTGCAGTTGGGACTGATTCTGCCCTCAGCCACCTCCAGGATCAGAGTGGGGGGAAGAGGGAAGACAATAAGGGAGAGGGAGGAGTTTCAGTAAGGTGGCTTGGAGACACCTGTACCTCAGCTCCCTTGTATTCAGTTGCCCCAAAATCTGCTGTGGTGCAGATGAAGATTTACCCCTATTTTTTTAATCCAGACTTCTTCAAGTCTGTTATCTGGGGCGGGCGGGGGGGGGAGGGAGGGAAGAGAGCACGTATTCTCGTAACCTTGACAGTTCACTGTTCTGTATCACACCAGCCAGCCAGCCATAGAGAACTAGACAGAAGTGCCAGCAAAGAATTGGGCTTGGGAATATAACCTAAAGTCTGCAAGTCTCTCCATACAAAGTAGGATTACCAGATGATTATGCCAGTCCTAGATATCATGAGAAGAACTGTAGCCTTGTGATTTGAGCTGGGGTCGATTCCCAGCTATGCCTTTGATTTGAGGTCTGAGCTTGGACAAATCACAACCCTTTTGTGCCTCAGTTTACTCAGCTGCTAAAAAGTTATTTAGTTACCTGAGTCGGTGTGAGCATCAGTTAATATAGAAGTTAGAGATGGGAAACCACCTACTAGTCCACGCAGTGCATCTCCCTATCAGCACAGAATTGTTGCCTACGGTAGATTTGCTAAAGTTTTGTCCATTCTAGTTATAAAAGATGCAAACAGTGGGTGCTTCCACTGTTTGGAAGCGTATTCCACAGTCTAATGCTCACTGCCTACAGACTGTCTAGCCGGCCTACATTTCAGTCCATTATTCCTCCTTCCAACCCCATGTTTCACCTTAAGTATTTCCCCAATCCTTGTTGGTGACCTCGCCTCATTCTCAATACTTACAAAGCATTTGAGATTCCTGAATAATCCATTATAGAAGTGCAAATTATTGCTCCTCCAACCCCCTCCCATCCCCCCAGATATTTTTCAATTGAAAAATAACAGAACCTGTTCCTGTTTTTCCCTGAAGTCAACGTGAAACCTCCCGTTGATTTCAATCGGAGAAATAGACTGCTCAATATTGGAACAATTTTTTTCTTGTATATTTAATCTTAAAAACATACTGTCGCTGAGCTTTTAAAACATTTTGAGTCAAATTCTACCCTGGAGTAAGCAGGCCCCACAGTAGTCGGGCCTACTGATTCCAAGCCTGATTTGGGGACTGACCAGTCCTCCACCCAATTTTTTTTCTAATTACATCTTTGTGGTTGAGGAGTTAAAAGGTTGATTGTAAGAGTCCATTGTGAAAGTAGAAGCTTTATATGCTAAGATTCCTTCAGATCAGAGGAAACTATGATTTCCTGATTCATAAAAAATGCATGCACCACTTATGTGAGGTTTTAGTATATTTGTTTCAAGTAAAGTCTGAATTTTTGCTGTGTACTTAATAATCTAAAGCGCCCAGAAAATAATATGTTGTTCTAAACACTGAAGGGAGCAAGGCAAGTGGCAAAAACCATTTTTTTATTTATCTATTTTTCTTAGTACATTATTTTCCCTGTGCAAAATTCACAAACCCGGTGGGGTGAGGAGCAAACCATAAACAATTAGGCAAAGGAAAAGTTTATAAGATGAAGCTTCCTGAGGATGGCCCTATCATGCACTCTGACCATTTACATAGATTTTGTGTCACTATTGGCTGTAGTACTCAATAAAAACACTTACAGTACAACCACAGCAATGTGGCACTGTTCATCACATGCACATAAGAATCAGAGCTTAAGCATCCACTCCCTGAGCCATGAGCCAAATTCTCCATTTATTTCCACAGGTGCAAATCCAGAGGACCTGCAATGAGGTTACTCCAAATTTATATCAATAACACTCACGGCAGAATTTGGTCAGAGTGCATACAGTACATAAAATGGGATCTACAGAGTTATATCTAAGTGCCTCTGAGTACACAGAGTTTTCAGTGTTTCTAAAGCTTGATTTTAAGAACATGCTGTTCTTCTATACAAACTTTTCCCTATCTTCTTCTAGAAATTATCCAGTACATGAGAGAGAAAAAAATATGTGAAAGATCCGCGTAAGGGGAAGAGGATTGTGCTGGCGTATGGGACTGCTGCACTTTCCCTTATTGTGTAATTCAGTTGTCAGTGGGGCAACACGGCACAAGGCGGGTAAATGTTACTTTGCTGGACTACATTTTCCAGCCTGATTTTCATTCTGGCCTTATCTGGGCCTCTTTTTCTGAAAGCAGTTGAAGGTGAAATGTGAACCAGCAATTATTTGCAGCTACTGTTAGATGTCTAAGTCCTTCATTGCATCAGCAAGTTGGAATGGAGGGAGTAGAGTGGAAGACATCTAAGTGGTCTAAATTGTGGATGCAAATAATGGCACTCACCATTACTGGTGCCTGAAAAAATGGAAGCCACCGTCTGAAAATCTGCTAATATTGTTGCTCACATCTGATCAGTCTTCTGTATCTGAATAAATATGTAGTGAATGAGCGTTTTGCCTGAATAAGTCTTACAAGAATAGGCCCAGGATGCCTGTATATTTCCACCTGTCTGCATGACAGATGCAGCTTGATAACATTTCAATTTTTTCCACTGTTGAGATGAGCAATAAAGTCCTAGTAGTTCAATCCATAAACAAGCACACACACAAAAAGCTTTAGTGCTTTTTATATGCATCAGACTCTGAGAACATTGTTAGTATTATAGTTCACACATTTCTCTTACAGGTAGAAGAAACTGATTCAGTTTATAACAAGGGACTTGATCTGTTCCCATTGACTTGACTGGGGGCAGGAGAAGGCCATCAGATTACATATGTGTTTTTATGCTGATTTTATGATGTAGTCTTTAGTGAAATAAAAATAACTTGTTAATCAATCTTGTACATAGATACAGTGCAACTGTTGCACTGTACGTTTAATCTCTCTCATTCAATATGCAGATTTTTTTTCTCTTTATTTCCAATGAAAGGCATATACACTTTTAAATGAAGCCTCGTGTGTGCTAATATTAGAGAGACATTAATAATAAAGTTGGAAGCAGGCAAGTCTAAGCTGATTTCTGACTTGGGTTTTGTACCTGAGGCACTAGAACTTGAACTGCAGAGTTTGACACTGACACTTTTTAGGGAACAAAGTCTCTCTACCGCTACCTCATCCATCCTCCAATTCAAATCTCATCTGAGAAGTGCTGAAATGAAGCTGTCATTCAGGCCTGCTCAGGGACCTGTCAGCAAAACATTGAGCCTTTTCATTTTGATGGGTCAGCCTGCAATCCCCTTGAAAGAGAAGTCCGTGCCACTGTGGTTTTTCTTTCCACAGGAATTCTGAATTCTAATGAAACACCAAATCGCTCAATAAAGGCAGGGGCACGGGGAAGTAATCCAATCCAGATCGGAGTGAAATTTGTATTTTATCTTCTTTTTTTCCCCCCCAAACCCATTATTCTAATAGCTTAGATGGTTCACAAAGGGTTTTTTTTTTTTTTTTGCAGGGCAGACGCTAGCGGAATGAGGTGTCCTTTCTCTTGATGCTACACTGAGATTAGGTAGCGGCTCTCTGAAAATGAAAGGGCATGGCTCAAATTTTCTTGGGTAAATATCCATCCACCTATTGCAGTTTGCACCTACAGTGCTACATCCATCTCTAATGTGTGACTGTGCTAAGAGAAAAGGAGGGGGGGAAATCACATTAGTATTCTTTTTTTTTCCAGAAGAGACAATCTTTCATTAACACTGTATAAACCTTCTGCAAGCCAAAAAGAGAAATCTTACCTCCCCCCAACTTTTCCACCCAAGATTAGTCTCTACTTATGGGTGATTTAGGAAGAAGAAGGAGGGGTCAGACAGAGTGGGAGAGAATCATAATTTATATGATAGGTTGATGTTTTCTCTTGAAAGTGGTTTTATGACCACACATGTTTTATGTTTTTAAAATATGTATGAATTCAGAAGCCCTTTTATGTTTTCTGCCACTGAAGACTTTGTTTATTTTAACAAGGAGATAATTGTATTTTGCTAACTGTTCAAATTGGAATCATTAAAGAAGATATAGGCAGTTTGAACAGTGATAGGATTTATTCCAGGGTCTATATTATAGGTTTGCATTTTATTTTTAGTATATGGGTTAACTAAAGAGTGATCCTAATCATTTTATTTATCTAGTCTTCGCCTTTCCTCTGCGGGGCACAATAATGTAAAATACAATTATTGCAATAAAAAATGTTAAAAAGCCAAATAATTTGGCAGTAACTAAAAGTGCAGAACTCTTTTCTGCTGAATCATATGCATGGAAAATACATGAAAATGGTTCTATGCTAACAACATGATATGGAACTAGAAAATAATAATATATATGGGAAATACTGAGGAGTAGATCGAGACGTTTTAAATGTGGAAACACACTCTAGTGTGCCTATTTAAATATATCAATTAGTCAGTATATCACTGCTAATGGCACGGTGGCAAGTGTTACCTAACTCTCTTCATCTTCTGGTTAACTTGCAAGTGTCCCCGATCAGTAACGTTCCAACAATGCTACAGCAATGCTGCCCCCCTATAATTATGTTTATGCTATTCAATCTTGCAGAATCACCATTTTCAGAATCTCACCCTTCCTCTGGGAGACATGACCTCAAACATCTCATCTTCCTTGGCTCTGTCTGTCCAAAGAGAATCAATTATAACCCCAGGTGATGAAAAGCCCAGATATTATTGTATAGTATGCAATAGAAAAATGCATGCGTGTGTATGTGTGCGCATACGTATATACCTCCTTGCTATTTTCTTGAGCACCAAGATGAAACTTTGATGCTAGCAAAAGAATAAAATAAAATTTTCCTTCCAGGATTTTTTTTTCTCCCCTTGAATTGGCACACATCTCCATGGGAAGTCATTGTAGCAGGTCCCTACCTCTCTAGCTAAATTGACAGAGTATGCTAACTCTGCTCTTTGCTCGCCCTGCTATACCTTAGTATTGCACAATAGGTGGCATTTCTGATTACCTAGTGTTCTGAAGGTGCATTATATCTGGACATTTGTAGATGAATTAAGGCAATGGTAGACTGTTTTATTTCTTTTGTCAGACTATCAAAATCACTTCCCTCCCCCTTCTTTTTTTGTATTAAATCCACTGCTTTATTTCTGAGTAAGAATGGTACTTACAGTAAACAATTTTCCCATCGCAATTAAGACCTATATATATGCTTTTTTCCAATTAAATATTTAAATGCTTTTAAAATTCTCCAGTTCAGTAGGTACTGTGCTTTCTCAAAATGTATGCACCACAAACATAGCCTTTGACTATATCGGGGCTATTTTGTTGTGTATTCTGAACATAAGATACACAGCCTTATAAATGGGGGAAGGTTGCATAATCATTGTTACCTTTCCATTATATTCACAGAGCTCACAAAGCAAATGTTTCATTCATTGTCAAGTACTCTATGATTGTTGATTACAAAAACTTCATAATGGAAATTTTCCTTTCATTGTGTATCAGCAAATGTTTGCCCTCACATAAAGAATAGTATAACCATCCACGTTGGCAACTTACATTCATTAAAATGTTTGAAGTAGACTAGGGTATTGTTTAGTATATGTAGCTTGCCAGTGCCTTGTTCTCATATTGGAGAACTCACCCTTGCAAGGACAGGAGGTAAACTTGTCTATATGGCATTTTATGGCCTGATGCAGTGCCCACTGAAGCAAACTGCATCAGGCCCTTCCTCCAAGGCATTGCACGTCCATACAGACTCCACATTAGATTTTGAGTTGAATTAAGGACATCAGACAAATTCATTACACTTGCCCAGACTGAGGGCTTGTCTATACGTACAGTGCTACACCGGTGCAACTGTAGCGCTTTAGTGAAGACACTACTACGCCGATGGGAGAGCTGATGGATTTAGTTAATCCACCTCTGCAAGCGGCGGTAGCCATTTTGATGGGAGAAGCAGGGGTTAGGTCGGTCTGACTCCATCTTTCAGGGGTTTGGATTTTTCACACACCTGAGCAATGTAGTTATACCGATGTAAGTTTGTAGTGTAGACCTGGCTTGTGCTATCTTTACCACTCTGAGTCCAATTCATTCGTGAAGGAGCTCCTTCAACTTCTTGGAGTTGCACCTGCTTGGAGCTGGGGTAATTTTTGTTCATTATATTTTGCAAAGAAGTTTGGTGGCATCTGTCACAAATGAAAAATCGGAGTGTGGGAGGCAAGGAGCAGGGAGCATGTGAAAGTCACAGAGTTCAATTCTGACACTGGCATGTACTGAGGGTGCAGCAGATCCTCCTGTCACAGAGGGAGCTTTGAGAATCATTTTCACTCATGGGGAGTGTACCTACTGATACACCTCTTAAGGAGTTCTGGGCCTGCCTCCAACCTCATATTCCTACAACTTTTGTCTCAGCTAGCTAGGAGCACTCACAACCTGGCCTTTAATTTCAGGCCTGTGAGCTACATCTTATCCTCCCATGGATAAACCTACAATTTGGTAAAACATGCACCCTGAACTCTTGCGTTAGCAGTCATAGAGTTACAATGGCATTTGGCCTAAAGGTTGGAGAAGTTGGGCGAGGGCGGGGGGAGGGATGCAGCTGTAATTAGAGCACCAGGGCACTACTGCTTTCCCCATCACCTGAGAAGACAGGGTGTAGAAGACTCTCGAGGGGAATTACTGCTGATGTGGCTTATGGAAGCTAAGCTGCATTTTAGAAATACTTGAATGGATTCTTAATACTCGAGCTTTAATAGATTTTAACACCTCTTATCTTCCTCCATCTCACCCTTCCCACCTAATTTACAATCTGCAATAATCAACAACTTGATTAATCAACAACTTGATCTCACAAGACACCCAGTGCAATTTACAAATCAAAGGAATCTAGACAAGCTACTCCAGAACAAATCCCTGAACATGCTGGGGTACACCTCCTATGGGTGTGATCAAACACCAAGCTTTGACCAACCTATTTCTTACCTCTTGCCCCCCTTTTAGGGCCTATTTCTGCAACCTTTAGTCACACTGAGTAGCACGTACTTAAATGGGATTCTGCACATGAGTGAGTCCTACTCAGTGTGAGTGAGGGCTGAAGAATCAGATCCCAAGTGACATGTAGCATACATTTCAATGGGCTTAGTTCACCTCTATGCTAATTGATGCCATTGCAGGTTTTGAATGAAGACACTGCAAACTCAGTAGCATTCCAGCTCCCATAAGAACCTCTAGTATTTTTGATTATTTTAAATTGCTTATTATAAATCTGAATCTCCCAGTAGCCTGGTATTAATTACTGTGATAGAGTCAAGGCTGAGTTTGTGCCAAAACTACATTTTTTAACATTCGTAACATTATGGTAAAACTAAAACCAGAGTTGTTTTATGAGTCGGTAAGATACACTAAATATAAGCGATATTGCCAAACAGATATTTAAAGCCCATTGTCTGTTTCTGTTCTCAAGAATAAGATCTGTATCTTGCAGGTCTTTATTATGTTTACCAGCAAATTACGACACTGATGTATTTGTTTTGTTCTTGATTTTAAAACTAATCAAAAATAAACCTAACCAACCCCTGCCAGACGTTAAGCACCAAAATGATATGCCCATGAAGCACTCCAGAGACATCTACAGTAGCGAGAGACCTGTTCCTTGTGCTCCCAACCCCCTAGTAATTGGTTATGATGTTCAATATAAGGGATAAACGAGTGCCCCTCTCCTGCCTGCTCACAGTATGCCATAAAGCACTGAAAGGGTTAATTGGTATTTTAAGAAAAGGTAATTGTAAAGCATAACTGCCGGGGTTATCCCCAGAATTGGGAGGTGGTGATGTGCAGGTCTCCCACCCACTGGAGCCTCTCACATCTTGAAGAGCATGCTGAAGACAAAAGCAGTGCCACTGCTGTTTCTTGATTTTCACTTTCAGCAGTAACTGCTAACCCCCAATGTGCTCTTTTGAGTTTACTACACCAAGCTAGTACTTACAGCAGAGTGCATGTACTGTGTCCTGACTGTAAAATGACATCAGCATTGCAAGCATAAATATAAATCATTGTGCGTTTTTTTTTTAAATCATTCATATTCTACTGCTGGATTTATTGGCTGTGAAAGAGCAGCCAACTGAGTGGAGTGGGTATTCCACAAATTGGACTGAGATACATATTTATTTATTCTTGACAAAAAAAATATTTTATTGAGTCAAATGTAAAACCTAGTATAAAAATGATGTTTTAAATAAGTAATTGAAAAGTCAAATTGAATCTGTGTAAAGTCCCACTGTAGCAATTTACGCATCAGATCTGGAATTGTTCGTTTTTAGTAGACACACACAACATTATGATCTTCCATAAGAAAACATTATGTTGACATCTTTCAGTTGCATGTTGAAACATAATTTTTCCCTTGATATAATTTTAATGCATTCCAATAAAGGCTTGTACTAAAGGAAAGTGAGCTGTGTCTAAGCTCAAACAAACAGGTAAAGGAGACATAGGAGAGACAACCAGTTACATTCCCCCTTGCTTCCACTCCTTGGGGATATCAGGGAGAATTACCAATTTAACAGAAGGTTTTGTTTTTTATTTTACTGTGGCCAAATTTTCCTGCTGACTCCTAAATTACTTTTATTTGGGAGCCAAGCTTTAGGCACCCAGGTATGCAAATATTAGGCTTAGATTTCAAGAATAAATTTTTCTTCCAAATCATTTATCTCAGTGCCCAAAAAGGGACAGTTTCACTCATTTAGAGCTAGATTTTTTGTCCCTTACAAATACTGACTAACCCCTTACTTCATGACTGTTCCCACTGAAATCAATAGGACTGCCTGTAAACTAAAGAATTGCTCATTGTGCAGAAACTGGTCCTGGAAATTGGGCAACCCTTTCTCACTTTGGAGAGCACTCACTGACTGATGGAAGCCATTCAGACTACTTGTGTAAGGACTCATCCGTGTAGGGAAAGGCTGAGCAACTTGGCCATCGGTAAATATCTTAAAACTTTGTTTTCCATAAGTGATCCTTTAGATTGACTGTTGTCCCTCCCACTCTTGTAACGTCTCTTTGCGGTCTTTTTCTGCCTTTTTCCTGTACCTGAGTCCCTCTCCCAATTGCTTTTATTGTTTTCTAATTTGAAGAGGGCATCGGTATTGGGGTTTTTAACATGGTGTTTTTACTGTTCTATCATGTTTTAATTAGCTAGTAGTATGTCCTGGAACACCTCTACAGCCGGGCAGTTACTTGTTATACCCTATGTAGATGAGACATTTCCGTTGTATTTATATTATGTATATTTTAATTTTCTCCCACTTTATCGCATCTGCTCAAAACACATTAGGAGACGGGGCTTGATTTTGCCCGGCCACCATGCAAAGGCATAGCAGTGAGTATAGACTTCCACCAGCTTGCACAATCCACCTGAGGGCTGAGCACAATTGTAGCTCAGGCATTTGAGGCGGAGCTCCAGCTGTTTCCCCTCCCAGAGCAACTGGGCAGAGAGTGGGCAGGGAAAGGGCATAGCTCTGTCCCCTTTACATGCTTGCTAGTGGTCTGTCTGCACAGAAGGCAGCATGCTCTACGCTCTGAAAGGTTGTAGGAAATGACATCATCTCCCAGTAATTCAGAGCCCTAGGAGACACTGAGACTCTCTTCGACACAATGACTTCCAGCGCTTTCCCAGGGTGCTGTACCTATATACTGCCTCTTATTAGGGGCTAATAACACAGTCTAACCCCCTCTAATATTTAAAATAGTGTTGTGCTCTCAATAATTTCATTCTATATTGTAATATTAATGTACAATGGGAAATCTTTGCTGCTGTAACTTTTTGGGTGTGAATATAAGCTAGGAGTTAGCCATTTATACCCCCAATCGACACTTCTTTCAAAAGTATTCCATTGTATTCCTCTAAAAGGTATTCTGTCAGCATGAGAGCACATCTCCAAGATTCTTTCCCCTTTGTCTTCTGCATCTTCACTTCTTTTTGAGGATGCCTAATGTAATATAATTGAAACAATTTTATTGTCTACAGCTATTCATTGTAATGTTTCAAAGACAGAAAATACTGGTCAATTTGACAAGTTAATACTACTTTAGTGGTCATTTGAACACCTTTAAACCATTGGGCACTAAAATTGCTCATCATCTCCCTTCACCTGCAAACTGAATACAACTAGCATGTGAGGAAGGTAGAAGTGGGGGTGGGGAGGGAACTTTTCCAGTGAAAATATTTTCTGGAATGGGTAACCGCCCGTTTTGCTAATTGAGAGGACATTGTCCTTTCTTATCAACAGGATGGAACCACTCAGAGTCAATACATAGCACTGCCAACTGGCACCTATAAAGCCCTGAAACTTTAGCTTTTCCTTTATCCACAGAGCTGGATTATGCTTAAATGTAGAACAGGTTACACAGGCATCTGAGTTTCTCCTTTGCATAAATGAAGATACATTACAAAATCTAAACCATGTAGTTGTTAATGTATTCAATGCCTATTGCCCAACAAATGCACTTCAAACTTTAACGTCTTAACTGTATAACCGGACTAGACCTTTGGTGTATACTGGTACCATAAATTCTGGAGGATCCTTAAAAATGACAAACAATACTTTTTTTAAGAAAGTGCATGTAGACCTCATTGCCACTGGATATTAATTAAGCCAATAGTATAATGGTTTTCAAAAAAGGACTAGACATTTGTATGAATAATGAGAACATCTCAGTCAGCTAGATATGATCAAAATAATTTTATAGGGCATATAAACATTCATTCTTCAAGTTCCGTGTAAATATAAGTATTTAATTATTATGCAAATTCAAATTATATAAAGAACCTGATCCTGTTCCCACAGAAGTCCATGGCATTCTGATGTGAATAGAATCCAATCCCATATACATTCTTTACTCTAGATTTTTTTTTTAATTACACATTTCCCTATATGGATTATATATACCATGTGCCCTAAAACATCAATCATGGTTCCCACTGATTTACAGAGGCAACTACAAGGGAAGGTACTGTGGTTAGTTCCTGTCAAGAGGTCACCCTAGGATGTTTCTGATAAATCAATGGGAGCTTTATGAACTGGTTTTATCCTCCCTTCCAGGAACAAATGCTTGCACAGTCACTGTCTGGAAACTTGTTTCTCTGCAATGACCTAAGTAGCAGCACCAAGACTAATTCATCAGTTTGCTGAGACACTCCATTCTGGTCTCCTCTTGCATTTTTTCCCTTTTACACCTTATATTTTGGTTAGTAGCCTTTAAAAAGAAGATTAGCTAATATGAAAACATAAATATTCTAAATGAATACAGGGTCTGTGTATTACTCACCCTGTACTTTAGGGTCAATTTTCAAATCACATAACTTCCATTGATTTTAATGGGATTCACATAACTAAAATCCCACATGACACTTTGGTAAGGTTTATATTTATAGTACCAATCTTTCAAACAGATACTCAATAACATAATAATCCTGTTAACGGGCTAATACCCCAGATTTTAAATAGAAAAAAACACGTGATTATCGAGCATGTTGAATAAGTCTGCTCTGAACCCATAACAGCAGAAATTCATGCTTATAAAATGCCCCCCCACATAAACACATTTCTAAAAGAAGAAACAACGAATGGATCTGGGAAAACATAACATATATTTATATTACAATAGTCTAGAGTAAGATTACAGTATTCTAATGTAATAGTCCAAAACACTGATGCTTTTAATATTAATATTTCAGTTTTGGGGCTAATGCTGCTTTTTATATGGGTATGTGTTTAAGGGTAATTCATATTCAATATGATTATTAAAGCATAATGGGCCTGATTCTTGGACTGGCATCACCATAGATTTCCTTTTAGCACCTGCAGTGTTGCAGATGCAAATAATTGTGAGCACAATTTTGCATCTGCAGTTATCGGCAGGTACAGTTCATGTCCCTTCAGTATTTAACTATCAAACCACATTGCAGGTAGTTAGACATAGACATAATATTAGTCGTGCCTGCAATTTGCAGGTGCAAACATAAAAATGTAACCCAATGAGAGCATCTCGAACATAGGCATTTGAAGTACGTGGAGGGTTTCAAAGCTCTGGACAAAGGGATTTCTATTAGTTGAACTAAAGTAGTGTATGCAATATTCATTTGAACTGGACTCAGACTGTTGTGACCACTTACTGTATTGTATTGGGGGGGGGAGAGGCGTTATTGGGATATTGTAAAAGATTACTTGGAGGTAGGCATGCCAAAAGCTGTTCTCTGGAACAGAAGGTGGCCTAATTATTAAAAGAAATGGCTCCCATCTCTGTGATGGTCTGACTGTTTGTGGATAAAATCCTACAACTGTGAAGGGCCTCGTGCACTGCGAGGGGGGGGGAGGAAGTAGAGAAGAGAGAGAGAAAGAGAAAAATCAAAGTGTTCAGCAGCCATACATCAGAGAGACTCTACAAGAAGGGTATCATATTTTTAGAGCCCCCAGAATTCCTGACCAAAGTAGTAGTTAGTACCAGGTCTACATCAAAAGAAAACAACATTCTGTGTCATTGCTGGCCTCCTCTCTGATGTTTTGCCCTCAGCTTCATAATAACCAAAAAGTCATGGTTAAAAAAAGACAGACTGTCCCTTTAAAATTAGATCATCCGTTTTATTAATATGCGGAATGAGTTGTCAATTGACCAAGCAACAAATGTACATCCTCATATCCTCATTTTCACTTCTATCTATGAATATTTTAAAACCCTAATGTGCGCTTGGCCATTTGGGTTTTAAGCAAAGACTTATCACAGTGTAAAACCCCTCATTTTTATCCCTTAGCTGAGGGCTTCTTTTTCCCTTTTCCAGGGTGTCATTAAAAATCTGATGCCAAGAGCTGGGACTTGGCAGGGTTTGCAATATAATTTGCAATCTGCAGTGTTTGCTGGCTAGCCCCCACCTACCCCCCTCTCTTTTTTTTAAACCAGCCTGCCTGCTAGAGTCAATAGGGGGCATCCCTCATCTGTCTAAAAGAAAAATAGCAGCATACTAATTAGAATTCTATTTGCCAGAAGCCTCAGAGTTGCTGTGCTTATAGATTTCAAGCTTCTTTTGTTTGAATTAAATTGCCAACTTTCCCCCCCCCCCCTTCCTTCTTTGCACTAGGCATGAGAGCGCGGGTGCCTTATTTGATTGAAAGGTGCAGGGGTGGGTGGGGGGAGAAGCCTTAGCTATGGAAATGCTGAGGAAATGTCAGGGTTTTGTTTAAAAATGCCTGGTATGCTTTTCAGTGTGTGACTCCTATCTTTATAGCCGGGTTGTCGAGGGGAGGAAAGAGAGGTTGGCATTAAGTAAAGGCACTCTGCCCCCTTTCCTTGACACTGAAATTCTGGGGGAGAGCTGCCATGCTTTTACCCAGCTCAAAGCCAGATGGTTCAAGCTTGGATAAAACCTTAGGATGAGATCACAAAGCTTGTTCATAACGGAACACACAACATCTCTGTTTTTCCGTTAATACCTCCTTTTGTATGCGTTGTGTGGGGGGGTGCGACCGAGGGATATGTCATAAATCCAAAGAAAAATGTCATATTTAACATTAATTTGTTTTCATAACCCTGTAAAAGAATTCAAGCTCTCTCTATTAAAATGTCACAATTAACTATCGAGAAGTTTTACGGGTTTTTTTTTTAGTTCATGAATAGCTGAGTGAAATGTATGTTGGAAAGTTTCTCAGCACACTGAAGCCCCAGAATGATTTATGAGTAGGGAAAGAGTGCTGCAGAGTGAGCTTCCATTAAAGCACAACAGCATTGATGTCATCTTTCGAAGGGCAGGTATCTAAATAAAATTCAGGCTGAATTCACCTTTCTCGTTCACAAATTATGCTCGGTCGTTAGGAATCAGGCCTCATATGCTGATCCCAAACCAAGGATGAGTGAATCATTGATTATTTTCACCTCTCTTACTGGCTGGGGAATGTCTAGAAAGAGATCATAATTATTTTCAGTTTTATTCAAAATTACTTAATTTTTTTTTTTAATTTCCTTTCCGGTTCAGCTTGTTCTTTGAGCTTACTTAGCCGTGATTGGCCACAATCATTCACATGCTATTGTTTCTGTTCCCTAACTGCCTGAGCTGATATCTCTTATTATTTGGTTTTTGGCATGGAAGTTCCACTAAAGTGAATTTAAAATTGTTTAAAATTGTACAAGCTTAAACTTTGCTTTATTTATTAGCATATAGTGGTGCACGTAAAACTCAACGACATAAATTATCATGGGAAGTGAACACTTTCTATTCATGGGCATGAGCATGGGCAGAGGGCATTCATTTAAAAATCCAAATAAATATTCTCAGGAGCATTTTTGTCTGGTTCTACTCTGAACATGCCTAAAACGTGATTTCTGAAGCCAAATTCCGATCTAGTATACCTTGGATCCGATTTTAGCGCTGTATTAAAAAAAAATCAGTATCTCTGGCATAAATATTATTTTAGTGGTACCTAATAAAACAGTTAAACCTGTAACAAAATAAAGTTCTTATTTTCTCCTGAAGTTGTCATGCTCATACCTAAAACACTGAGTTCCCCTTTAATACATACCCCCCCCCCGAAACACTGGATTCCCCTGTAATATTCACACATCCCATATTTTATATATATATATGTATGTGTGTGTATAAATATAAACATGTATATAATAATATAATGTGTGTGTGTGGATGGAAGGAGAGAGAGGGAGAGAGAGAGAGAGACTCTATATCTCAGTAATTGTTAATGTTATTTTTTGCAGTGTTTAAACAATTTCATGAATGAAACAGTGCTAAAATATCAGCTAACCAGTGCATTTTTATGTGGGTCCTTTGTGCATTAAAGATAAAATCTTCAAGGGAAGAGGGAAAAAACGGACATTAGTAACTCTTACATATACTTCTTGGTGCTATTATATTTTAATTAGCACAATTTGAAGACTGTAACCTTTCCCAGGCCTACATTATGCATGAATATTTTATTTGCATTAGTATAAAGTAAAAATAATTTGATTATCATTTGTACTATTTACGATTACATGTTTTTAGACACGCGCAGTGTCCCTATTTATAGCCTACTTTAAAGTTCTTAAATAGCATAGAGTGCTGACAAGCAAAGTATTGATGTTTACAGTATCATGCAAACCCTGAAGCCAGCCATGCTCACATCTCTTTGAATTACTTTTCCAATTCCAAGCCTCTAAGAATCCAGTCCTCCTTTATCTTTTCTCGTTATAAAAAGTGGCAGGAGGCAGAGTGGCAGAATGACCCACAAGATGGCACCTGTCACCAGTGGGATTTCTCCTGCATTCTGCAGGCCAAATTTTGTTTGAACTCACTGTGGCCTCTGTCATATCCTCATTTTCCCTTCCACTCTTGGCTCTCCTTCTTAATCCCTTTCGTGCAGGCGGAGGCTCTGTTTACCCAGCGTCCAAAACCTTTTTCTGCAAGAAGCCAAAGTAAAACTTTAATTTGAAAGCTGGGCTGAGAATTAAGCAGCAAAACACTGTACTGGAAGCGGTTAGCTAAAGCAGCTGCATCCTTTCTCTGGGTTTACTTAAAGACATCTCCCCCCCCCCCTTATAGTATCAGTAGGCTCAGTCTTATAGATGTGCATCTGAAATACATGATTACTTTAGGTCTCAAAGGTGAGGGAGTTGATTAGCACTCTAATGAAGCCCTTTGTTATTCCTTAAAGGCAAGGTACATCACAAGTAGATGAAATGTACAGTAAGTAAGCTCCCGTAGGCTTGCCCTGCTGTATTTTAACCCTGATGGGGTAGCATGCTGTACAATAATGAGGTTCCTATTCATATTGAATAATGGTTTTAGTCTGCAATAGAGTTGTGGGGGGGGGGGTTAAACCCTTCTAATACCAAGCAGGAGGGAAAGGGAGTAAGGAGATAACATCTCAGGAAACAAACTGGCTAAGTCATCTTTCACAAATTGTGTTATATTATGGTGTGGGAAAAATTTCACTGGTCAGTTAGGAACAAATATGTAAAGAAAGCACTGATGAGTATCCCTTTTCTGCCTTGAATACATGATGAGGCAAATCCAAAGGCCCTTACAAGCAGCTCAGCATCCACACAAGAAAACCCCACAAGCTCATAGAGATTCTCTCTCTTAGTTCTGCTGGGTGCGAAGGAGGATTGCTCCTTTGAAGAATAGGGCATAGGACTCATCCCCAGGCATAGCAGATCATCTGGAACCAGCCTGGATCCCAGGGGACCTCCACCCAGAAGCCCACACTGGTTCTCATCTTCAACACCCCTTCCTCCTCTATCTCCATATCCCAGGAGCAGCATTGACAGAGATTTCTCCTGGTCGTGTCATGATTGGGACCAGCTTGGGGTTATATGATGTTCTCCCATGAATCTCCACGTGACTGGAGAATGACCAATATGCATCCTCCTCAGCCCTCTCCCTAACCATTCTTCCTCTTCCCCCACAGCAGCTTGCAAGATCTGTAGCATACATCAAGGGCATGAGGTGACTCGATGGTGTCCATTGGAGGTCAGGGGAGAGAGAATGGTTCTGTGGAGGATAACTAAACTCCTTCCCCCATCCCTGGAGGGAGGAGATCCACATGCAGTCCTCAGTTCTCACCCAGAGAAACTTCCTCTGAAGTCAATGGAAAGTAGCCTCAATAGAAGCTCAGTAAGGACCTCACTGTTTGGCCTGAAGGTATGAGAGAGTAACAACTGGCTTAGAACATAACTTATGTATGCTAATTCAACCAAAATTTGTGAAAATAGTATAGTCATATTTAGACACAGGTTATCAAGGGAATTAAATACACTATTATTAATTAATTAATTAATTATTATTATTATTATTATTAAAGCCTTTAAAATGTTAAGATGATCACATTGATTATTAAGGATATCCCTTTAATAGCACTCTCTACAATTAACTCAAACAGCAGAGGGCTTTTCTGCTTCCCACATAAGCCAATTTTACTGCTAAAATCCTGATGTCATCAACAGCTCTAATGCAAAACAATCAGTCATAAATGCATATTTTGTAGAAAGGCCCCAAATCCTGGTAAATTAGTGTAGATCTGAAGCTGGTACTCTTCTTACTAAGCAATAGGGGGAAGAATTAGAGGGAAAAATCTTTGACAGAACCTTTTTTACTTGGAGAATACAGTTCTGTTGAAATTGAAATATTTACATAAGAACGGCCATACTGGGTCAGACCAAAGGTCCATCTAGCACAGTATCCTGTCTTCTGACAATGGCCAATGCCAGGTGCCCCAAAGGGAATGAACAGAACAGGGAATCCTCAAGTGATCTATCCCTTGTCGCCCATTCACAGCTTCTGGCAAACAGAGGCTAGGGACACCATCCCTGCCCAATCTGGCTAACATGAAATTGTGTTAATTTTGCTGAAAAGTCATTTTGGAGGAAAAACAGGGGAAAGAGTTACAATGTTGAACCGTCCCATTTCAACATTTTCGGAACCAAAAGTTTTGATTTTTCATTTTTCAAAGACATTTTGGTTTACTTTTTTAAAATGTTTGTATTATATTATGTATCAAATAAGAAAATATCAAAATTGAAACAAAAGAATTCCTACTGATCTGAAACAAAAACAAACAAACCAATTAGAATTTTCCTTTGTGGAGAATTTTAATATTTCCTGTTTCATATCAATTGGAAAAGAAGCCAAATTTCACAATCTCAAAAGTCTTCACAAAATGGAATGTCTGTTCTTCACCCAGGTCTAGAAGACATCTTCTCCTATAGGCTTCAGTGTGGATGAGGAGCCACTCAGCAGCAGTTACTGCAGCACCCACTCTGCTTGAGCCTATGATTCCCAAGAAGCAATAGCCAGTGGATCAGATAGTGATGCATCGCCAAATCTTGTCCTATACCTTCCCAGCCTGCCATAACGTGCTACAGCCCCCCCCAATACGGTTTAAATGGTTCTCCAATAGAGGGGGCATGCCCTTATTTGCTCCCCAAATCCTTTCCCTGACCTCCTACATGGCACAATTGCTGTTTTTCTGCTTCATGTTGGCCTTTCTCCCACTCAGATGAGTGGGACAATATTTTCCTTCCTGACAAATCCTTGACTTAATTTCCAAAACATGGGCATAGCCCTGGATAATAAATCCAGTTTTTAGTTTGCAGTAGAATTTTGGGAGGGGAAAAAACCCTAACAACAAAGCAGCAGGGAAGAGAACTATCGATAACATCCTAAAAGGCAAAATTACTTATTATTCTTATTATTATTGTGAAAGCCTTTAAAATGTTAAGATCATACTTTGATTATTAATTCCCTTTAATAACACTCTCTACAATTAAATCAAACAGCAGAGGGCTTTGCTCCATTCCACATAAGTTTATTTTACGGCTAAAATGATGATATGATTAACAATTCTAATGCACAGCCATCAGGCCACAAAGGCCCTTTTTTGAGAAAGGCCCCCAAAATTGCGATTTTGCCTTCTAGATATTTTGGCAGAGTGAAACTCAGAACAATTTCAGAGTTGTTGGGCCAACGAACTTGCCACAGGAGTCAAAGGGCCAAATTCTATTCGCAGTGATACCAGTGTCAATGCAGAGCAATACCCATGCCTTCACTGGAGTTGCCCTGTAATGATACCAGTAAAAGCGGGAGCAAAATTCAGCCATATGTCAGCACCAAATCTGGCACATGGCAATAAAGGTGCCTGTTTTTACAGAACACAGCCTTCCCAGTCTCCTCCAAACATGGATGCCCACCTCCTTCTCAACACTCCATAGACATCTCACTGTTTCCCAGTGTGTGATCACCAGCAGGTTGCAGGCTGGTGCTTCCCTTCCCGCCTTTCTGCACGGCAGGGGGTGGATCTGCAAGAGGGCTATCAATACAGCGTGTTTGACTGAGTTGCCTGCGCTTTTCAGAAACGACTCCAAAAACGGTTTGGGTTTTGAAGCATTGTAATTAAACTCCTCTACAGCTGGCGTAATGAAACAAATCACAGAAATTCTTTGCATGTCAAGGACAGCTATCATTTGTGCTTTCTTAGCACTGTTGTTTCGCAGCATTTCCTGGGTGAGCTCCATTACTTCTGCTTCTTTTAACTACCATCCTGCTCACTTGGGAGTCATATTTAAGGTCAGCCAGTATACATTAATCCTGCCTGGAGTAAAAATTTACTCCTCACACTGGAAATGACAGGCCTGTACAACAACACATGAAGGAAAAAAAAAAGTCATTCATTATTTATAAAAAAGCTGAAGTAATGGGCTGTCTTTTCTTACATTACACACGTCTTGTATGGAAACTCTAAACTGTATATTATTATAAAAGCTCTGTTCCCTGGAATATCTCTTTGATTTTGTAATTATTTTAGGCTTTCCACTCAGGAGCAATAAAAAGAGCTTATATTTTCTCAGCACTCAGATGAAATAACTTTGAAATCATGCTTCCTAGTTTGCTTTATGCTTTCTAGTTCTCTATAGTATAATTTATCTCAAGATGTCATCCCCCTACCCCATATGACAGTCTCTTTGATGGGACCAGGGGAAAATAAAAAAAGAAGGATATTTTGGGTTTAATTTAGGTTAGCCACTCCTTCTCCCCACCAAAAAAGATCACAAAATCAAACAACACAGCGAGAGATAATCCTCCACAAATAAATTTATCAAGAGAGAATTTTCTGCAGACTTACTAAATGGTCATAGGGGATACGAGGTAGGGATCAAATATACCGTTGAGTAAGGAAACAGAGAGCACAAACTTTGTCCTCAGCTCGGGGACAATGATGCTCAAAGATTAACCCACCCTCTCAATTAACACCTCACATGAAAATCCCAGCAAGGTCATGGGATCTGTGCTGCGACTCGGTCAATCAGCATTGCCTGCCTCCATACAAACCAAGATCGAATGCAGAATTAACACTGGTCCCCCAAGCCTTCACTCGCAGACTCACGTCAGATTAAGCCCTTGCATGGAAGAGATATGAAAAGCATTTCTAATTAGGGTCTGAGGTTACTGGTTAAAATGCAGTCGAGCAGTCTACCAACCATTCTTCTCCTTTTTTTTTAATATAATTTTAATTAAACTCAGATACTATTTAATTCGTACCTGCATATATTTAGTACTACTTGAATGCAAACCTGATAAAGAATACTCCTGATCCCCACTTAGCTGCCACAAGGACTTATTAAAGGGAGGGTGACTGTCTTCAAGATCTTTCATGGGTCCTTTTGCAATAATTACTTTTACTATCAAATGAAAAGCATAATATTTTTCTGTAAATATTTTTCCCCCTTGTAAAACCTCGACACTCCTGCTCTCATGACAAAAGTATAATTATAACTTGATTGGAGAGGTTGGGTACCGGCAGTCTAACCCATTAGGAATTTATTCCACATGTGTTCTGCTCCTCTTTTTCTCCCAGCTTACAGCATTTGTGAAATGCACATTGGGGGATTTTTTGTGCACCCCTTTATTCAGCATGGAAGTGGTGCTAAACCTCCTGCATTCTGAAAACGAGATATGTTGGCATTCACCAGGTCCTGTTAAATTATTAGCAATTCTGTGGCACTGTTCAACATTTCTGCCATTGTGCGATTAGCAATCTAGATCCTCTGTACCAATTTTTAATATCTGAAATGACCCTTGAAGCCTTCAAAGCACACCTTCCGCATACTAAAGCCCAGCTATTCCAAATTATGGCTTTGAATAATTCAGGAATCGTCACAGCAGCTCTGTACTTATTAAAGCATTGGGAAAACTTTGGAACTCTAATATCTACAGGGCTCTCTATTGTTATGCTGATGGTAAAGATGGTTTTATAAGCAATATTGCTATTCAACACACCTCCACAATGCAGTTTATGAGGAGTCAACGAATGACCCAAATAAGCGCCAGTAGTAAGCAGTAGCACCTGGGGGGAGGGGGTCCTTAAGATTTTCATACAGTAAGCTGAAGTTTCCATAGGAGTTGGGGGAGATGATGATGCGATGATCTTTTAATCTAACTTTAAACAATAAATCGTATCACCCAAAAATAAGGTTCAGCGAGCACAACAGTGATCTGCTACTTCCCAACAACTTCTTATTTTACAGCAAGGCAAACAAAATAAGCTAAGTACAGAACTTAAGGGGTTTTTTTTCTTGATTGTCAGAAGGACAGAAAATTCATTTGACTGTTTCAACAACATACCCATGCTGATTCCAGGTAAGCAAGTATCATAGGCCTCACTGACAAGGCAGATCTTAAGAAAAGCTTTCACGGAGGTGAATTTTTCATAGAGGTTTTATTAGGTCCACAGACGATCCTCAGCAAAGTCCAGACCTCAAGTCATACCAGTTCTAACATCCAAATGTCTTTATCTTTAACATAATCAGAAAGTGTATGTCAGTTCCACAAAGAAATCTCAAATCAACAAACAAACAAACTTCAAACAAATAGAGAACTTGCTTTCGAAACTCAGATTTTAAAATCCCCGAGGAAGGATGTCATACCCGAGTAGCTTTGGTTAGATTTTAAAATATGGGAATTATTATATTAGAATAAATCACTGGGCCTCTCTCATCTGGCAGTGACCAATGCCGGATGTGTTATTAGAAAGATGAAAACACCCAAGATAAACCTAGTTAACTGTATGGTGTTGTAGTAGCTAAAGAGATTGTCAATATCTTTGGCAAAGTTCATACAACCAGTTCTGTTTCCAATCTGCTGAGAGAGTACCAGAGCACTCACATCCATGCTGACTATCCTCAGTCATGTGGTTTAGTAGTGCTAGCTATGAAAAAGGAGGCTCAGAATGTCTGTGCATTATTTAGGATCCAAAACACCTGGTATCAAAACATCATACATGGCAGTGACCCAGTCACCCACTAAGTTCTCCCTATTTTAGTCACTTTATGGGAGACATCTGAAGGGCCCATAGGATGTGATTACAGAGATGAAGGGAGATACCTCCACAGTGTCCCAACATTTTTGAAATATCTAAAGTCCATGTGGGAGAAAACTAGTCCAACTCACTGAACTGGCTCAGTAAAACTAGCAAAGGGGGTTAGAACAAAAAGAAATACTAGTGTGACCACATTCATGCTATCTGGTTTAGAGCAGGTGATAAGGTTTTATTTACAACCATGCTCGTGGTATCTGGTTTGAAGCAGGTGATAAGGTTTTATTATTGCTGCCTACTTCGAAAAGCAAATTACTTTCCAGGTGGCAAAGCAGTACATCAGACATGACCTGGTTTGACTGTGAAATCTGTCTGCCCAGGAAAAGGAGGAATAAAAATTCCACCGTGCTAATAAAAGGTATAATGGGTAGGCAGTGAAAACTCTCTGTTTGAATGCCACCTTAATGTGAATATCAACACTTGGTACTTTCACTTGAGGGTTTTACGGTACTTTGAAGTGCAGTAAGAAATAGAACCATAGTCTCCTGGCTTCCATTCACTTTTCTAGACTCCCATCCACTCACCAATACACCACACTAACGTCCTCTCTCAAGCAGGAGTTTATACTGAGGAGGTTGTTGCTATAGAAGTAGAAGAAGCTAGAACAAGCCAAAAGAATTTGAACTAGTTTATGGGTTTCTTCCAATCCCAGTTTATGATGCATGCAAATTTACATACCTTGTAACTTTTTAAGCTAATGCAACTGCAAACGTTATTTCCAGTCTCTTCGTGCATTCTTAGTAGGAGACTCTTCTGCCCCATATAAGAACTTTCCCATATCTGTTCATCTCAATGTCACATTTCCTCTGAAAACATAAAATTCTTCACCCTTGCCAAATACATCTTAAATTTCTCTCTCTTTTGGTCCTTGACTTTGTTCCTGCATTATTTCAATTTCATGGGGCATTTGGGAGTAAATGTATATGAAAGGCTGTCAATGAATTAAGGGAGTATTGAAGAAATGTTTAATGCATCTTTGAAGCGGGGCAAACTATTTGCCTCAACAAAAGTGGGGAAAAAATGTTGAAAATTTGCAAAAGTGTAATGCCAGAAATTTTATTTTTATAGGACTAATCGTCTAGGGCTGAACACTCTCGTAAGGAGCTTAGTACCCTTGACTCCCACTGACTTCCCACTCCTGCAAGCTACGGAGCAATCCTGTGATATGTTGGGTGCCCTCATCTCACCATGAAGTCAGTGGGAGTTGAGGGAATCATGCAGGATGGAGCCTAGTGAAGATATACATGCAGTTTTCTCTGTTTTTCTTTAGAAACTCTACCTACCACCAGAGCCATCAAGATTTTTGTCCCTTAATATATAGCCTGTTCTGAAGTTATACGTAGCCAACGCTTCCTTTAATGAGCTTATCACAAATCATTTTGGACCAAATTTTCAAACAATGGCAACTTATTTACATCTGCAGAACATCAGTGTGCAAACAGGTAATTAAGAGTCCCCTGACAAAGGTTTTTCTTTATTAAAAGTGCCATTATTTTGAATAACCTGTACATTGTCATTGTTAATCATCATATTATTATGCTTGCCCCTTGTTTATATTCACCTGTTTGACACCCACGGGGCTATACTTGCCCTTTGATATGCATAAAGGTCTCCCTTGTAGGTCAGTGGCAACCACATGAATTCACTAAAGGTTGGATCCCCTGCTCCAGCTAACTAGTCTTGTTTTCGTTTCAACTCTTTGGGTGAAATTCACCATTATGCAGCATGTTAAATCCAATTTTGAAGATTTAAGTGGCGCATAAACCTTGTGCTGGCTCTCAGCACAGTAATGAACAAGACTAAACCATTGAAACCAAATTCTGAGCCCTATTTTTTCCCTCCTGATATTTGATTCACAGACACTATTCTTTCTTGTATATACTGGTTTCTTTCAGAAGACCGGATCTTCTTTTCAATGCCTTAACAAACACAAAATATGCACAAGGTAACATACTGAAAGTATAATAATGAGACCAATGATGATATAATAATGATAGTCAAAACTCTATCAAACATGCAATTAATATTTTAATTATAGTTCTCTGGTATATCTGCATCCCACTGTGAAAAATAACTGGGTCTAGTAATTTTCAAGGAAGATGACAAGATTACTATTACTAATGTTCCAAGGTACAAGTATTTATTTTTTAATGTTATTAATGTTACTAATTATGATGAATATGATTATTTAGAGTCATTATGTGGTAGAAGAGTTTGATGATCCATTCAGGGGCCTAGAATTTAACGTTCAGCCTATACCAATAATTTCCTGTGGAAAATTAATAGCACTGGTCGAACTGTATTGTTATAAACATACACTGCAATTAAAATTCTTTTTTTTAAAAGTGC
>NW_020664418.1:42634931-42657426 GCF_002925995.2 Terrapene triunguis | reverse complement strand
ATGGCCAGTGGGGGCCGCGATCGGCCGAACCTGCTGTGTCAGCAGGTAAATAAACTGGCCTGGCCCACCAGGGTGCTTACCCTGGCGAGCCGCGTGCCAAACGTTGCCGACCCCTGTGTTAGAGTCTCTGTCACTTGAAGTCTTTAATACAACACTGGACATCTTTCTAAAAGAAGTTATTGGGCTCGAGACAGGCAAAATTTTATGTCCTCTGTTTTGCAGGTGGTCAGAAAAGATGAACATAATGATTCCTCCTGGCCTTCAAATCTACCAGTCTATGAATCACTGCCTCATAGCTGCCTCACCAGATCTTATTGCAAAAATTACAATTTAACATTATACCACTCTTCTTTCTAATAGGGATTGTGATACCAGATCAGAATACTGGTCCGCCTAGTATAGTACCCTGACTCTGACAGTCACTCCAGATGCTACAGAGAATTATACAAGAAACCCTGAAATGGACAATGTTCTTACAGGAAGTTTCTTAAGTCAATGGTTGGTTTATGGATAGGATTTAAATTTATATATCTCCTTTCTAATGTAACTGCTGGAGGGGTGAGAGTTGGGGTTCCTGGTCTGTTAGGGGTAGGGATGGCTCCCCAAAGGGTGCCCCACTCCTATGTGGTGTTTGGGGAAGCATGGGAAGGTTTGCATAGGGCCTTGATTGGATAGTGCATGGGGTGCAGAAAGAGTTCACTGACTCGCCTCTCCTCCTGGGAAACATCTTTTGTACCATTCTTGGTAAAGAAGATTCTTGGGAAGAGAAAAAAAAAAAAACAGCTGAGGTTGGCAACACCGTTACAGATGGAGCAACTGGGCTTTCAGACCCCCTGGTGCAACACGGGGGGTCACTCCTGAGGGCCTTCCTCAGGGCTTGTCTAAGGCCTTGAGGACTGCAATCCCTTAGGCTGGCCACACAGCCCTGCTAGGTCATGTCACATTAGTCATGGGCTCCTAGGCACTGCCCCTCAGCTGGATTGCACCACCAGATTTCCCAGTGGCTATGGGTAAGTACATAGCCAAGAAGAGGATCCCAGCCCTCCTGCCCTGGGGAGAAGCAGTAGCCATACAGACTGCTCCCTGCCTTGGACCTCATGGCATCTGAAACTGGAGTTGGGACAGTCTCAGGCCGGCAGGATGGTGTCTCCTGCTGCACATGGAAAAGACAAGAGGTGGGTGGTGTGGATCCTTTGAGCCCTCCCAAGCTGCTTCTATCGCACAACCCAGATCTCCTGCAGTACTGAGGCCAGTGGGTAAAGCCTTTTGTCAAGGCCCGATTTGCAGTCCAACCCGTGGGAGTGATGTGGGGTGAATACAGATTAATTCACTGCCAGAGGGAATGCCATTAACGATATAACTGACCCCTATCTGTGCTCAGACCACTATGGCTCGTTTGACTCTGCTTGTTATCATTGTGCAGGTAAGTGCCCTATTAGCCTAATGGGACATTAAATTGAATTCCAGGATCCATCCTTCTGACTCCAGCCTCCTAAACTTTCATTTTTAAAACCAATTATATTGTGATAAAGCCATGCCTCTGGGCTGCTTCGTATCATATTCAGCCTTGGAGTAATTCAGCATGGTGCTTGAACAAGCTTGTAATCATCTGAGTTGTGCCCAGGGATGCACTACCTGGACCATTTTTATTTGCCAGGCAGAGAGAGTTTTGCTGACTCTATTACAGAGTCTCAAAGATGGGTTGGGTATCCCATTGGTTGGGAATCCTGCAGCAGATCCTGGCCTCCCATAGATCTCCTGGGATCCACCATGCAACCCACCTACCCCTCCGGTGGGATGATGAGAGTGAATATCCTCAAAGAGATCTCCTCACCTTGAAGCTCTTCCCACAGGTTTTACCACCGGAAGTGATCATTTGGGCAATGGATTAGTCTAGAATTTAGATTTAGATGAAGTTTTGACCATTTTAAACTTGCTTGTTTGGGCAGAAATAAGGTTCAGTTTCAAATATTAATGCGCTGGATAAAATTACTAATATTCCACTAAAACCCAAACATTGACATCAAACATACATGCCAAATCAGTTAACAAGTAGTTAGTGAAATTATCTTTGTAGATATTTTTAGCTCAAGGTGCTCTTCATGACCCAAGCTATATATTTGGCAATCTCTGTTTCTTATTTGATGCTAACAATCTATAAACTGATATTATTATTACCAGAGTCACCATGTATATGTTGCCAATTACAATTCTTTTGGAAGAAATGTTTTTCTCTTTCCAGCACATAAATTTTCTTCCCCTAATAAAGTGTGGAAGGCTTCCCAAAGAGTTTAATAACCCAGAGTCACTGAAGTGTAGCTGTTAAAACAAGCTAAACTGGTTTAAATTCTGAGCTGTCAGATTTCATTTGAAATGATGAGATCTGACCACTGTTTTCATGTGTATTGGTGAAATTAGGTCATTTCCAAACGATATGCAATAAATATTTTAAAGCACCCCAAAGTTCGAGTTATTGTTCTGAACTCTGTACGGCTTGAATGTAAACAAACATCCAGATAAACTATTAGTTTATTAAAACATACTAAATAATGGCTAAAAAATTTAAATAATCTGTGAAAAGCAATGTTCATCTAGTTAAAACAGATCATTTTAGGAGGGTATTTTTCAACATTTCTTTAAAAAATAGATAACTAGCTCAATCTTTTTTTTTTTTTCAGATTGTAAAAGCAAATGCATATGGCATGAAAATCTGTTAAAACATAACACCTTATACCTTGATTTGTACCTGCTCCAAATATATTTGTCTATAAAATTAACTGCACATGGTGGTTTTCACATTGGCTTATTTTATCCATGTGTTCAAGAAACTGATTTAATTTATCATTGATATTCGGTATAATACAGTTCTCCTTAGCAGACATGAAAAAGAGGACGGGTAAAAATACACCTAACTTGTTATCCTGCATTCAGGATGCAAATAAGGGAGCCTACTGCCCCAAATGCCAGTCATTTATGGGGGAGGGCACTCGGACATTTAGCTTCAGTTAATGGGGCAAGAGTCAAGACATTCAGAGAGGGAGTCCCAAAAAGAATGCACCTTAAAATCTCTTTTCTTTTTATTAAAAAAAAAAAAATCATACTTTGAACTTCTATAGCAGTGTCCATCTGAAGAGCTGAAACCCCTTTGCAAACACTATATAATCAAGCCTAAAAAAAAAAAAAAAGGCACGTGAAGCAGCTAAGCATTATTATCCTCATTTTACAGATGGGATAACAGATACAGATGGGTTCATGGCCAGGCTATGAAAGGCCCTTATCATAAAAGGAGTCTCCCTCTCCCAGCACAGCCCACACAACAACCTGTCACAGTCCCAAGGTCTCAGCCCCAAGACTGCACTTGGCCTGCTCCGCAACTGGGAAAGAGGGGTAAGCCCGTGTAGTCCCCTCATGCACTAGGCAGCTACATTCATTCCAGAGCTCACGATTGCAAAGGTTCAGTGCCATCTGGCAGTCAGTTCAATGGCTAAATGCCACCATCTAACCCTAAGAGACTTGCCCATGAATGCCAATGGAAGTTCTGAGAATAGAACCCAGATCTCCTGGCTTGCAGTGTGCCTTCACCACATGACCCTTCTTCCTCCCCTGAGCCTGAAAAATCCACCAGCTCTTCCATAAGCAAGGCTGTAAAACAAATAATGCCCCAGCTGAGTCACTCACACACAGTTCCCCTCCCAGCTGGGACTGATGTTTATGGTGATGCGTGAACCTCCGTGGATAGTTCACCAATTTTCTTTTCTTTTTAGTGTAAGTGAAAGCTGCCATATGGACAGCCCTGGAGACTGACGTTTGCCACTTACTTGCAGAAGAGAAAAACCACAGACTTGTCCATATTGCCCTCCTAATGCACCTTAACCCTGGCCTAGAGGAACTACCTCCAAAGGCAAAAGGATAATTTAGTTTCTCCTTTACCCATTCAACCAATAACTTTGCTGAAAGTCCCAGCGAGGGTAGTGGTTTGTGGCAAGTGGAAACTGCACTGAGACCAGAATACTCCTTTCATATAAGCCATAATAAAGCCATGGTAACAACTTGGTCATTACTAACCTGGGCTGGATTTGACCTGAAAACTTAGATTTAAGATGCTCTATATTCCTCTATAGTCCAATGCCAGCTGGCACATTTCGTTAACGAGGCTGCACTCTGAAAAAGTTAAAGCTCCAATCTTGCTAAGACTTGCCCATGTGCTTAATTTACGGCATGTAAATAATTCCATTGAATTCAACGGTCTCAATCCAGCTGCACTCAGTGGGACTACTCACATGCTTAAGGTTTACTATACGCTTAAGTCTTTTCAGGAGCTGCACCTAAACAACATGGGTTTACAGCCCATCAGCCAGAACACTTTTCTCTGGACATTCACTGGACGTCGCTGGACAAAGCTGCTCAGCAATCCCTGCTGATCTTGTCCTTTGAGTGCTAAATTCTTACAAAATTGAATCCCTTACCTTCTTCTAAGAAGCAAGTACACAGAGTAGAATGACCATATGCATGAAGTATATGGCAATAGATAGCGAATCTAATTCTAGCCTCTCCATCTTAACCAAATTATTTTTGGGAACCCCAGTGCAAAACAAACTCTACATGCCCTGTTGGGACTACTCACCTGAGTAAGGGTTTACAGCTCAGGTCCCAAATCCTAGCCCTGCAAGCAGAGCTTTTCGGGTGAGGGGGGACACTATATTCAGGACCTTCTTTTAATTTTCTTCTTGAGGTTTAATTAGATTACAGGAAATGTTTGGCTAAGGTATGGTTACTCATCATGATATCTCTATTAATAGCAGGATCAGAGAGGTTTGAGTCAATTTTTCATTTTCACTTGGCTTTTACTTCCAGAATATAATTATTTCCCCTACTTCATTTATAATGTGTTTTAGAAATAAATTATATCTTTTAATTTTCTGTTAGTAAAAGAAAAGCTTTTTCTTTTTAAAAAATGTACATTGTAGTGGGCAACATATTTAGAGCTTACGATCAGCAATTTCTCTAAAAAGGAAGATTTTCAAGGGGAAAAAAGTGGCTCTAAAAGTAATTTCAGCAGCAAAGTAGATTAAATATCCACCATATTAGTCACAGAGCATTAGATGGAATTGGATTGACTGGGAAAAGGTCAAAGAGTTACTGAAGGTTTTAGCCCACCAGAGGAGCAATAAAATTCAACCATACTTAAAATCATTAGCTTTAAACCCTTTGATATGAGATCCAAACCTCCAGCACTCACACAAGGAACCTCCAAGCACCATGCCAAGTAAAAAAGAAACCCTTCAAGTGGTCTAAATTTCATGAAAACCTTTAAGTGAAGTGGAAGAGTGAAGAGAGAGGGAGAGAGACAGCATATGTGTGCACAAGGGAGATTGGAAAGCAATCAAAGTGGAGGAAAAGAAAATGTGGCCTTCCAAGAATGCTGATTCATAAAATACCAATAGGCAAATTCATTTTAACAAGCAAGTTTTAGAGGAGCCTGAAGTTCATTTCTTGGAGAGGAAGGAAAGCCACCTACAGATTCCTGCAAACTTTCTCCAGTTCCCCCCTCTCCATTCCTGGCAGAACTGCTCCAATGCTCATTTCTACCACCTCATTTTCTTGAGATGATAAGCGGAGTTTTTTTCCTAATGAAGAAGGGTTTGTGGAGCACATGTGGCACCAAAAAGAGACCATCAAACAGAGATCTGGATCCCATGGCATGATAAAGCAAAGAGGCTGTGAGCTGACAGCATGGCATGAAGGAAATCTATAAACTCAGAAGTCGTCTAACACAGAGACAATCCAAGAGAAAGAAAAAGACAGGAGAGTAATTAAATACCCTGAAGACAGTGATGGGTCTCAAGTTTTTGAACTGGCTCCTTATCTAATAGAAAGAATGGTTTCTACCCGAGAGAAGAGAGATAAAAGAGAGAGACTTTTCTGTAACTAATAACCAACTGACATATTTCCGTTGATTTTGTACATTTTTCTACTCATTTTGAAAAGACAAGTATAATTAAAGTTGTTAAGTACACTGAGAGACTTGTCAGTCAACTAAAACATCAACTCTTATAATTTCCCTCAGTAAGTACTGCATATAGCATGATGTGCAAGTAATGAATCTCTTGCTAGAAAGGTTAGTCATCTGATGTTCATTTCTAAAAAAAACACATCAAGATCTTTTATTTGCTGGATTGGGGCGTGGGGGCAAGCTGCTGAGTCTTCTTTCATGCATTTGTACATTCAGAATGTATTTAATTTAATGTGCATAATTTTGGGGAATTACAAAGAATATGTCAATGTCCAGTCTGATAGACTTAGGTTTTTCATTTCAGTACAAGTCCTGCCCTTTGTAGAAACACATAGCCCAAGCGTTACTATCTTTCTCAAAGGAAAGTAACCAGGAGTTAAGGGGTGCAGAGGCTTTGTGTTGCTACCAGCAAAGAGTGAATTTCACCCCAGCTGATAAGCAGGGAAGTTATGCAGTTAACTCATTTGGACTGACAACAGCTCAACACGTACACGGTCTTTCAAGCCTCACAAGCTGTAGGCCAGTGGCTCTCAAACTTTTTTTTTTACTGGTGACCCCTTTCACATAGCAAGCCTTTGAGTGCGACCCCGCCCCCTTATGAATTAAAAACACTTTTTATATATTTAACACCATTATAATTGCTGGAAGCAAAGAGGGATTTGGGTTGGAGGCTGACAGCTCGCGACCCCCCATGTAATAACCTTACGACCCCCTGAGGGATCCCGACCCCCAGTTTGAGAACCCCTGCTGTAGGCTACAGCTCGCTTTGGTTGCCAACCAGCCTATGTATCGTAAAAGGCTTGTCTACAGGAGAAGACACCAAGCCAGAAAAGTTGAGTTGGTCTGAAGAGGGAAGTAAGATGCAGCCTGTATAGGGCTTCAAGTAAATGACTTTCCTCTGGGATCAAAGGGGGAACAGGGCTCCTCTTGGGACAACACAACCATGAGCTGCCCCTTACTTGGTGCTGTTAGCAAAGCCTCAATCCAGCCTTTAATTAGCACAATTGACAAATATACTATGGAACATCAACTAGGCTTTTATAGTAAAAATCAAATAGGCCTGATTACTGAAGGGTGTTTAATATTTACTATTTTCCCTTTTTATTCTTACCAATGAAACACAGTTTTCCTTACCCAAACCCTAAATGGAGTCCCTACTAGTTATATGTGAAAAATGCAGCATTTTTGCTGTTACATATTTTATAAGTGATTGGCTAGGGACAGATCAAGCATCTTCCCTCTTGCCAATGCAAGGTCAGACCTGATCTGGAAGGATTATTTTGGGTGATGAAAGAACAGTTCAGTCTTCATGGTAGTTTAATACTTGACCTCTAGGCTGAGAATGCCAAATTGGTGGTTGTCTGTGTGCTGTGGACATTTGTCCACTAAGAGCTGGAATGGGACCACTAATTCATTTCACATAGTCCATCTGACACCTGTTAGTATTGTGCAAGCTTTAAGTCTGATCCTGCTCCACTGAAGTCCATCAAAAGTTTTGTCAATAGCTTCAGTGAAACCAGGATCAAGTTCTTTGTTTTCCGGGTGCATGCAACTTTAAATATGCTATTTCGTCTTAAAATAACTGACCCATTTCAATGGAGAAGTCTTTAAAACCATCTAAAAATTCCTCGTGATCTTTCTTCTTGATTTACTATGTCTAATTGGAATGTAATGATTTACTAATCTGGAACATAATGTGGCACAAAGACAACTCTTCCTTTCTTTCTCCCCGCCAAAAAAAAATTATAGCGGGAAACCTAAAATTCTATGGCATACATTCCTTTAGTGTGAATAACTCTCTCTCTAGGATGACATTTTCGTAGTTCTTTATTTCCGATTTTAAAATTTTTCAAGAACAAACATGAGGGGACACAGAGTATGTGTAGAATATAGGTTACTTTTGGGATATAAAAGGTGATGTCCCTTGATATATAAGACACTTGTGAGGCAAGTGATGCACACTGATTGACCCCATACAGCTGCAGAATTGACAATTCTTAACTGGAGGAAAAAAAATTCCCTATCTGCATATTTTATAACAACCTTGTAACATGGATAAAATTTTCCAATAAACTTCAGAAAAAGGAATATTTTGAACGTTGTGAAAGTAAAGCTAGAGAGTATACAAAATTTATGGAACGTATTGCTTAAAACTGTTTTATAAACTAGGTATCTATTAAATGTTAGGATAAAATATTCACACTCAAAAGTTAGTATCTGAGGATGCTATTAAAAAGAAAATTTCCAAGGATGTATTATACAAGAGGCAGAATATACTATTTTATCAAAGCTAAAAGCTTGTGTTCCATAATTTAAATCAGACCTGCAGGAATAAGGCTCAAGTGATCCATTTCTTTTCATGGATAGTGACTGAAAGAAGTTGACATTTAATAGGTTTCTAGTCTCTAAAATAGTCTGTTTTCCATCTCTGAAGGCTTATTTTTCTTTCTAAAAAATGGCGTGGGGCCTGGGGGACCCACTTAAAGTTTCTTGCCATACTTGGCCAAGAAACACAAAGTGTTGGTGAAGTATAAACACAGAGCCCTTTTTCTTTGACGCACTCTGCAGTGTGATGGGATAGTGTTGTTAGTTTACATGAGAGAAAATAGCATAGGCTTTCTGAAAAAAAAGTGGAATTGGATTAAGGCCTTTGTGCAAGCCTCAATGCTGAGGGGAATTAGCAATAGTTGTAGGCACTTAAAGGAGCTCTCATGCTGAAGCTTATCCCAGATTTTACACAATAAACATTTGAATATCAACAGTGTTTTGCAACTTGCAGCACTAATGTATAAACTTCTCCCTTTTGAAACCCCCCAAATCCCTCCAAATGTCCGCAGTACTCTCTACATAAACATCTAGGGCCTATAGTGGAAAACACCCAGTCAGTGATGTAAATCTGATTTTTTTTTTTTAATCCACAGAATGTAAAATGTTTTAGTATGATTAGTTGGTTTAAGCATTTCTGAACTTCGATTTTTTTAACCATTCAACTTCCCCCCCAACCCCCACCTAAAAGACAAAGATGCCAGAGAAACATAAGCTCAACTTGGCTTTATTAATCTTAGCTCTGTTTGATTCTTAAAAAAATAAAGCTACCAACATTTTAAGTGTTTCACTTTCAAATATATGGATACATCCCTCATAAATAACACAAAGTTTATCCATGCACGTGCACTAGCACCACCTTTCTAGTCCTCAACTAGTCTGCTTCACAGTATACCACACTAAATCATGAGAATTTGGAACGAAGATTCAGTTCCCACCATTTAAACTAATCTGGTACTTTGATTCAGAACATACTGACAAGGTTTTTAGATGCCTTCCTTCCAGTTGTTCTAGTATCCATAGATTTGGCGTCATTAGCATTAAGTGAACTCTGTCAGTTTGTTACATGATTTTGAATTTTGTTCCATCATATGTCGCAAACTCACACTGCCATAATGGGGGAAAGTCCTGCATATTTTCTTATAGTGATCCACAAACTTGCAGAAGAATCTGATTTTCAAAAGATGTGACACTTCTATTAGTTTTTGTAGGTGCTCCTTAATTTCAATAAATTGTACAGGGGGTATCAGTCAGATATAGGACAAGCGCTTTAGAAACAAGGGGTTTTTGTGCTCTTAATATGATCTCAGAGCATATACTTTAGATATAACATAGAATCTTCATATATCAATCTCCTCTTTCCCCTGTAGTTTGTGTTAGCTAGGGACATATGTAATCATTTTAAGGCTATGTAGTCATCCATGAAAATATTTTACAGGGAAATAAGTCTATAGTGATCCAATATGGTGGGAAAACACTTGTGGGAGATTATTTTTGGTTACAGTGTTTGTTTTGTGCTTGAAAAGACTGTGATAAAAAAAAAAAACCTCATTGCATTGAGGAAAAAATGAAGACATTACTGCCCTGTCCAGTTCTGAAGCATGTTGAAGCAGTTTGCCCATTGAATTTGATACAATGATGTGTAGATGAATAAAGTTATCTCCAGTATTGAATAGGATGGTGTCAGTGGGAGGGTAAAAAGGGAGGAACTTGGAATCTGAAAAGAATACTTTTTCTTTTTTTTTAGAACTTGAAGGTCAGAGTCCAGCTGCCGTAAAAGGCATAAGGACAAACAAAATGCTGGACAGGCCTAAATAAAGACAACTATAGACACACCACACACACACACATATTGCAGAGGTTTCTTGCTTCAAGTAGCTATTCTATTAACCCACATTTCTATAGGCAAAGAACATTTTAGGTTTCACACTGAGGAAAACATAGGATGATCAGGAGCAGCTGTAAAAATTACAGCTTAGATGAAACAGATGAAACAGGCCAGCAAAGGTAGGAAAAATTAAAAAAAAAAAAGAGAAGAAATTCTAATGATTATCATTTTGTTTTAATAGATTCTAATTATTCTGATTGAGATGGACCAGTTACATTGTCCTCCCCCCTTTTGAAACAAACAAAAATAATCATGAGCTATTAAAACTATTCTAGTAGATGTGTTGCCTAGTATGATACCGGGCCTTTAAAAGCAAGGAGCTGAAGCTTTTAACTGTGAATCAGCATATGAACAAATACACACTTTTAGTTAATCCGTGCTTTTAATAAAGCAGTTTATTTGTAAGAGTTATCATTCTGATTTATAATAACCTATCATTCACAACTGCATGATCTTGGAAATCATGGGAAGACTAGTCAGTGAGGTATTCAAAAGGGTTAATATAACGGATTGGGGGAAATCATCAGTTAGCATTAAAACATCAAGTTGATCTGCATTTTGTCATTCAGGCTCAGTGCTGCTTATTGTTTTGTGTCTTGTAATTATTCCAAATTTAAATGCCTCCCTCTAAGATGAAAGAACCATTACCATCCTTTTTAAAGAGTAAATTCTGGTAACCTGTTCTGCTAGGGTTTTTTACTGAGAAGAAAGAGAAAAGCTGAATGTATAGAGTCGTTTCAGAGTTTGAAGTTCTTACTCTCCTATTACAATTTTCTTCCCCTTGGAAGAATGTATTTATAAACTTCAAAAGAGTGGTAGTCATGTGTATGCTGTAAAAACCTGTCTAATGTACTATCATATTTTTGTTTTCAAATAGGGACATTTGCTCATCAGTTCCTCCTTTGTAATGTTTCTATTGCTAGTGTAAAATTCTTCAAAGTGAGTCTGAAAGAATTAACAAGCTGTTGCAGGTAGTATACAACTAGATCTTTCATCAAATAAATTTTTAACACCACCATTCTACTGCCACCAAATGATGAACAACCAACATATCTACCGCAGCTTTAATACTACCCTATGCGTTTTATTATGTAACTGAAAAAAAACCATCAGAAAAATACTTCTATTAAAAATGGAATTCAAGCATTTCCATCTACATAACAGCTAGCAAAAAATGCTCTAAAAATTAAAGTCAGAATTATATTAAGGCTGAAATATAAAGTAGATGAAAAAAACAAGGCGTTAGTAAAAAAAAAATCTATAAAATATTGTATCAGTTTTAACATATATGTTGTAGAGCATTAACAAATTGCATTATCTAGCAGGTGGAAATGATACACTGTATAGTGTGAAATTACTCTCTTTTGTCTACAGTGGATCTTTGAGTTTGATTCAATCTATATTGAGAAATCCAGGGATTAATCTAGAGGTTTAAATGGTTTAGCCACAGGTTGGTCCTGCTTTAATGATGACAGCTGATTTGTATTACTTTCCCCACCGATTTTTTTTATGATTCCCCTACATAGTGTATCTTGCAATTAGACTGTTGACAATCTATTATGTTGACGGCAGAGGTAGAGTTACACAGGGAATTATACAGCACACTATGCTGTAAATGTTACTCACAGATGTCTTTTAAGAGATGGTAGTTTGTCCCATGTGCTCATATATATGCTGCAGTGCATCTCTTGAGTTTCAGTTGTTAAAGCCAGAATTGATGACATGCTGAGTCTAATGCAACTCTTACCAACAACTTTCAGAGATTAGGAGCCTGTCAGGATGATGTCAATGGAGGTTTAAGCACTGCTTTCTGAAGTTGTTCTGAGTTAATAATTAATGGATATCTTTCTTTGATAGCTCTTTTATATCTGGATGCAGCTGTCTGAAAATCAACCACAAAGGAAACTTGATTTTGTTTGTCATTAATTTTGACTTTACTTAGCAAAGCATTGCTGTGTCCCAGCATCAGAGCTTTACTAATCTGGCCCCGGTCTAGTGTGAAGATGAAATACTTGATTAATACAAAACAGCTTAGTCAATTTTTAGGGTGATTTTTGTGGGGGGGAAACATTTTTCCCAAGTAGTTTTCAAAACACTTTTGTAGATGTGTTAAATCTTCAAAGCAGCTCAGTGAGTCATAGCAGTTTTTGATGCAATGAGCTAGATCCTCAGTTAGTGTAAAGCAGAATAACCCCAATGAAGTCCATGGAGCTATGCCTGTTTACATCAGCTGACGTTCTGGCCCTATATATCCGGGAAATACAGATCTGGGGTTCAGCTTCCTATGTATATTTTCTGCCAAGATCAGCTTTAAGAATGATGATGTGAATCATTTTTGTATATTATTATTTGCATTCTGGTAGTGGTCACAGTGTGCAAGGCGCTGTCCAAACATATAGGAAGACACAATCCCTGCTTCAGAGTTTGCAATCTTCTGTCATGATTTATTTTCAAATACTACCTATTATGTGGGCATGTGTAAATTAAATCTGACTATACTAACACTACACCACTTGCCTTTGAATCCAGTTCTGCAAACACTGATGCACCTGTGAGTAAATTTACGCATATGAGTAACCTCAGTAATGATTCATGTTGGCAGCCCATGTAGATATATTGAAGAATCCATTAAAGTGTTCTACTCAAACTGATCTGGTCTACTAAAATTTGTTTTACAATTGAAATTAGGGGAAAAGAAGTGCAAGACTGAAAAGACATGAAATGGGGGGAAAACACATTCTGGACATTCAGACATCTTGTCAACAAGTCTTAAATATTTTTGTTTCTCTGAAGAATTACTAATAGCTTTATCGTGTGTATTATTTTGTAATCTCCCTAACAAAGAAAAAATGAATTAAACAAAATTTTGGCATAACTTTGGTAATAGGAAATACACATATGTAGACTGGTGGGTTGAGTTATATTATATACCAGAAAATACTTAATCTCTTAATGTTGGCTTATTCCTATATCTGATCACACATGACAAATTAGTACAGACTCTAATAGTTAATAACAGCTTTCAATAACTGTCCATGATGTTGCGACCAATACATAGTCATATTAAAAACAAATATTTTACCAGTCAGATAACTAAACAGCTGCAAGTTACTTTTCTTAGAGGGTAAACATTTTTATTGTTCTTTTAAATTATCTGAATAAAGTACAAAGTGTCCGTTATTAGATTTTTTTCTCCCCTTGGAGCTGAGTTTCTACCTCATAAACAAGTGGTATTTTGCATACTGCTCAACTTTTTTAATAAGGTTAGGAAATAAAATCAGATTCTTGGGAAATGATGTGATTTGGCTAATAGCTGTGCTATTACCTACTGTACTAGGATTCTTGAAATGCTAGGTACATACACTTTTTTGGTCTTGTGTTTAATATAGAGCCTATGTTTCATTACAGTGCTCTATATAGCAGGTTAACAGTACTGAAGAACTTGCTGTTCACCTTTTGGTCCAATAAGCAATCTTTTCCTGTACTTTAATACTAATAGGGAGACAACATTTTCACTCTATGTGTCTTAGAAATACATTTGAGTGTTTGCACGTGTTTTAAAGTTACAAATGACACTTAAAAAACGAAGGGAGGCTTGATCGCCCGTGATCGATAACAGCATCTCTCGCTTTTTTTTGTTTGTTTTTTATCTGACAGGTGTCAGACATAGGAGCTGAAGACACATTGAGGTCTTAATATATTTCTTCATGTCCTCACCTGCTTACACAAATCAGGCCAGGGAAAGATACTGCTTTGGTCTTTCTCGATCTGCAGTAACTATTTGAGCTGGACTTGAGAATTTGTCGGAGTGATGCACGATATTTCTTGGGAGTAGTGGATCTTTCTACCCTCCATAACAAATATACATATATAGAGACACACATATTCATATACAAAGAGACAAAGAGTGTCAGAAACTAAAAAGACATTCTTATACGTATATCGAAAGAAGTGCCTGCATCCAAGAAGGCATCGCTATCTCTAATATTACCCTTTCCATTCAAAAAGAGACAAAGGATAACAAGAAACTTTCAGTGAACTAGTTAATTACACACTTGACAGTTTCATCTGCAAAATATATTTTTTGCAGGAAGTCACCATAGTTCAAATCACCATGTTTTGCAGAGCCCTCAAATATCAAGACATTAGAAAGAGAGAGAGAGAGAGGAGAGGAGAGATTTTGAAAGAAAAATTGGCATTATAAGGACTGACCAAAATCTGTATCATTTCAGTGCCCATAGTTGGATCAAATAGTGACAGAAGGCATGTACAAATTATTATTATCCCAATTATGTTTTAGGGCTTGAAATAAAGAGTTGAGGGAACATCTTTAGCTCTATGTCATGTTTTTAATTTGAAGGAAAACCTGTTGTAGGAATATTGCAGAAGGAATAATAACTGTACTAATTCCAAGTACTCACTGCCTTCCTTACAGTATATTCTTTGTCTGCATGATCATTTTATAGTTATCTAATCAAGGATCATTTCATTTCCAGGGCAACTGTGAATTTTCCTTAGGGAAAAAAAACCCCTATGTTTCAGCCAGTTCTAAAAATTGTCTTTTGCCATAAGAAAAGGTATAAGATACTCACAGAATGTATAGCAATCTGACATCAGTGTTAACATTTCCTGAGTTGATTTCAGAAATGCCCTGACAGAAACTTGATTAGTTGGAAATGATCAAAGTGTAATAATATTGGACAAAATCCTATGTTAGAATTAGACAAATGTTTTAAACAGAAATGCATGAATACTTTCAGTATTAGATTCTCCTCCACAAAATAAAATGTAACCAGCATCCCCAAAACATATTAATTTTAAACTAGTATGCTATATAACCATTTTTAAGAACATTGATTTCTTCATTATAAAATCTCTTGTTTATTTCCTGATGGAAAACCATTGCTTTCCTATACAAGTAAACAACCTGACAACTGACTTTGTATTAAAAAAATAGGACAAAGTCATGTTTCTTGCTGAAGTGTCACTTTTGCTGATGTGATTACCTAGATCAGTAACATTTGCGCTAGGTCTTGTCACTTTAAAAATGTACATATAATTAGGGTGACTAAAAGAAAATATTTAAATCACATTAAGTGAAGCTGCAGATAGTAAAAGTCATTCTAGTCACAGATTTATTTTACATGATTGTGAAACTTCTCAGGACTGATCCTGCAAACTCTTATGCATGTGAATAACTTTACTCATGTGAGTAGTCCCATAAGCTACTTCTGTGGGTTACAGTTACTCATATATATAAAGATTTGCAGGATCAAGTCCTTAATTCTCCACTCTGTCCCCAAATTTTTATTAGCCTTTGCCCACAAGAAGAGCATACCTGAATATTAGCACATGAAACAATTTGCACAGTTGCTCCAGTGTAATTGTTTTAGATGTTTGTGCTTGAAATAAAAGCTATGTTAATAAGTGCACAGTTGAAAGCTTTGGTGTCTACAGAGCTAAGATGCTTGTTTTCATTTGACTAAAATTATTAATACTAAAACAAAAATTGTTTTGAAACCATTTATATGGAGTACATACCTATCTCTTTAGTTAAAATCAGTGATCCATTAAGGCTTTTCTCGCTTTTTTCCAAGCTGTGAGCATACTGAGTATTTAAGTGTGTGTAAGAGTGAAGGTGGGGGGTAGGTTTAGCTGAATAAAAGATTGCTTGATATCTTGAAGTCCTTTGAAGAGTTTTATAGGCTTATAGAGCCCAGTGTGAATGAATGACATTTTTCCCCCTTTACTTTTACATATTGAAGTTTGTTAACCTACATTTCAATTAGTGAGTAATTATTAATTATACTAATTACGCATTTAATGAGAAGCACATACTTTGTAGAAAAGTTAAGCTTAAGTCTGAAATTGTAGCTGCAGACTTAGTGATGCTTTAATGAAGGCTGCAGCAACATTTTCAATTTTATATACAAGCCCCATCCGTGATGAAATGTTATAGCTTCAGAACAACTTTTGAAAATAAAAATGTATGAATAATTGGTTTTAAATGTAATAAGAGTGAACAATATAGACTTTTTAACAGATAGGAATAACTCAGATTGAGTACGTATTTTCAAAGAGAACTCATTATGATCTATTAGGGATCTGGTACAGTTTGTAAAAATCTTCTTCATTTTGTTATTTGCCTGGCTACCCAACAGAAAATAGGAGAACTAACAAATTGCAGTTTATCGCCTGCCATAAAATATAATTCTTTGTTCTAAAGGAAATTAATATTACATATATTATTTTAAATTAGCAATAATGTGTGACACCAAGAAGTAAAAGCCAAGGAATTCAAATCTTATCTCGGTACTCTATCCTCACCTTTTTCCACCACTACATTTCCCCTCATACTCTATTAGTTCAGGATAGAGACGAAGACTTAATTTGGAATTTCTTAGCTTGGTTTGTGTCAACCATTTTTATTTTTGTGTAGTTTTTCTTTTAATTATACTTTCAGGTGAATGTCTCAGAATCTCATGTAATCTATACTATATTTTTTTCTCTCGGGAAATGGACATTTTCAGAATATTTTAATAGTATGCCTGTTTATATATAAATTAGGAAATTGTTACTTCTATCTTTCGGGCGCATATGCACACTCCCTAACAAAACTAGAAACCAATTATATTTTAATCCACCATCAATCATGAGTTGGAATCAAAAATTGAAACGCTAACATGTTAAAATATCTATCTATATAAAATAGCTAATCAGTTCTTTCACGATATGTCTTGAAATTATCTGAAAAATAAAAAGCAAAGAGTATAAAAATTATGGCTGCTTTTCCAAACTTTTTTGCATATTTAATATTTCCATTTACCCAGGCAGGCGACTGCTGTATTTTGTATTTATTAATCATGTATTTCAGATCATAAAAAAGTCCCATCACATTATCATCAGACAGAAACTGAGACAAATAATCACATAATAAAAAGGCATGTGTATAGATAATATCAATAAATGTAATTAAAACCATCTAATTTTTGTGGGTTTGAATGTGGGAAGATATAACAATATTATTTATAAATTACCATTCTACAATTAATAATATTAACATTTTAAATATTAGCATGCAAGGTAGCTAGTGACTGTTTTATTTTAAACCACTCTTTATAATATCCTTGTTACATTTCCCACAATTAAGTTGAAACTTAATCCATCAAAAGTATATACAATTAAATCAACTATAAGCAGATAAAATTAGTCTTCATATTTTTCCCCTATTTAGATAGAGACATCCAAAATTAAAGTAAATTAACTAGGTTATTGAAATCCACTTTGCGTGATCTTGATTTTAGATTTAAACAATATTTTAGCAAATACAGGCAATTAAGGTTTATACAGTAAACACCTGAAAACTGATTGCAATTCTATATGAACTGGATTTGAGAATATTGACAAGAAATTCCATTTTTGGAACCAGAATTAGACAATGAATTATTATGGTAAGCAATATTAACTATATTGTACTGCATACCGCTTATTGAAAAAAATATTTTCAAATAACTAAATATCCCACTTTTTCAATAACTAACTTTATTTGCCAAATTGTAATTAGTAAGAGAGAAATTAAAGAACATAAAAATTGTTTGATTCATTTTAAAATGCTAATAGCAAAATCTGCAACCATTCATCATCTGCGCAAACTCCAGAACCGAAAGCCCAATCCCAGGACCCCTTCCATTCAAATTAATGAATAGGCCCAGATCCTGCAATCAGATAAATGTGGGCAAACCTTATACCAGCACAGAGTCTTACTACATTCGCTCCCAAGACCCAGTTGTAGGATCAGGGCCATACAGACCCTGAAGGAATAGGCCCCCCCATTCCCCGCTAATTTGAGCTCTTTAACAAAGGAGTTAAAGAACTATCGCATCGTGGTTGTCTGACAGTTTTAGTTGAATGGTTTTGTGAAGAGCACTTATTTCCTTTTTTCCTCATCATTCTTTTAGGGAACTAGTAAATAATTAATGTTAGTTGCCTCCTTTGCTGCCTCCATGCTACTAAAATAAAGCAGTAGTGGAATAAGGGCCTGCTCCTGGACTTGACAGTTTCCTCTCATGTTATAAGCCATGTTATAAACCTCCTCTGTGGGAGGAAATCTCCTGTACCATCATGGGCGTGGGGACTGGATTTGCTTCCTCTCCCCCATTATCCATTTGAAGAAGAACTGGTGGCCACCTATACACCTGACAGATTCCCCATGATGCACAGTCCGGACCATCCACACAGAGGCCACGCCTGCCACAAAGTATGGCTCTCTGCAGCTCTCTGGCAGCATGGATCCATTGGAGATCTGCTCACTGACACTCCTTCTTGGCCACAAAAGCCCCTGAAACTCCCAGGATCAGGTTTACGAGGCCAGAGGGGAGACAACGTGCATCTCTTCCCCTACTCCCTCCCCCCACAGACCCCAGACTGTGGCAGAGAACTCTCCGCAAGTCACGATGGAAAGAAGCAGTTGTGTCTCCCTTCCATAAAGAGGGGGAAGCACTGCTCAGAGAGGGGCAAGGAAATAATCTGGCTCTCTGAGAGGTGCTGAGCTTCACCCACTGGAGCCCTTTGAATGAGCTTCAAGTCCTCAGCAGTAGGCCCTAAATTTTTTAACACTGCTGGTGGAGGGTTGGAATATAGCCTTCATTATTCTCATCAGAAGGGCATCTCCAACACTGTCATGACAACATTTGGTTGTTGTGAGGAACAGCAGTCGTAGGCCCTCCATGCTACTTAAACCTGGCAGATGAGAATAACTATGGAGACTATCCTGCCTATGTTCCTCATGCCACAGAAAGCGTGTCCCTGCCCGTTCCACAAAGGCCAGTGCAGAGAGAAGAGATGGGGACACACGTACATGTTATATGGAGGCAGCGCTTCCAGCACACCACAAAAGTGGGGCAGAGAGGCAACGGTCCCCAGGCCTGGCCTCCGGTCTGGTGGGTGGGTTTCAATGTATAACTGAGAATTAGGGAATTGCTGTAGAAATCAATATATCTCAAAGCTCTTCCATCAGAAAGGGTAGACACACAGCAACCTGCAACCACTCATTTGATATAGAAGAAAGGTTATCAGCAGTAGCCCATATCAGTGCTTACATAAGGCCTTCTTCTGCACTCAATATTCAAGCAAAATTCCTGCTGAAGCCAATGGAAGTTTTGCCTGAATAAGAATTAGGGACAAGTGTAAGCTGACCCTTAGTTGAAATATCTAAAAGTTCTGAGGTGGAATATTTCAAATGTTATCCAGGATTGATTGATTGATGTGTAAACCAATGGACATGGCTAAGATTTAATATCTCAACTCAAGAGTGGAGGTACCAGGGCTGCAGAGTCTAACTCAGCAACTGTGGAGCAGCTCAAACTCTGGTCTCAACCAATGACAATTCATTATTAATACTAGAGGTGAGAAAATAATTTATTTTTTGGTTTGGCCACCGAACCAAAAAAATCTGGGAAAAAATGGTTTCAGGACACCCAAAAATGGAATTTTTTCCCTCACCAAAATGAAAAACTGAGGGGAAAAAATTCATTTTGGGACAAACTGACTGTTTTATACCACCCAAAATAAATAGTAGTTCAATTTTTCTTTTTGTTTCATTTACAGGTGATTATTTTTTTTTAAAAAAGTAGAAAAATAATCTAGCTAAATTTCAAAACTAAATGTTCCTTCAAGACAAGAAATAAAAAAAATTACATTTTGACTTTGATTTTTTTCAGTAAACCCTATTTGTCAAATCAGACCTGAATTCACAAATAGTTTCAGTCACCCTGAAATTGCATTTTTTGGCGAATAACCTATTTGTCTGAAAAATTTCACCCAGCTCTAGTTAACACTTTCCAAAAGTCTCTTATTTCTATTCACGTAAATTCTGTGGGATTACTCAGGTAACTGAAGTAACGCACATGCTGTGTGTGTGCGCATGATTTCACCTCTGAACTTTCACATTCAAATACAGAAAAAAAAAATGTTTTTTTCCAAACACCAGTTGTCAAACAGAACCTAATTCAGCCCCTTTGTGCATTTACACTATGAGATTGTCTTTAATTTTACATGATCACATGTGATTACTGAAAACAGGAAAACAACGTGTTACTGCCAGCTCTGCCTGTAAGATGGTGCTGTGTTGACTATGGGCCTGATTTTGTATTTCTTATATTCTCAAATTTCCTATGGAAATGAATGGGACTTTTGAATGGCTAGGAACGTAAGAATGGCTGCAAATATATGAATACAGATAAGTTTGCATGCACATAGGGCTTGATCTAAAGCCAGTTGTAGCCAGTAACATCCATTAACTTTAACGGTCTTTGGATCAGACCCAGACTGTACATGCATCACATTCAAACAGCATTTCCTGGTAGGACTACCACCCTCATCTTTTTCTTTCTTCCTTTTTTTTTTGCACAAGAGACAGCGACAGGGATACGGTTTTATAAGTTGAAAAAAATATATTTTTAAAAATATGCCCGTTTGCAAAGAGATGATTTAAGCACCATTCCTACAAGAAAGACCCAATCCTACAAGCCTCACACACATGCAAGACTCCCACTGAAATCACCCACAATATAAATGAGATAGTGTTGAAAAGTGATTTACTTCATGCAATGAACAGCCTTGATGGCTAATTCTTTGGGCTGCATTGTGCCCATAAGCACTGCCCCATGCTGGGGGCAGCACGGAACTGCCCTGCCCCAGTGAGTGCTCCAGGAGGTATTGTGCCTCAGGACATACTGTGTGCTACTCCGCAGAGCCTGTCAGCTTCCTGGCCCCTTTGGCTGGCTTGCGGCACAAGTCTCACTCAAGCGTTTTGCTCAGCCAAGCGCAAGCAGTCTGCAAGCATGCTAGGACCCCTCATGGGGGACAAATCGGAGGATGCTCCTTGAGCCCACTCAAAACTAAATTATGGGGCCAAATTCTCAGCTGGTACACATGGATGTAGCTACGCTCATTTGCATTGGATGAGGATCTGGCATTAAGTATTCTGAAGAGAATCCTTTAACTATGATCCCGACCATTCTCGATAGACTGAAGCATCACCCAAACACCACCTTCCACGTGCAACCCCCAAAATAATCTGACTGGCCAATTTTACCAGGAAAATTACACACAGAAGTTAAAATCCCTTAGAAATTGTGGTTCAAACAGTGCTAGATGGAAACAAGGATGTCAGTCCAGATACAATAGAAGTATCTGTAACTGATTGATCCCTGATCCTGCCAACACCTAAGAATGGGACTCCTCACGTGAGGAAATTTATGCATGTGCTTAAGTATTTGCAGTGATATTGTGCATTGTTCAGGAACCACTGTTTCTACAGAAGGGCCACCTACAGCTCTGTAACGAAAAAGCAGTTTGCATAAACCCCACAAACTGGCCTGTTTCCTTCATCAAGATCCGCTGTGCACTGAGTTGATTGCATCCATGATTTGGGTTCCTTATCTCTATTTAGGAGAATGCTCTATGATAGGCAGTTCTGAGGCAGGCAAAGTGACAATGGGTCTCGGGTGGATTTGTGGACAAAGGAATAATATTATATCATAGTGTCTGTTTGGTGCCCTCTGCATACACAATAGCTCTGAGTGGCAGCGCATGGTAAGCGGATAAAGCAGTAAGTAGTATATGATCTGATGAGCTTGTTTAAGCTGGGGGCGTCTCCTCTACTTGGCTAAATTAAAAACCTCCCTGCAATTTCAGTCCTAATCACCCCCTCTGATGCTGTAATTGATGATGGTCATTTAACTCCTTCATTTCTGCCACCATTTATTGGAACCCCAAAGGTTTACACATTAGCAGCCTCTTACTCTTCTAAACGGACCGTGTTAGTGTTTTTTGAAACTGCATATATGGAAATGCTATGAAATATACAAAGAATCAGAGAGCAAATACCGCATGCCGGATCCTCTGCTGCTTTAGGGCAGCTACTCCACTGGCACAAGCTGCCCTAAACCCGGCAGACCCAGCTCATGGAGAATCTCCCCTGCCTAGGGGAACCTGAAGTGGCATAGAATACCAAAGTGGCATATTCACCACAGGGACGCTGGCAGACCAGGTGCCAGCTCATGCCAAGATCCCCACGCCTCAATTGAACATTGACAAATACACAGCTGGAATCAGGTTGGGTTCACCTGTGTGTTAGTATTATTAAAATAGGTATTAGGATTATAAGAATGTGTTTAGACTTGATTGAATATTCGTGAGTTGCTGCATACGTTAATCTCATTTATCACATATGTATCCCATAGTGTAGGGCAGGGGTCGGCAACGTT
>NW_020664418.1:42602849-42634831 GCF_002925995.2 Terrapene triunguis | reverse complement strand
GGCCGCGGTTCGCCGTCCCGGGCCAATGGGGGCGGCGAGAAGCGGCGCGGGCGAGCGATGTGCTGGCCGTGGCTTCTCGCCGCCCCCATTGGCCCGGGACAGCGAACCGCGGCCAGTGGGGGCCGCGATCGGCCGAACCTGCCGCGTCAGCAGGTAAATAAAACTGGCCCGGCCTGCAAGGGTGCTTACCCTGGCGAGCCGCCTGCCGAACGTTGCCGACCCCTGGTGTAGGGTAATATTTAAGCATTTATATTATCAGCCTCTGTGATCACCAGACTGGAGAGAGACATTACACGCGTGTAAAGTGCTGGTCTCCAACAGAAGGTGTCTTGTCCTGGCCAACGGGGAAGGCCCATTGACACCAGACAGACTATCGTGGAACATTAAAGTGGACAAAAGTCTTTGTTGCTCTGCTGTTTCTCCCTCCTCTCATGAAAATGAGTCATGCAATCCCATCACCTGAGTTTGCAGTTGAGAGTACGTAAGAGGAGGGGAATAAAACCCCCTAACAAGAAGGAACTGGATCTCTGTGCTTCTTGGACTCTGGAGCAGGGCAAGGTTTTGAGCAGGGGTTTTCAAACTGGGGGTCGGGACCCCTCAGGGGGTCACAAGTTTATTACATGGGGGGTCGTGAGCTGTCAACCTCCACCCCAAACCCCGCCTTGCCTCCAGCATTTATAATGGTGTTAAATATATTAAAAAGTGTTTTTAATTTATAAGGGGGGGTCACACTCAGAGGCTTGCTATGTGAAAGGGGTCACCAGTAAAAAAGTTTGAGAGCCACTGGTTTTGAGGCATAAGCAAGGGATCCCCAACTGCTTAGCCTGGGTTAGCCCTAAAGGCCATAATCAGCTTGGGGGTGGCGGGAAGTGGCGCAGGCCGAGGGATGTGCTGGCCGCCGCTTCCCGCAGCCCCCATTGGCCTGGGATGGCGAACTGCGGCCAGCGGGAGCCGCGATCGGCTGGACCTGTGGACGCAGCAGGTAAACAAATCGGCCCGCCTGGGTGCTTACCCTGGCAGGCCGCGTGCCAAAGGCCGATCCCTGTTCTATTGCCTTTTGAAACTTACTCATTTGTATATATATGTTTACCTGCTTTAACCTCGTAAATAACTCTCATTTCCTTTTCCATAGTTATAAATCTGTATATAATTTCTTATAGGATTGGCTACAAGCATTGTCTTTAGTGTGAGATCTAAGGTGCAATTGAGCTGGGGTAAGTGACTGGCTATAACCTGGATATTGCTCTGATTCTTGGTGTAAGGGACCATTTATCACAAAGGTAGGCTCACCTGGGTGGCAAGCCAGACTGGAGTATCCAAGGGGACTGTCTGTGACTCCATATTAAGGCTGTTACAGTGCCTGGTTTGTGAAATCTAAGTTAAAGGGAACCTCCCTCTGGCCAAGTCAGTAGAAGCTGTGCTGAATTTGTCTTGGATGGAAGTTGCTTTAAGAAACTTGAAAGGGATTACTGGCTATAGAAAGACAAATAGAGTCCTGAATTTGATGGGTCTGATTCTCCTCTTTCTAATACCAGTTATAAACCATAATTCAGTGGACATTCAGGCCCTATACTCAGGGCTAATTTTAAAAGTACAGATGGAACTCAGCCACACAGACATTATGAAGAGTGAGGTATCCCCTATGCTGGCCAGACTCAATATATTTGCTCAGAAAGAACAAAAACATCATACGTATATCAGATGTTAAAGGAAAGGCTGTGCTCAAAATATAAGGAAACCAGTCCTAGGATTCTTGGGTCAGATCCTAAAGTCTTTGTTCAGTTTCTACGCAGCCCAATTCCCTCAGCCAAACAGCACACACTGAAAGCCAGAAGGTGTGGTGAAGCCTAGGATAGGTATCTGGTTTTTGAACAGTGCACTTTTATACCAACTACTGACCAACATAGAGCATCTACACTACACTAATACCATTATCAGTGCTCCAGCCCCAATCCTGGGCTCCACTTGCAACCCCCTTATGGCAACAGAGGGGGTCACAAAGACAACTTAATTGACCAGGGGAGAATTTCCTCAGTACAGGAGGTGCCCTTGGGCTGTACAGGGCTGGTGTCTTACGCCATTCCTCTTTTGCAGTCCCCAGTGGAATGGGGTGGTTGGTGGCAGGAGAGGACATATTGGGGGGGTAATCGCCAGAGGGCTTTGTGTTCCTGCTATTCTGGGCCAATGGAGCCCTGACAGGTGGGAAATCTCAGTAGATTGGCACAGTCCCCTGAGAATGTTCTAATTTATGTCAGGGGCCAGTCACAGAATTCTAGGAGGCGAAGGATAGCTTAGAGTTATCTTTGTCCTCACCCCACTCCTAGTGATGTCTGCTGAGAGGCACATCTCAGAACTGGAGACTCCATCTAGTCTGTTGCCCCTTGCCTTTTTCTCTTCTTACATCCTCATTTTAACACTTTCATTGTGAGTGAGTGAAACATTATAAAATTAACTTGTATTGTATTGCCCAGGCTATTCCAGGAAAGCTGTCAAAAATCAGCATCATTAATAATAATACTTAGCACTTATACAAGGCTTTACATTTTCAGAGCACTGTAGAAACATTCACTCAATTAAAAAGTGACAGTTCTACAAGCAGAAACTGTCTCCACAGCACTAACCCGTGTGCCTGAGTTGTCCAGAAAATCTCAGACTCTGTGCTCTGGTCTCTATCTTTCACCCATTCAAGGAGGATGATCTTCCTTTTTTCCCTTCTCTTTTGTATCTATGCACCCATCTCACTGAGTACCAACCAATTAAAAAAAATTCAGGTGGAAGAACACTGATTTAGCATCAGCTAATTGGAAAATCCACATTACCCCACTTTTCAGCCTAAATTACACAAAAATCAGAGCTACATCAGGCACATGTCTGGGCAGAATAGGTCTCTAAATTGGTGTAAAGTGTACTTCATATTGATTGCTCTGCAATTTCCAGAACTGTTCAGAATCAGAGTCATATAATTAGGGCTTATTTGAATTTTTTCTTCAGGTTTAAAAAGAAAGAGGGCAAAAGGAATCAATATATTAACCTGACTATGAAGGCAAAGTGAGTGAAACACCTATCTCTGGTAATTAAGACAGTGAATTCATTGGGGAGAATAACATTCGTTTATGGGGACCATATTTCAAACCAAGTATATACGCTTGTACTAATTTCCAAAGCATAAACTTAAACATGTTCATGCTGCAGCTAGCTTGTTTTTCACTTCTAGCCCACAAAATTAATTCAATGCACAAATGACACATACATATACAGACACAAGTCACTCCCTGTTTCCTTATGCATACCGGCCAAACAACTTTGCTCACCAGGGTCCTGATTCAGCAATATATTTAAGCATGTGCCTAACTTTAAGAATGTGAAGTCTTTGGGACTACTCACATATTTAAGTACATGGTGGACTGAGACCCATAACGGTGCCAGTTTCTGACTCCCCCACGAAAGATGTTGAAGTTATGGGCCATAGTGTGTCAGATACATGCGGCTCTTAGTCCAAACTTCTACATATCTGACCAGGCACAGAGTGGCATGCATGGACTGGAGACATTCTCAAAGAGAGGCCCCGATTTTCCAGGTGGCATTGTACTTTAGCACGCCACAATGATGCCCAGATTTCACACTGGGGCATTGCAAACACCATGCCACCCCAGTGTAGGACATTGCCTTCATGGCAAAAAGCCAAAGAAATAAAACGTTCAGGTAAGAATTACTTAGAGAACAAAGTAATCAGTAGCCTAACCATGCAACCAGAGCAGCTTTAAAACTACCAGCATAAGTGTTTGTTGCCCCTGCCGTAAATTACTGTATTTCTCACTGGCTGACACGGCATTACTTTGATATCCCAAACAAAAAGAACACTAGTTCCTGCCATTGAGGGGCACGTGGCTCCACAAACACCCAGACCAAGTGGCTGTCTTGGAGAATCTGCCAGTGCATCTGATGTAGTAGTTTATTGCTCAAAAACACATGTAATGAGTCTATCATGCTACTATCTAGGTGCAGCAATAACACATAGGCTGATAAAGTGAGCAGGGTAGGCACAGGGACTCAAACAACCATTATGGCTGGGGGTTACTGACCTGTCAGCTTGCATTGGTGTTGTTTCACCTTTCCCCATGAGCAACAGTTGCTAGGAGCTCCCGCTTCCAAAACTTTGGCAAGTAAGATTTCATTCGCAATCAGAGATGCAGCAAGCAGATAGAGGTGTAAGAATCTGGGTTTTATAAAACATTATAAGAGGCCACTGTTATATGCTGCAAGGTTACACTGTTTGTCTCCCAGCTACTCCCAGAAGCCAACCCCTGAGATTCTAGTTCCTCAATAATCTAGTTCCCTCCTGAAATCTGATCCTCTTTTCTGCAGTTCCACTCCTCATCCTCCAGGATGGTGACTACAGGTGGGATTCAAAGAATACTGAGCTCTACCACAGGACAGTGTTTTAACTTTTTGTAACCTTGACTCAGGCCATGTAACTGAGGGGAGGGAATAAAGAACAGCTTCTTATTAGCATTCTTATTAGCATTCCTCCTTTACATCAGGCTCAAATCAGAGGCACTCCTCTCCAATTCATCACACTGGGAGACAGCAGTCAAGTGAGCACAGCTTCCTTGTTACCAACTCATGGGGGGTTTTTTTGCAAGTCTCACAAGAGTTGGTGTTTTTCTTAAAGACCCAGCTCCTGGGGTCAAGTGATTATGTGAAAATTTCAGCTTTCATTCCAAAACTACTTACATTTCTAGCTCTCATGGCTTCAGAGAAAAGCTTGAAAACATTAATAGTAAAAGCTTAAACAAGGACATAAAGCCATACAACTACGTTTTCCTTTTGACACCTGTGTTGGTGGTTTTTTTGCCTATTGGGATATCCTTCCTCCCACTCGTGCAGGGACAAAGTATTTGGCACGTGGAAATTATTCAGTGCTTGTCCAAAAGTTTCAAGAACTATTTGGAAATTCTGCCCGATCCAGTATTCTAATTCCAATTATGCTTAATTTAGTGCAACTAGACAGAAATTAGCATCTCTGAAAATCAGGTTCTCTTTATACACTGCAACTGTTGACTATGATTTAGTCTGAACATTAATGTTCATTTTTAATGTAGGGATTTTTGAGAGAAAGGGAAGGGTTTTTTTTTCCCCAATGTATTTACTTATTTTTATAACATTAATGTAAAAACACTGTGTGCAAATGTTTAAGATTGCACAAGCTGGCCTTAAATGCCTCCTCTGAAACAGTTATGATCTATTGTGTAAATACCTGTGGCGTTTAAATGGCCAGATCCTCCGCTGGTGCGAATCAGCATAGCCCAATTGACTCTAATATACACAGTAATCTGGCCTAGTATTTTTAAAGACTCAATTACCCAAGCATATATCATAAAATCCAAGTTAATTGTTTTAAATCTGGTCTTTTTAAATTTATACTGCAGCATAAATGCATCTTAAATTGATTAACTAGTGTGTGTGTGTGTGTGTGTGTGTGTGTGTGTGTGTGTGTGTGTGTGTGTGTGTGTAAAACTAGTCAAACTAATTTATTTAAACAAGATGAGAAATGTCTTTATACTGAAACTCTGAAACAACCTTCACACCAACGGTATTAGGCACTGGGGCATGGTTCTAATGACAAGTCACCACAATTTTCCTTCCTCTAATAGACAGTTCAGACATTGGCAAAGCTCCTATCAGAGCATTTAGTATCTGCTGTAAGCCTCTATTTAGCAAGAAGATTACATCCCCCAGATTTCACAGTTCAAAAGTTCATACTGTACTGTTCTATTTATAGACAGCCTGATATCGCCTCTTCTTTAGCAAGGAAAAAAAATCAGTAATATTTTGAAACAAGGACTTAAAGAGCTTGTTTTATGTAGGCAATGCCAGAACATCTCCTAGAAACAATCCCCAACCTTAGACCAACTGATCAGATACCTTCATTCACTGGTGAGGATTGGGCAGCTATTTAAGAATTTATCTGACTTGTTATTAGACTTGAAATTTTTAAAAGGAAAGAAAAATAAAAAATATTGAATAATAAGCACTGCAGATCTTCTAGTGTTAGTTAGTACTTTTCTTCCCAAAGGGAATAGCAATAACCTTTAACAAGACATTTAAAGTATCCAGGGAATAGAGAGTTTAAAATAAAAGTTTGCTTGTATAGAATTGTTATGAATGGAAAAATTGTTAAGGGTCATTGTGAGACTAAGGGTCTGTCCATTTGGTAAGAGGTAAAACAGATATGCCGTCAAACTGTCATTATTAAAGTACTTTTGCATGTTATCCCTTAGCCAAATTTAAAGCAGGATAATTTCTTGCTATGTAACTTCTCCATTCAGTTTAAATTAAATTAAATATTATCCATTGCTTTCTGTGCTGAACTGCTGGTGTGTGTTGCTGTGTGCTGTTAAACAGCTGCTACGCCCTACCATAAAGTTGGCTGCATGTCCAGAGTGTGTGAGGGAAATCCGATATGTATAATAATTTGTAGCAAGTACACAGTGCTTTTGATCTTTTCACAACACACTATGTATTACATAGACAGGTAATTATTGTCCCCATTTTAGAAACTGTGAAAGTGAGGCTGAAAGATTAAGCGATTTTCCCCAAGGCAACGTAGGGAGTTCTTGCCAGATTTAGAACCCAGGAATTCCTGTTTACTGGTATTGTTTCCTCACCTTTCTATCTAGTCTGTAAACCCCTTTGCGATTCTTTAGGAAGGAAAGCACGGTATGAATGTAAGATGTGGTGACGGCTTTTCTAGCCGCAAGCCAGCCAGTCTAGTGGAATTACTTTGGCACCAACATCAAAAAAAAAAAATGCAGAGTTTCTTAGAAACTTGCTGCCTTGTAAATTGCTACCCTGGCACTGAGGCCAGATTAGGCCAGAAAGGGAGCACCAGTGTGGAATCATGGCAGCTGGAGTTCATGTCTTTAGCTTGAGCCCTCACAAAGGGATGCAATTCCCCCCCACACACATCTCCGTCATCTTCCCTAGAAGAATGTTCCTTCCTGACAGAATAATCTTTGGATTCTCAAACCAGAGCATGCTCTGAAAAGCTTTCCTCTAGCAGTTCTTGCAAGTGGCTCCAGGATGTCACCCTCCCACAGCACCCTCAGCGAAGGTGACAAAGACAGAGCTATTTCAGTGCCACGTCTCATCCTCAAACAGCAAGTAGTGAGCTGCTTACACAACACAAATCCTTCTCACGATCCTCTGAAGACGACTGGCCCAGCGCCAGATCCGTCCACATTTTAACACAGAACAGTAGCCCTGGAATACCCAGCCAACCTGCAGTGGTGGAAACTCTGTGATAGCAGACGGCGTTAAATATTTAATTGTGTGATTTCTTCTGCACAGACCTCAAAGCAGTTTTCTATATCAATACTCGCTCTATTGATATGTAACCATATTTTGACTTTAAGAAATCCATTCAGGAGCAATAATAAGTACTTCATAAAACAGTAACTAAAGGCCGGTTGTAGTCTTTAGGCAAACTGCTGCATATTCTAAGGTGGGTGCATGTACTTGAAGAGTGTATTAATTTCAAATAATTTTAAATTATTCTTTTTGGCTGTCGGCTTTACCCTGCTGAAGATCTAGGCCAGCATGATTCAATCATCATTATATTGTAATATGAATTCGCTATCCTCCCTTCATACAACATACACAACATGATTCAAGGTTAAGAGCAGAATATCAAAAGACTCAGAGTATGGACAATTTTAATGGTAAGGGAACCTTGACTTTTCTGATTATATTAGTTCAACTAAAACTGACCTTCAGTATAGGAAGATTTCATTTTCACAAATAAATTGTATGATTTATGTTTTTTTATTAGGCTTACAAAAAAGTGATCAGAATAGAAGCGTTCAAGGCCACAATCTCTTTTCATTTCAGCTTACAGAAGGAAAGACATAGTGATGCGGCCTTAAAAGCTAAACTAATTTTTGTTTTGTTTTGTTTCTTAACTAGATAGTAGTATTCGTATTTATGGGAACCTGTATGGCTGCCAGCTAACAACATGCCACTTTCCAGCGTTATCACCAGAGTTGTCATTTGTGCATATTTATCCTGTTAATGGGATGGATTTATTACTAGTACTGAATAATTTGGACCTGGGCTACACTCATGTATTTTATGGCATGTGGTCAACATAGCTATGGGTCTGCAACTTCTCTATAAAGTGGAGCATGAAGTCATTAAAATGAATGAGCACAAGTGTCTACTATGCTGTTTTTAATTATATGTTTATCTCTTTCCCTTTTATACCTCCATTGTATTTATACCACATGTGGTCACATATGCTCCATAGATGTTGTCTTATGGAGTTTAGGCAAATCCTAGGCTATCATCTTACTTTATTTAGAAGTGTCTGGCTTATCTTGGCAGCAATTATAGGTCTATATATCTTAATCTACATACAAATTCCTGATTTTTAGTGGAGTCCAATATTGAGAGTTGAGGGTATTCTAAAGGGAAAATGAGCAAATGGATTTCTCCATCATGTGGAATAGTGATTGCTATAGGGATTGTTTTAATGGTTATCACGGGTTAATCATAGGTTTATTATTTAAATTAAGACGAAAGACATGACCTGAAGAGTTTCTGTAATGACTCATATAGAATAGAAAATCCTAAAGATGGAAACCCTCCCTAATCCATCAATTAAACCAGAAATTTATGACACTTTGGGGACATGCTTCCATTTTTTTTTAAAGTTTCACCATGTATGATACATGTCAACCCTCCTATGGGTTTATGGAGATTAGGCAAAAAGGATACGATAGCCATTGGAGGAGGTCTCTGGTAGCTCCGTTGGAACTGCCAGGGAGCAGGGGGACACTAGAAGCCAGACCCTGTACAGAGGCACAAGGTCTCTATGAGGATAACCTTTGTGGATCCCTGGAGATTGACTAGGTTCAGTGATAAGCCCTGTGGTTCATACCATTTGGGGGCCATTGGGCTCATTCCCAGAGGTCTCATGTGATTTCTATTGTGGAAACCATCCATCTGGGTCATATATAGGCTTAAAATTTGCTTTCCAGGAATGTTCATACTAGAGAACTCCATCACTTGGATGTTCGTGGAAAGCCAGGAGGACAAAATTACAAACCCATGAACCCACCACTTTGTACTAGTGAGGGCTTAAGGACCTGCCAGACAATTGTATCCAGACAGCTGGATCTATGGAAGTTCCCATACCTATGTTATTTCCCACATTCGGTTGGCTCTCATTTATGTTTACAACATTGGCTTAAGAGCTGCATCTTTCAGATGGTAGAATATGAACAATTTAAGCATTTAGCAAAATCTGCCTAACCTGGGTCAAACTACATTCACTGTTGGAGTTCTGCCATCACGAGCAAAGAATTACATATCTGATGGTACATGCTTTGGTGAGAGGGGGGTTGGGGAGGCTGGGCAGATCAGCAGCTTAGCAATGATGCTTCTGGCAGCCTCGCAGGATAGAATTAGGTCCATTGACATTTCCAATCCAGCTTTAAAATTACGCTTTTAATTCTTTAACATAAAATGTTAGCGGATCTAGAAAAAAAATCTCCGCTCTGTCAATTGCTATATATTTTTGACGTTTTCACCAAAAATCCTTAATGGGAGTGGTATAGGACTACATTGTATTATAACCACATGAAACTATGAGGATTTTCTTTTGCTTATTTCATATCCTAGCTTTGTTAGTAGGATACTTGCCTCTGAGTTCTTGGAACCTCATTTGAACTCTTTACTTCAATGAATACACGAGATTTGCTCAATCATTAGTAAACAGTAATGCATATCAAAATGCACTGCATTTAATTCAAGACCGTTAGCAGTCTCTGCACAAGAGAGGCCCCAAAATGGACTAGCATACAAAGGGGGACGATACCTCCAGTTTAGAGCTGCAAGGCAAGGCAGGCGAGGCAAGGAAACGTTTCCCCCCCCTCCAGCTGTCTGCATCAGCACCGAAAGACCTATAATCTCAAGACGGAACGCACAAATGTTCACTTGAAGAATAGAAAACTGTAAATAAGCCATGTCAGAAAATGCACAAATATATGTATATGCTCATACATCACTTGCCTACGTTTCAGATCTGAAGCAGAACATGTGGAGGTTGAGTGAGGGCTCAGCTAGGTTAGGAAGAGTGCAAAAATCAACAGCACTAAAGCTACTTTTCAGGTTAGCATAATCTTCTGTCTGCAAACACAGTCGGTTTTATCTGATTTTTTTTTTATTGGACAGCTGTGATCTTCTCCTTTCAAAACCTTGTCACTGCCGTTCAGCAGAAATGTAAGTGATATGATTAAGGAACATGGCATCTTGTATAATCGGTCGTAATCATTATCTAGGGGTTTCGGTAACATGACACGTGCACAGCAATGGCAGCATCTGCTCTGGACTGACAGATATCTCAAGCTCAGAATGATGGATGCACACTCAGGGATTTGTAAACTTGTCCTCGCTAATGCCACTATCCTGATGTGAACTTGTTGTGGCTATGCTGCTTAAAGGCCAAAGATTAAAAGTGCTCTGTAAAGTTCATCCTGTCCCTCATCCACCTGCGTCCCCGACTAATATAAGATGTATTGCCTTAGCGGACCTTTCCCACTTTCACTGATAGGATGGCGCTTTTGGAAGGGGTTTTAAAATACAGCATTGCATGTTAATATCCTGTCCCCACCTGATGGGGTTTTTCAGAACCGCTCAGCACTGGTCTCAGTCTGTTCCCACAGAAGTCAAGAACGTAAATTAGTTATAAACAATAGGGGCTGGATTCCCTGCTTCATCCAGCTTCCAGAGGAGGCAATTCCAGGGGGGGCTGCTATATTCTGTGCTGCTTGGCATTAGCCTCTTAGCGCCATCCACCAGCTGCAGATTGTGGGCCATACCCCATGTATTGGAACAAAGCATAGGAGCTGCTCTATGCCATGAGTGGACTTCCCCATACTCGGGCTACATGGCCTGTTTCTTTTGTGCCCATGGAGTGGTTACTATTCATTGTTTGTATATGTTCCTGTGTGTTTTGACTGCACAGAGGATCCCCAGAAATACAGAATCACTCGGTAGATATGAGAAAACATAGGCTGCTTTTATTCTCTTGTGTATTGGAGATGGTTTGTGCTGCCCTGCCGGAGTAAAGCTGTCTATCCCCAGCATATCTAGCCACTAGGAGTATCCGTGAGTGGTGTATGAGCTGGGGACATGGCCCCCAGTTGCTATATACCCCCCCTTTTGGGCCACTGGCAACTGGCATAACTTAGAGTAGCCTTAAGCTTCTCTGAGACCTGGACCAGTGGCCAAACAGGTCTAGGAGCCAGGAAGCTGCCTTTGCCCACCCACTATGGAATTGCACCATGTGTTCCTCAGCCATACTGGAGAATTGGGGTGAACATTTGCCACAGTGGTTTTATTACAGTTCCTAATTTTGACTTTGGCCCTTTCTAAATAACATTTCATTTTGACTATGTTTGCGCCCCTTTTCATGCAACTTTTCACAAACACAAGTTAAATCCCTGGAGCTGGGGGATGTGGCCAAACAGGAGCCCTCCCCCACAATTGGCGAATGGGTTCCAGAGACCCCAGGGGTGAGGGAGGAGCTACCTGGTATCCCTCAGTAAGTGTCTTTTTTCCCCCTCATTGCTTGGGCAGTCTGCCAATCCCATCAAGTTCCCCCACCTGGTGACACTGGGTAGCATTTTTCAACTTCAACAACTACAAAGTTTTATCGAAACATTTCCTACCAGCTCTAATTAAGAGTCAGAATCAAATGCCTTTACTCACATTGAGCAGCACCTTACTCCGTAAGTAATCTCATTAGATCAGATTCTCAGCTGGCAGAAACTGGCTACACTGATTTAGACCCACTAAGAATCTGGCCCATTGATTTCAATGGAATGACTAATGGAAACAAGTGTTAATCAACCTGAGTAAAGGTATCAGAATCTGACTCTAAATGTGTGTTCTTCGGACAACAGATTGAATTTGATAAAGAGAGCCAATTAGTTACCAGCTTTTTATGAAAGAGACAAACACATTTCATGTGTCCTGTCCTCTACTGTTTCTTGTAGGGTTGCCTCATGAAACAAAAATGTTCATGTCTCTTATTCTCAAAGTCAATCAGGCTGAATGATTATTGTATCAGTGCCAGGATGGGGATTTTAAAATTCACTCTTCCTTCTTATTTTCATGCGGGTCAAAGCTTGAAAAAAAAAAAAAAAAAATGTGTGCAGATAAAACAGACACAGATCAAACGTAAAACCTCATCTGCTCCATTTCTTAATGCTCTTCTGTTTATGATAATATAATTGAGAATTGGGTAGTACTTGGTAGAACAATCTAAAATTATTTGGAATAAAGATGTGTTTGAGAATATCAATCGGGATAAGATTAAACATAACAAAATGAACTGAAATAAAACATGGAAGAGAAAAGAATATAACACGAAAGGGTAATTATCGGAATCCCATCTCTCAAAGAGTTGCATCTACCCTAATCACACGGCTACAGGTGATGTTGTAAACTTTAACTTTCTATTTAGATGTCACCAAGTGCTCCTGCTCTTTGTTTGCCTCCAAGACTAGAACCAGCTAATAATAATATTAGCTACCTGTTTCAAGTCCCTACCAGAAGGAGCTTAACAGATCATATTTTCATTGGATTGTGCAATAACATGAAGTCTTCTCTAATCTTATTTGGCACATTACCCATTGGATTTATGGAAATCCCTGATGAACCTTGACCTAGAGGTGTAACAGTCACATAAACTGTGCATGTGAGTGTGTGTTGTGGTGGTCACAAGGTACACCCTTGATTTTAACTACTAGCTAAGTCTTTGACTAGGTCTACAAGTAACCCTTAAATCCAAAGGGAATGAAGTATAAATATCAGACTTCCAAAAACATGGCACTTCGGCTGATTAGCAAGAAGAAGAAAAGAATTAATAATGAGCAGAAAAGAAAAAGAAAAAAGATAGCCAGAAACTACAAACACCAGGGAGCCCATTTCAGTGTTACTTGAAAATAAAGCAACAATAGGAAGACTAGTCATCTCATTAAATAATAATTTGTTATTTCCCTTTAATGCAGCACATGTTCTTTAATGGTTGTGACTTTTTATGCCAGTTTGATTATAATTCCTGCATATTTATCAAAAGGAAAGTTGTAAAACTTTTAATGAGTCCTTGAACTGACCACCTGTGAACAAGAGGTATTGTAAGCCTTGACTCTTGAGAAATGAAAAACAGTTTAATATTTTCCCCGATGTGACTGATCTCAAGTACATTGTAAAATTACTGGCAGACAGCTCATCCCATGCTCCTTGCAAAGTTAAGACAAGCCTACATCTTCTTTCCAAAGCATAGAAAAATGTCTCCGTTTCTCTCATTTGAAAAAAAAAAAATGACAAATTAACAAAAGATAGAGGTCTCTGGTTACTAACGAATGATCATTGCAGTGACTGTGATCATGTCCCTTGAAAGCCACAAAAAAGCAGAACATCAACGGAAATTTCCATCAGTTGAAAATGGGCATGATGACCTTTCACGTCCATATGACTCATGAGCTGGATGTTTATGAACAGAGTTGTATGTACCGTGACCAGTATTCTGGACTTTTAGGTGAAGAGTGGTTTCTAGTTTGGGATTAGATGAGCATAATTTATGACTGATACCTTTTTCCCCCCCTTCACTCAATATCATTAAGGAGCACAAACATTTCTACAATTTAAACCTCCCTCCGTTGCTTTCTATTAAAATAATCAAGAGATATATCATGTACTAACACATACACAAAACCAAACTGCCAGAGTTTCCAGGCAAGACATTTTGTTTAGATCAGTCTAATAACAGTTTCATGTAATGTGGCAGAACTGTAGGATGTGCCTCAGTTATGCAATTTTTGAGAAAAGCATACAGATGCCTAATGCATTTTAAGAGAGAGAGAAAGTTAAAACATACTCCATTATATCATGAAAAGGAGGAATAGAGGAGAATCCCTGCAAAATGAGAAGTGATAGCATCAAAAATGCCAGACCTTTTGCTACAGAAATATTGGGGTATACAAGTTAAATCTGTCCTCTTTCTCAGCTGGCAATTACATGGCAGATAACTCAAAATTTTACTACCTTGGCAGATTACAGAGATAACCTTTGCATAATGAACAGGTTTCAAACACTTTTCCCAATGTTCTGGCCAGGAACAGGCTTTTCTGTAATATAAAGCATGAATACCCTATTGTTTGCTCTTTTCTTAAACATATACTCTGACTATGGACAGTGGATGGAAAATAAAAATCGCATTCTCTATATTTGAGGTCCTGGATGTGTTTGTTCTCTCTATTACTGTATTTATGCTGTGGTACAATACCCAAGATGCGCTAGGTGGTTTCCAAACACAAAGGAATATATGGTCCCTGCCCCAAAGTGCATTCAGTCTACATAGCTCTAGGGATTGATGGGATACATAGTTGTGCCGTTTTAAAATATATCAATGCCATAGAATATTCCGTGCTTCTACTGAGTGATTTACTACATCAATAGTTTTGCCCTTTGGATTCAAATTATGGAACCAAATGGAAACATGCATCCACCCAATACTCTCTTTGGTGACACCAGCACCAATTGACATGGGGGCATCTTATTTCCATATGACATATTAGAATGGATATATAGTAGGATGTGTTGCCTTTATGTTATGCCTCCCAACCTTTATGTTAAATTTCATCTCCCAGCCGAAGGACTGAGTCACATCTCACTACTCTTTTTTTTTTTTTTTTTTTTTTTTTTTTTTAAATTAGCCTTGTTATGGCCGAAACTGTATGACAAAACCACACAGCCACAGTTGGGTTCCAAATAACCATGCCTACTGAAGATGGTATATACAAATATACCAGACCTAGCTACTTAAACATTGCTGCTCTAGTTTCTGGCAGCTTCTAAAACATAGAACACAATGAGCACTTCTAGATGGATCTTAAAGAGATACTACCCTATTCCTCTACACTAGTGGTTTTCAAACTGGGGTATGCGTACCCCTAGTGGTACGTGAGTTCTCACCAGGGGATATGCGAGAAAAATCCTGTAATGGCAGACAACGCACTTTATTTAGTAAGACTTGGCAATCTAATCATAGGTTCATAATGTACCTATCTCAGATGGGGATACACAGTAGACTGCTTTATTTGGACAGCAGTACGCAGCCTAAAAAGTTTGAAAACCACTGCTATACCCTATAGGCCTAAAGCATAAATATTTACAATGTGGCCAAAAAAATAGTGATAGGAACATGAATGAGGCGTTTAAAATTCAGACATCCTGTATTCGAAAATCCCGGTGGAAACAAATCAGTGGATATCTGAGGTTTGTGCATTTCAACAAAGTGTAAACGGATATCTGTAACTATTAATATATGTTTTGTTTCATTTGGAATGAGTTCTTCCTGGATTTTTATTTCCTTCATGAAATAGTTTTCAAATATTCAGCAAAACATTTTGAATAGTTCTAAAGGCTTTTTTAAAAAGTGCATCTCGTTGTCTCTGAGGCATCTTATTCTAACGTTTCAAGTTGATACCTACGTTAAAAACATGAGAATATATGCCAGTACCAACACAGTAGTTCTGTTTTGTGGATTAGAAGTGGAATTTTCATCTTACCTAATGCATCAAAAATTGCAAATGATGCAACGTCTGAATATTTTTTTTCATAACTGACTCAGTAAATGCCAACCATAGACACATAAATGTATTTAATAAATAATACAGGAAAAGCATAATAGGCCAAGTTTGTCTCTGGCATAGTTGCGGTGATTTCACTGGAAGCACACCAGGGAAGAATTTCCCTCCATAATACTTGCATCGGATAATGCCTGTTTTATTGTTATGTGCATGAGACTGAGGCCTGTAACATGAAAGTTACACTCCCTTTCTGCCCAGACTGGCAGAAAATGTGATGAAAGGCTGTAACAGATACCACCTGTTAGCTACTACCTTATGTTTTGACTTGAATCACCCTTTCTGTCTTTAAAGACCTTGATATTCTGTGCTGGTGCAGAGTTGAGTGTAGACACTTAGAGGAGGTGTCTTCCATTTGTTGCTGGAACTGCTGAGGGCTGGTTTGAACTCTGGTGCAGTTTAGGGCAGCTCTGTGGGCTTTGCAGCAGCTAGGAAATAAGTGGGACATAGAAAAGTTCTGGTCATACCACTTCCGATCGCTGGACTAATTCTTTATGACCCTTCACCAAAATGTGCTCTGTGATGGGTTCCTACAAGTGGAAGATACTAGGTTCCTTCTGGGAAAATCCCCTACTTTAAGGGTATTCCTCGGGGGGGATGGCGGGCAGTGAGGGAGGGGCTTATGGATGCTTCATGGATGCTTTGCACTGGCTATGGTAGCATAAAGTGGATGCAGAGTTTGGCCAGTAGTGTCCTTGCAGAACTAAACACCATCAGCAATTAAAAAAAAAAAAAAAAAAGGAAGAATATTGGAGAATTTTTTGAAATTTGAGAGTTGTTTCCATTTTAAATAATGTCTTTCAAAAATTTCAACAAAATATACTTGGAATAGTTTTGTATTTTTGAAATTTCAATAAAGTTAATTATGTCAAGGTTTGTGGGGGAGGGTCACTTTTTCTTTTCCTTTCATTTTTTATCCCTTTTTCCACCGTCACTCTGTAACTTTTCCGAAGCTGAAAAAGTTCTGAAGTTCCTACAAAGTAGGAAAAGGAAACTTGGAAAAAGGAAACAAAACCAAAACAAAAATAGACATTGTTCACTCTATTGCATTCAGTGGCAAAAACTAAAGGGGGGGGAGAGGGGAGAAAAGAATGCAAAGATCCATTTTTTAAAAAATTCTCACTTTTTGAAAACAAACAAAAATTTCAATTCAAAGTGAAATGAAAAGTTTCAATATTTTTTTTGTCAAAACATTTTCTTACCCAAAACAAAAAATGCTTTCAGTGAAACCCCATTTTTTGGAGGGAATTTTTTTTGGTTAAAATATCTGTACGTAAGTTACATTGGAAGAACACAATGAGAGATCTTTAAACAAGCACCATTTTTATAAGGGTACCTAGAGAGATCTCATAATCCTAGGAGATTGCTTCAGTTAGGAGAAACAATGAATAAAGTATATGATATTCATCAGTGCATGAGTCATTGGCTCACTTTATTGCAAAAATTCTGTTTTCCTCAATGCAGCATTCACTACCCTGAACCACACACTCCGGCTATGACTCACCATTGCATTATTATTGTTTGTATTACCATAGCATCTAGGAGATCTAGCATTATTCAAAATGTATACTGATATAACTCCAGTGAAATCAGCTCACTAATGAATCAGGTCCCATAATTGTGCAATTTAAGTTAAAGTAGTGTATATCACAATTATCTTTTGGGGGGGAGGGTTGTATTATTTTTAAATAAAAAATTCCATGCCGATGCCAAGGAATCCGATGCTCTAGGAGTGACAACAGAATGGCCCCTGTACTTGACATCTGGTTTCTTGGAAAAAAGTAAAAGAAAGTTCAGCCAAATTGATCCAATTATTGTTTGAAAACTGCTAAATTATAACAATAATTTTCACCAGCTATTTTATTTAGCTGAAATCACCATTGGGTTTAGCTTCAAATATTTATTATTATTATTATTCTCCAAAGTTATGAGGCTTATTAACATTAAAAACAAACAAGTGCTTTGCAAGACAAAAACAAATAATCACATTGATCTGGAGGGAATGTGGGTTCTCTCTCTTCTTTCAAGCAAGACGAGAATATTTGTGCAAGTGAGGCTTAAGGGTCAGGACAGGCAGTGCTTGTAACTGAGACTGTCTATCTTCAGGCCATGCAACTGTGCTGTAAGTTTCCCTAATGCCTTGGCAGTGATCCATATCCTGACCCGGAGACACTGAGCTGAGACGAAGAAGCCAGTTAGGTTATAACCTGAAGTTGGTTCAAACAGAGGTTCCCGTAGGTGAACTTCAGTTGCCGTATTCACAGAACTGCCTTGAGTCGGTATAAATTTAAAACGGGAGTGAGCTGTTTATGCCAAATATCAGAATCTCCTGTGTGTTTGCTTCCTTGTAAATCAGTGGAGATTAAGCTAATTAAAGAAAAAGTAGAATCTGTAAAAATTAAACATTATCTATAAATTATCAGAGGGTAGCTGTGTTAGTCTGGATCTTTGCTTTCTTTTCTTTTCTCTGTTGCTGTCTATAAATTGGAGAAGCAGCATTATTTGAATCGGTTTTCTCCAATTTCCAAGGACTATACTAATCTAATTAGGTCATTTCTGCAGCAAATCTGTTTTCTGGGAAATTACTGCACAGAAACTGCTCTGGGACAGTATTCTGATGAGCATTTCAGAGCTTTGGCATTTGTAGAATGGGGCAGATTATGAATGGCTGCTACAACAGCATTCATTATCTCCTCTAACATCATTCTCTTACTGGGGTTGACCGAGAAAACAAAAGTTAAGACAAACATTGAGGTCCAGCTCCACGGCTGATATAGTCATAGCTCCATCAGCGTCAGTGGAGTTACACTGATCTACACCAGCTGAAGAGCTGCCCTGGATGTTCACAGGCATAAGTGGAAGGTTTATGAAATTCTCCCCTTCCTCTTATTGAGGGGAGGGGGTATAATATTAAGGATCCACATGCTATGATGCCATGACTGATTAAATACTAATTAAACCAGTTTTAGATTATGGCACTGGAAAGACGGTTAAGCCTGTCTGCTTATTTTTAAAATATGCTACCAACCAGCTGGGAAGGGGAAGCGATCAAGATAAAACTCCAGTTCACGTAAGTGAAATTCACCCTGATTCAGCAAGTCTGGTTAAGGCACTTCCCACCATTTAAACCCTGCTGTGGGGATGCAGGGGTGAAGGGAGCCCATCACCAGTCCTCACACATGGGCATCCCCTGCACGTCATGGAATGAATCTCTGCACGTAGTCCCAGATGGGTCAGCACCAACAGCAGCACTAGGAGTGGACCAAGGTAGGGACTGTGGAATCTGCGATTACATAAATCCTCTGGCTCATCCACCTGGTGCAGGTGATAGAGTGGAGTTGTACAGGATTGTTCCAGCTCTCTGTGGGGTAAACGTGCTGCAGTTCCACATGCTGGATCTGGATGGGGAGATTGTAATTTGGCGCCTCCAGTCCCCATGTGCAATTCTCCTAGGCAAGTGACTTTCACTTTATACATGGAGTGCTATGCACAGGATTCAAAAGTAATGAAAATCATCAAGCACAGAATACATAGACAAGCACGTAGAACTGGAGAAGGCATATGTGGGCAAGAGACAAAATATCCCTTTCCTTCATAGGTCTGACTGCACTGACTGTTCAGTGGCCTGTGTAAAGTGGGTTGGAAGTCTCGATCCTCACAGAGGGATTTAAGTGGTCCCTGGGCCTGTATTGGCCCTACGCATAGGGATGAATTTCACCCTCAGAGTGCATCTGTCATGTTAGGAGCTTGTCTCTGTCCATAATGCTGCTTAGCAGCTTCGATAGCTTTAAAGCTACTAATTCTGGGGATTTTTGTTTCTTTCAAAAGATATACACCACACCACAGAGGAGAGGCACACATGCAGTTTGGAATCACAGCCCTGTCATCTCGCACCTCACAATGACACAGAAACATGTAATTCATGCAGAGACTTGTAATTCTGGTATCTTTCTTTCCTCTGATTTGTTTATTATGTGGCTCGGATGCACTGTGAAACTGATATGGCAATGAAATGATGACTGAAACGTATTTTGTCCTTTCTTGAAAAATATGCAAAATACACAACCAACAGCATGTAAGGAAATAGGAATGTGGTATGTATTTTGGCATGGGATTCTGGAATACTTATTGGTACTGAGTTGGACCTTACTCCACAAAGAGTCTCATGGAAATCCATGGAACTACATTGTTCTTCTATATTAAGGAGTGAGGAATAAAGGTGAAGGACCTGGCCTTTATTTTTTCTAGTGAACTGAGATATATTTTTTAAAAGTTTACATCCACGATGGATTCATTCATTCATTTAATCCCTCCACAGATAGCATGAAGGTGTCTGCTTTAGCACTTTACTATTGATACTTGATTGAGCTGTAGAGCTTACTACTTTTCTTTTTTTTTTTAAATGCAGCCCTGAAGTCAGCTTCAGTGTTGACGCAAAGGCCGTGACACTAGAGATTTTCCACCAGAGGGAGTAAAAATAATATTGGTTTTGTGTTTATCGGTGCAGTAGGTGTTGAAAATATACAAGAGAGGACCATTGATCAAAATAATAGAGCGACCCATTTCTGTGTCTGTGCAGATCTATAAAAGTGTCTCTCTCTTAAGTATATACGCACACATTTACGAAAGTATCTTGGCATCAGTTTTATCTTTCAATTAGAGTTGCTTAATATTTTTGATGGGGCAATCAGGATGTATTTTTCTCTTCTTGTATGACATGCTACACATATAAGTCCTTTCTTTAAAATCTTTACTGTGCTGTATTTTACGGCAGTTTCTTGTTTAATGTTTTGCTTTGTGTTTAAAAACTCTATTTATTTTACCAACTAATTCTTGGTGGCTTTCAAACGTTGTGTCTGGAACTCGGTCTTGTGTAATAGTTATATCTATATCATTATTATATTCTATTGCAGCAGTCCCTAAGGGATCTGATCAGGGCCCCATTGTACTAGCTCCTGTGAAAACACAAAGTAATATGATAAACTCTGCCCCAAAGAGCTTACACTTTAATTTCTCATCTCAATTTACTTGCGCCCAGTCTAACTCCTCGGTATAGCTACTTTATCTAAAAACAGCACTAATTAAAGTATAACCCAGTTGAGAAAAGGTAATTTCATGAGAACATCCAAATTCAACCTACTAGCTCAACAAGAACTAGCAAACTAAATACTGGAGCAATAAGACAAGCAAATCCCAGAACTGAAGGCTATTCCACAACAACGCTATGGCTTCCCTTCCTTCCCACTGAATTCAAATATGGAGGCTGGTGATCTCCCAAAGCTTTGCAGGATGAAGCCTAAGGTGCAAAGCAGCATCCAAGATAGGTCAGACTTTAGAGATTAAAGGTAACACCTTGAATTTCGCACATCATAAATCAGAGCAATCTGCAGAGCAGAGATGTGTAAAAGAGGGATCAATATTTAATACCTCCATATAGATATTTAATAACAATAGCTCAAATGTATACAGACAGAACTTTTCACTTACAAAATATTTTTCATCCTTGGATCTCAAAACTCTTCATCAAGGAGAGTAAGTGCATTATACCCAATCTATAGATTGGCAAACTGAGGCACATTTAAGATAAGTGGGTTGCTCAAGGTCAGGTAATACATCAGTAGCAGAGTCTGGAACAGGGCATTAACCACTAGGCTATACTGATTCCCATTTATTTTGATTAAATAGGTTAAGGTAGTTCGGGATTTACAAAGGTTCCCAGAGGACAAGAAATTTTCTTTGAAAACCTGTTAATGTATAAAATGTTGAGCTGCATGTGCAGTGAAGTGAGAGTTAACTTTAACAAAAACCTGTTTGTGCTTTAAAACGTACACAGTTTGTTTAATGGAACCAGATTAGAAAGTAATATTTTTAATATGCAGAACGTACTTATTATTGCACAACCAGTGTGCAAATGACCTGGGACAGTGTCTAAACAAAAGTCAGCAGCTACTAATGAGGCTTGTTAGTGATGCTAATCTATGTAAATGTTATTAATTGAGAACATCTATCTTTTATCTCCAACATTTGGTAATCAGGCAATTAAAAAACAATGACATTCCCGGCGGTTGTTCTCCTACTAAAAAAAAAGTGATCAAAGAGTCCAGAATAAGGAAAAGAAAGTCCCTTATCAAGAGCTAGGCCTTGCCTTGGGCTACCAGGCCTCATTAAAGGCAGAAAAGCTCTGTTGATCACCAATTAACCTGATTTGTAGGAACTCTGATAAAGACCTCAAACAACATGAGTTTTCTTAACTATAATAAATGACACAGTTTATTGACAAAAATAAAAGCGTTCGGTTTGAAAAAGAACATAAAGGGGCTATTCAAATTTGATAGCCATACCAAACACTGGTCCTGAAAGATGAGGATAGGTTTGACTTTACCACATTGGTGGCATATTATCAATGCCAGATACAGTCAACCCTATTAACAGCCATACAGACAACAACCAAATATATACATATTTTGTAGTCGTCACATAGATTTCTGTCATCTATAGTCATAACAGACAGCAGATTGCATTAATTATGTATGTGCTAGGCTCATGAATGGTAACTTGATGCTCTAGGGTGAACTATGCATCTTGAAACAAGAAAGTAAAAAAAATGTGAATATTTTCATGAAGCTTAATTGGTGGACATTTTGTGATCATGCTTGTTTTTTAATCTTAGCAGTTGCTTCAGATTATCTCAGGTGTAAATCTCCATATGCCTTTTTAACCCATTACTCCCCCTTCTCCAGAGTGTAATTCCTTCCTCTGAGGCCTTGTGTGGCCACAGTGACATCCCCAGTAGATAAAGAACTGCAGTGTCACTGTAAGCCATAATTTTAATTATTGCCAGTAGTGCATGAATTCAAGGGGTGGTTCTGCGATGTGACAGTGTCTCACTTTCTCTGTCTCTTTCTCTCAGGAGGGAGAAGGAATAATTAGCTACCTTAGAGATGAGGGCCTAGAATTGAATTCAAAGTACTGTAAATACGCTACCAAACTCAAGCCTTAATAATATATTATATGGAGATATACCTATCTCATAGAACTGGAAGGGACCCTGAAAGGTCATTGAGTCCAGCCCCCTGCCTTCACTAGCAGGACCAAGTACTGATTTTGCCCCAGATCCCTAAGTGGCCCCCTCAAGGATTGAACTCCCAAACCCTGGGTTTAGCAGGCCAACACTCAAACCACTGAGCTATCCCTTCCCTTGTCTCCACTTAAAAGGTTCGCCAGTATATCCTGTACCCTCCATGTATAGTTTTTGCTGGTATACTGGCATCTATGCTTTGGCTTTTGTCCCTATAGCTCTGTTGGCTAAAACCACACCCCTAACTGACATAGATATGCCTGCACTTTTTTAAATGTAGCCCAGGCCTCAGATGATAGAATGCATTTGAGATTGTAAAAATTAGGCCTAATGAGATTTACTCTATTGAATCTTTGCCCTTGATCCTAGTGGGCTAGATCTGATTCCTAATGACTTTGATGGGCATCCGATTGGGTCCTGTAACCAGGCAATTGCACCCTGCCTCAGTTTCCTCTTCTGCTCAGAGCCCCCTAAGAATTCTACATAGTCCAAAAGACATGAGAAAATTCCTCTGCTGGGTTTCTACTTCCTTAAGTAGAAACAAACTCAAAATAAAGTCTCTTTCATTCAGACTCCAGCTGGGCCCAGTTCCTCTTACCTGAGGATCTTTAGTCTGTAGCTCTCCACCATCACATCTCACCAAGGTGTCACTGTCCTTCTTCCGCCCCAGTTGTGCTCCCTGCTCCCAAAAAAGGAGGCTACTGCACCCCAGTCTCAGACTGGCCCAGTCCATTCTCCATGAGGGACTGTTTCATCCTGCTCTCTGAAAAGCTGGAGAAAACATAAGGTGCTTAGCCTCTCTCTGTTCTTGCTTCTGGCTGTCTCCCCTGGCTATAATAGGCCTCTGTTTTTCTACCCCACCCCCAGAGGCCTGGTTTAGTCACATGACTGTCTATCAGGTGACTTAATTTTCTCCACCTGGGGAGGCAAATCAGCTGTATCACAGGTGGGCTGAGACCCTATCTCCCTTTAAAGGGCCAGCTACCCTTTGACAGGTCCTCAATAGGGAAAATGCCATTATCACTTCTTCTTACACATCCATTTGTCACATGCATTCCAGTTTATGTATAAAGAGTTTAGTTCCCCTTCTCTCCTTGTAATAGAAACTTCCATCATTGATATAAAAATTATATTTTTCCTCTAAAAATATGAGATATTTCCCCTTCATTTCCTGCCTTTTTTATGATAAATTTGTAAATACAAAATCTGCAATTAAATTAGCAATACAAATAACTTAGGAATATTCAAGAACCGTACCCGGGCAAATGGAATCATCTATTTTTCATGAGTCTTTGACCATAAAAAAATTGATCATATCGCACATAAAGCAGAGACTCTCAACAATGATCCTAAAAGCTAGAGCATGCTTTTGTAGGTGCATTAACAGCAAGATTATCTAGTGGGTGCCTAAAGTTAAATATGGAAATATATTTAGTGACCAAAAAGAAGTTACAATATCAATGGTAGCTATGGAGTGCCAGCACCTTTGAAAATCAGACCACATTCATTTAGGTGTAAAATACAGGTTCAGGTGTTTAACATTGGACAACCAAGTTTGAATGTTTATTTCTGGGTGCTTTTTTTTTTTTTTAACACAAGGCATCTAGATTTCATTTTTAAAAGATGAAAATAACTTTATTGCTCCATGCCTCCACTGGTCGGTTTCTGTCTGACTTTATAGATCTGAGCATGTTTTACAAGAAAGACAATTGTCTGAAACCAATTATCTTGATTGTCTTTGATTTAACTGTTAAAGCAGCTGCCATCACTGAGATGCTATTACACACAAACAATTGTATTGCATTGTTAAGTGCCCTGCATGCCTACCTCATTATTAGAAGCCAATTAAATTTTCTTTATGATAAAATGGAAAGACTTAGAACCAATAATGAGGCTAATCTGAAGAAATCTGGACCAACTGCAAACAGTACCTAGAAGACCTGTAAACAGAAAAGAGCAGTAATTATATGACACGAGAAAAAAACAACCCGAAGAATAATATCCATTGAAATTTCAGAAGCAGGCACATAGAGCATAGATCTCTGACAGTCTAGATTGCTAAAGTAGTACTAAGATGTCTTAATTATACGACTGATGTAAGCTTCAAAAGAAAGTTTGGTCACCAGAATGGCTACAAGGCTATGAGTATTATCTAAAGGATAAAGAAAACCATTGAAGGAAACCACTACAGATGAAACTTGAGACCTTTGCATTTCAGTACCAATCAATAATATTTGTATCTATAGTAAATTTAAGATGATTTGATGACATCAATGATTGGAATAATTGTGATAATAACCCACTTTGTAGGATCTATAGGGACTGGAAAGCACATCAGACAGTCATTTGAATACATATGACACTGCATCCCAGAGGACCCAGTTCAATTGCCCCATGGAAGTACCTAGAAACAAAACTAAATTCAGCCCTGACAAATCAAGTAGAAACTAACACTTTGCCTACCTCCGTTCTCACTGCTTAAAGCAAGACCACTTTAAACTTATGTCACCATCACATTTTCTTCTTTGTCTTCAGAATAGTTTGCCGAACACAGCTGGTGGAAGAAACAAGCTTTGAAGAGCTCTGTGTAGCCCAAAATCTTATCTCTTCTACCAAAAAAAGTTGGTCCAATAAAAGATATTACCTCATTCACCTTGTTTCTCTTTAGATCAGGGATCAGCAACCTTTGGCACGCGGCTCGCCGGGGTAAGCACCCTGGCGGGCCGGGCCGGTTTGTTTACCTGCCACGTCTGCAGGTTCAGCCGATCGCGGCTCCCACTGGCCGCGGTTCACTGCTCCAGGCCAATGGGGGCGGCGGGAAGCGGTGGCCAGCACATCCCTCGGCCCGCGCCGCTTCCCACTACCCCCATTGGCCTGGAGCCGCGAACCGCAGCCAATGGGAGCCGCGATTGGCCAAACCTGCGGATGTGGCAGGTAAACAAACTGGCCCAGCCCGCCAGGGTGCTTATCCTGGCGAGCTGCATGCCAAAGGTTGCCGACCCCTGCTTTAGATAGATAGATAGATAGAAAGATAGATGGATTGAAATGGCTGCCAGTAGCACTGTTAAAGCCATAGACACATTAATCCACAGAATTTTTTGAGTTAAGCCTAAGCATCCCCTTAGACATCTTCTTCTGGGTTGCCTTTGGTGCAGTCTAAACTATCTGACCCATACAAAGGCCAATAGATGAAGCAGTGTCCTTCTCCACCTGTCTGAGCTGATTATTATTATTATAGAGTAACTCCTTTGCTTAGAGATACCCAAATATAATCTTAACACTGTTTGGCCCAATTCTATTTAGATGCCATTTTATGAGTCTTGATTGACCAAATCTGATGGTTATAAGGGGAGAGTTAATGCTACATGCATTACACTGAAGAGACAAAAATAAAAGCTCTATTCTGCAGACAGGAGGGGTGAAGGGTCCATTGGAAATCAGAGAGATTAGCAACTCATCACATTATTTGTGGGTTATCAGGAGACAGAGGTAATGAAAGTGAGACCTATATCCTTGATCAATAAGAGTTTGACTGCATTTTGAGTTCATTTTCCCCTGCAGAGAGAGAGACAGCAAGCTTACTATTGATCACGGTGTTAATCCATAACTAGTCTGGGCCCTAGCCTAGTGGAACAAGCAGGAAAAATAAGATAATAAGCAGGAACTCTTGATCTTTTATTATGGTGTGCTAGATAAAGAGAGTGCAGAGTTCAAGGTGGAATACTTTATGGTTAACCCTTTCTTTGCTGCTTAAGTCTGAATGCATGTATCTAAGTGAATTAGCTAGGTCTCGTTTGTTTTTTAATATTGACCTGATTTTGATTAAGTTAATTGAAAACCTAACCCTAGGGCACCCACCTATATATTACAAGGAATTCAGGGAAGAAATGAAGTGTGTATCTCTTCAAAAACAGGTGATGTTGACAGGGGTTATATGTGGAATATGATTAAAATGCAAGGGCCAGATCTTCACCTAGTGTAAACTGGCATAGCTCCATATGCTGATTTAAACCAGGCTTAAAACTCAGCTAAAATACTTCCCTTTTTAAACATAACATGCTCATCTGATGACATTGAATAGACAATATTTTTTGTTGCATATTTATTGTAGCTATTATTTCATATGTGTCTCAAATATTTTCTGGACATGGTAACACTTAAGAATATCTTTTAAACTGACACTGGGTGTAATTAAGACAACTTAATCCTTCCCATGGCAACAGCCCAGTGATGTCAGAGATGTCAAAGATTTTGAGGTGAGCAGTAGATAAGAAGTAGCAAATAATATCCAATTATCTTTTACTAAACATTGGGAGTAGAATTATCGCTGTTGTTGGGCATGTGTTATTTTCGATAATTTGGTGATAAATTATGTCGTCAGTCTAATGTTAAAATAACTGTTTTCCTTTCAAGATTTAAATTTAGTCTTTGTCTCTTCGATAAATTTGATTTGCAGCATCGGAAATAAAGATTTGAAGATGCTTCCTTTTAGTGTTTTACGAGCACGCCACTACAGTATTGAAATATTTAACCGTTTGTCCAGTCCCTGTAGTGATACAATAGAAATATTTATATTTATATAGGGCACACAGTCTTAGCACCTTCTACTGTGATCCTGTGCAAGCTAACAAGATAAGCAGGTTCAAGCCAGGTCAGTACTTACATGAAAAACTCCCAAGAAAAACACAGGTTCTAGTTATGCAGTAGTTGGCACTTTTCTTTTTAAATCAGTATTGAGCTAATACTCAACATGGCATTGGAGGGCATTGTGTGGCTGAAAGTGTTGTCTTTTGGATAAGATATAAAAAATTTTCTCACTGTGGGTAAATATTCAGGTGAACTGATGGGCTTGTGAGTACAATTTACTAGCGCTGATTGGAAAATGTTTTTCATTTTCATCAAAATTTCAACTGTTCATACCCCCCCCCCCGAAAACTAAACATTTTTGGCCGAATCCCAAACGTTTTTGGTTTTGGGTGAAAATTTTCAGTTTTCAGCTCAAAAGTTCTGATGAAAACTTGAAATGTTTGGTGGAAAGCAGACATTTTTTGTGAAAATATTCTTTTAGTTGAAAATGCAATTTTCAGCTGAAAAACAGTTTTGATTGAAAATTTTCAGCCAGTCCTACAATTAACTTATTGTTTCACTACTATTACAAAACTGGCTCCCATCACCATGTGAGAGCAAAGATTAGCACTCAGATGCATAGCTATCTGATTAGCGCCAGCAAATCAGCTGATTATCCATCCAAATGCTAAGATCTTCACCCACAATGAATTCAGAGCAGAAAACGACAGTCACAAATTGTGGTCTGCAAAAGGGAGAGCAGGGGGCTTGAAAAATTATGTTAATGGAGCTCATCACAATTTGATCATTAAATCTGATGCCCTGGCCAAATTATAAATCTGCACATTGCATTCTGACCACCACCTACTACCATTTCAATTGGATGTGGTATTCGTCTTCACTTTTGGTCCAAAACTATCGCATTCAGGTGGTGTGTGCTGTTAACAGATACCACTGTCTACCTCACAGGTGGCTTCATTTTAGTGGTTGATGAAGCGATACCTGAATATCATTTACCTTCCTCATAGATCTGTTGTGATATTTAATTAATGTTTGGAAAGCACTTTGAGATTCTTGGATGAAGGACAGTGGAATTGCAAAGAATTATTATCATCATTATTATTATTATGAATAAATACTTCAACAAAGAATTGATGACAGCTCTCACATGCTCTTAAAAACACAAACCTATTGCTGAAATGTACTTTTCCAGCTGTGAGTGAACTATTGTTTCAGATACTCAAACAGAGAAAAGATTAATCTTCATGTAGTAGATATCCAGTTATTCTTTAGTGTTCAGGGCACTTTACACTAGGGTATGTAATTTAACTTCACATCATAACAAAAATCAATGTATGGACAAAACAAGAAGGGGGAAAAATCCCACTGTTCTTTAGTTTAATAATACACACATACAAAATTAAGAGGAAACATGCTAAGATGAATCCTGAGAACTGAAAAGATTTTTTTTAAACATCAAATTGCTAAAATATTGCTTTAGGCAGCACCTGCAGATTAAGCTCAGTGGTTCTTCCTACACAATACCTAGAAACAGAGAGACTCCCTTGAATTAAAAGCAAACTTCTCTTTGGCAGTTTGGGGGCTTTTTAAAAAAACCCGAGATTTTGTTTTATTTATTTTTGTTTGGGTAATTCAGTACCTTACGGTGTGTTACATCTTCCATATTCTTAAAATGAAGTTTTGATTTCATGGGGCAAAATGTACAAAGCCTTTAAATTAAAGCTGTAGCAAGGTGCTGTTTCTTATTGACAGATAGGCTTCTCCAAACTCTGTCATCTCATCTTTATCGTGCACTTGAGCGCACTTGTTAAACTTGCAGTAAAGAGAGTTAGTTACTGAAAAGAAAATAATAAATATATTTATAAGCGTCTTCTACTTGTGTATGGCCATAGACTATGGTGACCTTCCAAGTCCTGATTAGCCCATGCATATATTTATATATTGCATACAAATAAGGATTTGCAAGCTTAGATTTGTGCACTTTTGACTATATGGCCCCAAAACTTTATGGATTATATTTCCAGACTATGACCTCTATTGTTAGCTCATGCTGTTCTTTAGTACTATCACTCATTCATGGAAATGTCGAATTTCACTTGTAAAAGCCTATTTACACATGAAGACAGACCCAAATTGAGTGCACCTACATGTTGCACCTAGGTAATACAACTCTGGGATCACTAAAAATATAATCAAGGACAGATAGGGAGACAAGCATACAGCTTGAGGCTGAGTTGAGACCCCTTTAAAAATTAGCTATATGACCAAATTAGATACAATGTATTACGACCTTCCTAAGCACACAGTGATGAGTGAGATATAAGAACCTAGATGGAATAGACAACAGAACATTTTGGAGGGTGATAATCAGATGTAATCAGGGATGTCTCATGTTGATATGTCACATGAACTTCAAGGACTAATGACTTCTGCATTTAAAAAATACCTAGAAACACAGACACAGTAGTTGTCTCCATAGCCAAGTGCAATAGAAAATAGATACTGTATAGAAATTCCGAAGATTGGAGTATATTGCCTGCAGCTCTGGGCAATATACTGTATTAGTCTCAGGCACTGAGAAGTATCTTGTTGCTAACACGGATTCAATCACAGTTTGAGTGTTAGCACTCACCTAGCTTTCTTAATAGAATTTCATGCATCCCATCTTCATAGTACTTTCTAGCTAGCTATCTTCATAACTATAGTAGCTGACTGCCTGCTTCAGAAATGTTTCCCTATAAGTTAGATACAGGTTAGAAGTAGTAGATCAAGGACTAGGCCATGCTTACTACAAAGTAATGGTAAAGTCAAGTGGAACTGTTCCGTTCAAAAAGGCGCTGTATTCCATTTGCTGTGCTGTACAATTGGCAACAGTAGTTTTAGGAGATAAAGTGTTTAGTAATTATTCCCCTCTATAAAATGTCATCCACTGATTTAAAATGGGATAGATGGATTTCTCTGGTGGGATTTTTATTCGCATTGTTTTACAACGGTTGGTGTTTAATTTTGATCGGTTCTGAAAAAAATAGAGAATAATACTGATTAATACAGTGCAACGTGTCTGGATTTTTTAAAAGAAAGTCTAAGTAGGCCAGAAAGGCTTTTTTTATTACTTTATTATCTAAAGAAGTATTTTTGTTTACAAAATTCAGCATATCCATTTTATTTCAATTGTGTGCTGTTGTATTGCTTTCAGGGGAACTTGCTGATATATCATAGGAAAGCAATCAGTCCAGTAGATAATGCATATAAAATTGTTACATGCATCCACATAGAGAGAAAAAATGTATAAAATGAGCACAGTTTACATTATTGCCTTGCTTGATTCTTTACAAAGAGTTTATTTGTATTAGACTGTACCTAGTCTTTATTGGTATTAGACTGTACCTTCTTTAAACATGTTATAGTCAAGATAGAACTTCATTAGTGACTGAAAATGAGCTATGGAGCTGAGCACCGGTGAAAACCAGGTGCGTATGGATCTCCTACACGTTAGTGGAGGCAATGTTGGTTAACTTATTGCAGTCTGATGGCTCTCCCTCTTCTGTGGTTGTGAAATGAGTTGATAACCTCACAACGCAAGCCGCAATCAAGTCCCTTGTCAGTCTCAAATGAGATGTCAGGGTTTGGATGGGCTACGGAGACTGAGCTATACTCCCACGTTGATAGATGGTACCTTCTGGGTTTATCGTCATAAGGATAGTGTGGAGAAGATAATAATGATTCTGCAACATTGTACCTGTTCTGTGGATAAACAGGACTTCACTCTCCATGGCTGTCAATCCACCATCGTTCGTGAAAACGAATTCTCACACACTGAGAATACAATATTAGATGCAGTATATATTATAGTCAATATAAAAAAATGAAGGAATAAGATGTTCCAGACATATATGGCCCTGCAGTGTGTTGAAACTAACAGTAATTATATAATTATTTGATATTAATTATATGTAATTTACTAATTTATTCAATTAAACAATACTGTACATAATTTATAGTAACAAGTCTAAAGGTGATTTAATCAAAAAAGCAAGGTAAACAGATTAATGAAATATTATTAAAGCCAGCATTAAACACCCAGTCATACATTTAAAATAAACATAAAGAAACAAATGCCTGTAGTCTATGGGCTCCATAGATGTTTTGGATGAAACATCTGAGAAAATAATTTGGTACATTACATTTGTTTGAAATATAATTAAAAGAGCTGGTTGAAATTTTTCAGTTGAAACTTTTAGTTGTTGACAAACAAGGTTTTCAATAAATATTTTATTTTTTAAATCATATTTTTAAAGGGTCCATTTCAAACTCTGTGAAATGGAAACAATTTGCAAAAAAAATGTTTAATTGACAATTATAATAATTAGGTTTAAAAATATAAATCATTTCATCTTTGGGTCCCCCACACACCATGTGGTTGAAGGTACAAGAGTAGGATTAACATATACTGAGCCTGTCTGTAGGTGGGTTAAAGGTGGCTTTAAGTCACCTATGTAGCCTCTAGAGATCCTTGGTGGATCTGCTTCAACTGGACCCTGACACATGTTAGAGCAGGGGTCGGCAACGTTTGGCACGCGGCTCGCCAGGGTAAGCACCCT
>NW_020664418.1:42584838-42602449 GCF_002925995.2 Terrapene triunguis | reverse complement strand
TCTCTTTGATTCCATTTTAAATAAGTCTGTAATCACATTTGCCAAACACCTATTACCCCAAGGAAAATTTACATATAGAAGAATAGTTTTCTTGTGAGGTTCAGTAAAGGAAAAGTACTTTCTTCTTCTTCAACGCTTGGCTGAATGGTCGGCTGTAGCAATCATTCGCCATTTGGTCCATTCCTGTGTGGCCGCAAGGGCTTGACAGACCAAGAGTCCAATGTCAGAACCCATGTAACGGGGGTCTTCCTCTGGGCCACCACCACCCCTCAGTTGGTGGAATTTTATCCCGGACGTTGCAAGCCACCCGGAGAACAGCGTTTGCTGGAACATCGTGTGGCATTCTGGTGACATGTCCGAAAAGTGTAAGACACCATCTATGTACAATGGCACCAGTAGCCTGTAGACTGGAGCAACTGCAAACATCTGCATTACAAATGAAGTTGTTCCATTTTATGCCCAATAAATGACATTAGTATTATGTTTGGAAAGCCTCCATCTTTGCCCAGTCTGAGCAGCATAGTGTCCATATTTTGCAATCGTACAGCAGTATGGAAAGGATACAACTCAAATAGATCCTGAACTTGGTTGTCGTCCGGAGATTATGTTGATGCCATATTCGATATAAATGACCCATAGCAGACTCTGTGATGCCAATCCAGTGATGTACTTCCATGTGAGAGTTGGAGAAACAGGTGAGTATAGAACCCAAATAGCAAAAGCCGGAGACTGCTTTGACAGTTTCTCATTCAAAGAGATTGGAGTCATGGGTGGACTTGATCATAGGTTTTGAAGCTTTGTCTTTGATCACAAAACATAGAGGCCAATCTTGGCCGACTCCTCCTCCGTTTGCTGGAATGCCTCATGAAACTTGTCGGGGCTGTGTACTAGAAGAACCATGATATCAGCATAATCAGGTCCGAGAGTGAGAGATCACCAAAGAGTTCAGGGCCCAAGACACAGCCCTGCCTGACACCAGATACTGATTTAAAAGGTGCCAACATCCGATTCCCAATACGGACATAGGCAGTGGTTGCATTATGCAGTGCACTAACCAAGTCCAGCAGAGTGCTTGGATCACCTATACCTTTCAGGCCTTCCATAATGTGACTCGGTCAACTGAATCAAAAGCAGCCTTAAGATCGACATACACTATGTGCAGGACCTTCCTGAACTTATGGTGTATCTCTGACAACAAGAGGAAGGTCAAAATGGCATCTAATATGGACCTGTTCCTTGTAAAGCCTGATTGTTAGGGGCGATGCTTCTGATGTATCAGGTGCTCCAAATGCGCCAGCAGAATATGCGCAAACACCTTCCCTGGCACAGACAACAAGGGGATCGGCCTGTAGCTCTTACATTCACTGCACTGTCCCTTGCCCTTATAAAATGTGATCACAATACCGTCCTTCCAGGTGGTTGGCAAGGTTACAGTTCTCCACACCAGATGAAAGATGGCCAGAAGTGAATCCACTACAGGGTCAATAGTGCATTTTAGGAGCTCTAGGAGGATGCCATCAGCGCGGGTTGCGCATCTGTTTTTCAGTTTGCAGATGGCACACTTCATCCAGCATTGGTGCATTTGTGCAAGTGTCTGGGTCCGGAACCAGAGCTGCCAAATCGTCCAGCTCTCAGCAAGCAGCAGCTGAAAGGTGGTTCAGGGCACTGTGATAATGTTCCACGCAGTGTTAAAGTACTTTGGCAGGCTGAAATTTGTGAGGCTGAAGGGGGCCTGTGGAAAGTTCTATGCACCACTCGCACTCTTCATATAGTGGGCATGAAGGCTTGTGCAGGACTTTGCATAGGACACCTGCATTGGGTGAATTTCACCTAAAGGTATGTATACACTGCAAAAAAAAAAAAAAAAAAATCCTGGAGCAGAAAATGTAGATGTTTGGACTCAGGCTGGAGCCCAGGCTCCAAGACCCAGCAAGTAAGGAAGTTCTCAGAACCAGAGATCCACATGAAGTCCAAACATCTGCACTTCTATTTTTAACCTTGTAGCACCAGCCACACAAGCCCAAGTCAGTGGACCCAGGCTCTGAGGTTTGCTGCCATGGGTCTTCTTTTGCAGTATAGACATACCCTAGGAGACCTTGGAATATCCAAGATGTTTCTTTTCTCCTGAAATCAATGGGAATTAGGTGCCTAAATACCTTTGAAGATCGGGTTCCAAGTGACTTAGCAGTCTAAGCCCCATTTTCAACTTAGGGCTTGTCTTCACTACTGGGGTAAGTCGACCTAAGTTACAATACTCCAGCTATATGAATAACATAGCTGGAGTCGACGTAGCTTAGGTTGACTTACCCCAGTGTCTTCACTGCACTGCATCAACGGGAGACTTCACTAGACCAGTGGTTCTCAAAGCCGGTCTGCCGCTTGTTCAGGGAAAACCCCTGGCAGGCCAGGCTGTTTTGTTTACCTGCTGCATCCGCAGGTTTGGCCGATCGCGGCTCCCACTGGCCAGGGCCGGCTCCAGCATTTCTGCCGCCCCAAGCAAAAAAAAAAAAAGCCGCAATCGGCAGCGGCAGTTCAGCGGCAGGTCCTTCGCTCCTAGAAGGAGTGAGGGACCTGCTGCCCCCGAATTGCCGCAGGTGCCGCCCCTCTCCCTTGGCCGCCCCAAGCACCTGCTTGTTAAGCTGGTGCCTGGAGCCGACCCTGCCACTGGCCACGGTTCGCCACTCCAGGCCAATGGGGGCTGCGGGAAGCGGCGCGGGCCAAGGGATGTGCTGGCCGCTGCTTCCCGCAGCCCCCATTGGCCTGGAGCGGTGAACCACGGCTAGTGGGAGCCGCGATCGGCCAAACCTGCGGATGCGGCAGATAAACAAATCGGCCTGGCCCGCCAGGGGCTTTCCCTGAACAAGCGGCAGACTGGCTTTGAGAACCACTGCACTAGACCCACTAAATCGACATCCGCTGTATTGATTGCAGCAGCATTGGTCTCCCCGGTAGTGAAGACAAGCCTTTAGACATTTAAGAGCCTATGTCCCATTGACTTTCAAAGAAATTTAGCCTCCTAAGGGTATGTCTACACTGCAAATAAAAATCCATGGCTGACCCATACCAGCTGACTTGGGTTTCCAGGGCTTGGGCTGCAGGGCTGTTTCATTGCAGTGTAGACTTTTGGGCTCAGGCTGCAGCCTGAGTGCTGGGCCCCTCCCACATCACAGGGACCCAGAGCCCGGGCCCCACCCTGATCCCAGAAGTCTACACTGCAATGAAACAGACCCTTACCATGAGCCTGAGTCAGCTGGCATGGGTTAGCCGTGGGTGTCTAATTTCAGTGTAGACATACCACAAATGCCTACGTCACTTCTGAAAATGAGGCTTAGGCTCCTAAATCATTTATGTGGTTCTGAAAATTTTATTTTAAGTGCTTTGAGGGCATAAATAGTATAATTGTGGGAGATGTGTATTGGCTATAGAGCAACTCATCTTGCACCTGTGACTTAAACAAGACTCCAGTTGAAATTGACAGGGGTGTTTCCTGAGAAAAGAGATATAGTAAGTTTTGGTTTTGCATTCCAGCGTGTCTAATAAAACAGAAATATTTTAACAGAATCAGAAATCAATATTCTGTTTTCAATGCTCCCCAAGTATTTAAAAATACTTTTAGCTAATTATGAGCCAAAGTAAACCCAATGAGAGTTTTGCCACTGACTTCCTGGAACTCAGATTTGGCCCTGTATGCAACTTTAGGTATGGATTTTCAAAAGATAAAATGAGTGTTCTTATTACATATAGATTTTAATCTGGAGAATATGGAAAAGCTTAATTTCCCCTTTTCTCCCTGATTTTTTGCTCCCCTTTAAAAACTTAGCCACTCCCTTCACTATTGATTACACTTACAGAATCTTATCTTCAGCTTATAACTTATTTCATTCACTGTTTAAAAGGGTTAGATAAAACATCAAAAGGGGAAAGTGAATTGTGTGATTATCCCATGAACAGCGTGTTTTAAGAACTTACCTTGCTGCTAAGAAAATAGAGAAACATTGATTTTTATTGCTTGACATGTTCCAAACTATGATAAGGTTTGGGGCTAATTAAATAAGATGCAAGATTTGTTCATGTACTGTTTTGTGATAAATGTAGTGTGCTTCAGTATTTACTTCTGTTTCCCTTAATATTTTAAAGTTTCCTTTTAAGTGCGTGAAAAATGGGTAAAACTGTCAGTTCTTATCATACATGACCTTGCTTTTTGGCTAGCCTCTTTCCTCTTATCTATCAAACACATTACTCTCTCCATCATAATGTGGCAGTGCAAACAGTGCAGCTAGCCAGCAAACATGACCAAAGCTACTTTTAAACTGCCTCTAGACTCTTTAAACTCAGCTAAAAAGCTGATTAGGTTCCACCTCTTTGGTCATTATCTCATTTTGATAGCCACACTATGAAAAAGTGATCTAGTAAAAAGCTGCCTCATAGGAAAGCTAGTTAAAGTGTGTGCTTACTTAGGAAAGTATACTTAAAGAATAATTCATTAATTCATTAATTAAAACACCTAATTTGTTTGTCATAACCAACTGTGTAAACTAGTTTGTCTATTTGCTGAGTCTTGGAATGAACAAAAAAAAAATCTTTTTGGGGAAGTGGAAGCAATTTAACATTTTCCAAAGCTAGCATTCCAAAAACAGAAACTGACAAGCTTGCCTGGTATCTTAACCCTTTCTGTCAGACCTTTGCATCGTTTTTGTTGGTTTATTTATTTGTTTCAGTTTTAAGATCCTTTTCCTCTGGTGTGAAATTAACCCAAATCAACGCAGAAGACGGGGATTTCTACAGTAGGTTTGAAGCAAAAGTGAAGGGGCAAAGTGAGGGAAGGTACTTAGGCATCCCCCCTGCTAGCTTTCCAAAGGATAAAACAATATTTAGATCTAAAGCTGCAGAAGAACACGAGTGTATTTTATTTCCTTTATTGTAGGTAAATCATAGCAGTTAGAAGAAAACAGAATTGTGTTCCATTGTTTTCTCATTGAGGGTTAGCTGCATTTACCCCGATTGACTGGAAGATGTATGATCTCTCTGATTGCTCTTTGATCCATACACCTTCCCAGTGGATATCTTTTTTTTTCTTTTTAAACAAATTTTAAAAAGAAGAGATTAGAAAGGGGAGGGGAAGGCTGGCTACATGAGAAAAGGGTGTGGTTTGATGTGGGGAGGTTAAAGTCAGCATGTGTAGGAAAACCACAAACCATTGTTGAGGCTTGTTTGCATGATTTACTTTTGCGAGTGAAATACAATGGCAACTATTCAGAAAACAGTCAATAGGGCCTGACTGTAACAAGCCCTAAAAACATATATGCTTCATTATACTAGAGCCTAGGACTCATGTTTTTAAGTGTGATTTGCTTTACTTTGTCAATAAAGCAGCAGGCAATATGTCAAGTCTCTGGCATACAATACAAGTGTGCACTTTTCCTCCCCTCTAAAACCACGAAGTTTTGGGCCAGAGACTTATCTCGATTCCCTTTCTTACCAGCTGCACAGATTGTAGCAGATCGAATGGTTACAACCGCCTGAATTTATCTTTAGCACAAATGCCCCACAAGACCTGTAAAGAGAGACACGATTAGCTGCAGCTGATAATCACTAAAAGCCAGACGATGTAGTAACGAGGGTATAACACCTAAAGTGGCCATCATTTTCCCCACCGATTTCCCAATATCCGGAATACCTTCGGCTGATTTGACCAGAACTACTTTTAAAATCGAGATTGGAATATTGCAAATTACTTTCCAAAGTGTTATGCTTAACATCCTCTAGGCTCTGTTTCACCCCCAAACCTACCTTTAGCATCTTCATTAAATTCCCCTGATACCAGGTACAAGCGAAAGTGCCTGGAAATGGCCCTTCTCGCTGAGAAAGGCTAGAAATGGAGAATCATCCTAAATCTTGAGTAGCAACACTTCAGACGCGGTCCTATTATTATATAGTTAAAAGGATGCAGAGCCCAAAACATTCTACGCAGCTGGGTGGTTTACCCATTGTCATTTGGGGAGTCTTGAACGCTTTGTCAGGCGCCTTTCAAAACAGAAGGGAAGGGAAATGATTGCAAGGCGAATAAAGTCTTGGACCTGTAGCACAGGAAAGTGTTGCTGGCCTGGGAATATCCTGTTATTGCATGTACACATCTCTGTTAAATAATGGGATTTAGGGTGGGAAATACCTACTGCAATCAACGTTCTAGAGATCATCCTAATTCACAAACGGATCGCAGGCTGCCTGGCTCATCACAGACAGATGCTCTATTTGTAGTCTGTCAGGAAGGACAATCTATCAAGTTAGTATCCGAGCATCTTTATGATCAAATCCCTCGTTGGCCCAAGAACATAGAAGAAGGACATCCTACCTAGCTGTGACTTTGCCTTCCCCCTCTTTGCCCCCTGGTGACAGAGATTTTTCTATTAATTTGGCTACAGCCTGTGAGGATGTGGCTTGAACCCCAGGGCCAGGGCCCAGCTGAAGTGAAGGAGGATTTTGCCATTGGGTTCAGTGCTAGGAGGATAGTGTCCCGTTGGATCGCTGAATCGGGAGTGAAATATTACTCGGAAATATTAAACCAGGTCTTGAAGACCAGGGGAAGAGTTCGCAGCCAGTGGACAGGAGGATAAACACACACAAAGCCCTGGTCCGTGTCCTTCACTAGACGTCAGGTCTGCAAGTTCTTCGGTGTAAAAAAAAAAAAATCACAATCAAGTAATTGCCCGGGATTTGGGGGTGCGGGTGGATATTTTTTACATATATACTTCGTTGGAAGAAATACGGTGATGAGGGGGTTAAAGAAACTGCCTCCGCTGAAGACCAGGGACCCATAAACATTTTCACAGATATCTAACAATAGGTAACATTACCGATTAACATGATCTGTCAACACTCCTTTGACCCATGTGACTAGAGCAGATCTATTAGCTGGCACCTACGCTGCCCTCTCAGTCACCTTGGTAAGACTTTGCACCCCCTGGTTGCGCCTGAGTCACTGGTAAATATTTTCTTACGCCAGGCTACCCTTTCCCTCTCCCTGATTCCGGTGTGTGTACTTACCTTGATAGCGGCTGTTTTCTTAGCACAAAGATGGCACTTCCTGGAGCCTTGCAAACATTTTTGTTATAGAATTAAGATCTGCAGGGCAGATAGGACGGGTGCTTTCTGGGCAGAGGACGGGCCACCTTTGGGAGGGAGGGGGCTGGTGGGCAAAGAAAGCGGATGTTAGTATGGACCGTGCAGATAGATGATGGTCTGTATCCAGTGCCACCTAATAGCAAATAACGCTGCCCCTCTTTGGGGACAGGATCCATTTCTTTCCGTCTCTTTGGGTTTTTTATCTGCTCAGGGTTGTGTGGCTTGTTCATTTCTTCCGATATTGCTGCATGTATAACTTTAGCCAAAGCTGAAGGGGCACTTTCTGGGGCGGGTGGGGCAGGGCTTGTTACTTACAAAACAACCAAGTATTTCATATTAAAGGGGCACGAAAACCCCACCTTCAAACAGGGGAAAGATCAGAAAGCACAGGGTCCTCATGGACAGACCTAGGTTTCAAGGTGACTGGTCTAGATGGTGTTTTAACAGAGAAATCACCGATTTGACGGCGATTTTCTCAACAACAAAAAAAGTTTTTTACCACACCAGCTGGAAAATCGTTTGTTTGTTACGTTCTCAACCAAGCTGACTGTCTATCTGTGTGCTCGACTTACCAGCCATGACAGCCAATGGGAAGAAGTCTCTCTTTGACTTTAGTGGACTTTGGGTCAGAACCAAAAATTTCAGTTCTCCATGTGAACTAGATTGATAGATAGCCAATTACCTACCAAGCGTATTCCTTTTGAGACCGTGTTAAGAAAGACTCTGCCCTGGGTCCCTACCATTGACAGTTGAGCAGGTAAACAGAGATTGAAGGCTGTATATAAAAACTTGGCAGTGTTGCTGTCGGCGAATGCAGTCGAAAGTAATGACCTGTCTCTTTGCACATTAGTTCAACACAATTTGCAGTGCTGGGATGTTGTGTTTTTCCCTCCTGGGGCAGCCTACAGTTAACAACCAAAGGACTTTCTGAACTGAATTTAATCTGGGAAAAACCTGATGAGAAAACTGAAGTCTGACTTTTTACTTCCCCCTAAACGTCTTGGCTATAACTCAGGGGCTCTCAAACTGGGGGTCGGGACCCCTCAGGGGGTCGTGAGGTTATTACAGGGGGGGGGGGGTCGCGAGCTGTCAGCCTCCAACCCAAACCCCGCTTTGCTTCCAGCATTTATAATGGTGTTAACGTGTTTTTAATTCATAAGGGGGGTCGCATTCAGAGGCTTGCTCTGTAAAAGGGGTCACCAGTACAAAAGTTTGAGAATCACTGCTATAACTGACCAACCGCAATTAACTATTTGCCATGGGTGATTGTGTTGCATACTCGTGTGCTTTGCAAGTTCCAGGAAATATGTATGTCCAGAAAGATTTTTTTTTAAGGATCTGAATTCATTTAAGGGACTGACGCCATTGGAGTGTGTGAGTTCGAGTCCCTTTATATAAGGAAATGTGCTCTAAAGCCTATAGATAGTCAGGAAAACCAACCATCTCTGCAATACCTGTTCATAGAAACCCTTCACTGTATTTCCCGAAAACCTAGTCTGTGCAGTAGGACCTGCTGTGTTAAATTATGATCCAAAGGCTTTGGGGTGGGAACAATCAATCAGAATACCTGGGGTAGTGTGTAATGTGTGTGCTCTTGCCAGCGGGAGCAAGCTGCCCCCGAACACAGTCCCCCAGCAGGTTAAATAAATATCATACTATAGACAAACCGAGAGGATCACATGGCAGCATCAATCCGCTGTTGATAAAGTACAATCTTCCTTTAATACACGCTGAGAAAGTTATTTAACACTTACAAAACCTGTATCCACTGCTTCTCCCTTTTGGTAAAGGGGGAGAAGATGTTCTTTGAAAGTGTAACTCTTTTAAAGAGGCAAGGAGAGGTGACGGTTGCACTTTCCTGGGGAATATAATAGACAGCTTTTAATGAAGCCACAGACAGACACTGTATAAAGTACATGAGCCACAGTGCTGATAAAAAATATATATATGGAAGCGGTTAAACGAACAAGTAAATGCAGAAGTGGCCAGAGCCAATATCATGCTGTATATCAGGGTGTCTTTTCATTCATAATTTCACAACGCTGGTGATAGAAAGGCTCGAGGAATTTAGGGAACTGATTTTCCTGTTAGGCAATTAAATAATATAGTGCAAAAAGGAGAAAGTCTCCTAGCCGCAATATACAAATCTCTCTTTTATTTCCTATTGCAATGTATCATTTCTGACACATGTTGGATAGTCTGAGAAACTCAACAAGAAATATATACATACATTCTCGCCTAGACAGTATGTCAGAGAAATTGGAAAAAAACTATAGGATTGAATTAATATAGGAGTAATTAATTTCCTCGGGACTACGTGTGAAACAATATGATTGTGTGTTGTGTAAAGAACTGGGAATATTTTAATGCGTTAAATTTTCAGTGCCTGTTTTCAGTCAGGTAGGTGAAAATGTAAGTAGGTTGAATATTCAGGAGCGTAGTCAGACCAAGAATATCATACAAGTACGTTTTTTGATCCACTGTGTTACCATTCTGCTTTCAGCGTTGCACTTTTAATTAGCATAATACAAGTCCCTTATCCTATTTGACATGAGGTGATAGGCCCCGATCCTGCAAATATTTACCCTCCCCCAGTGCTTAAATCACAAGAATGCTCCCATTGAAATCAATGGCATTATTCAGGCACATATAAGTTAAGCACCTGCCTAAATATTTGCCTAGGCAGATGTACCTGCAGCTACCCACAAATCCGTGTGCCAGAGAGAAAGTTAGAACTTTAATAGATAAAGCAAGACACTTTGCAGCTACACATACAGGGGAAGCCTGGGTCAGTCACCACAAGTAAATTCTGACAAGTCTGCTCTTAACAAATGAAGATTAATGTCCACTCTAAAAGGAAGCTGTTCTAAGTGCTGTTTATACAAGAGAAATGCTGGAAATGAAAAAAGCAGGCTGATGGCGAGAACGCTGATGTTATACAAGGTGTTGAAATAAATGGCGGATGATCCAAAGAGTGTTGACGTGCATGCTTTCCCCACCCCTGTACCCCACCAGTCATTTCTGTCAATGCTTTAGGAACTCAGCGTAATACAGGAAAGATCCCGTGGTCACGAGATTGCACAGTTGTGCTAATAATTTCAGACAATATCGTTATATGCTAAAGTTTGCATTTCTGCAGACATCTGTTTTGTATGGTCGGAATATACGTGGTTACGTAGGCGTCATGTCACACGTTTTATTTACTTCAATTGGGACTGATCATAGACCGCCCAGGATACACACGAAAAATCACTTACACCACCAGACAACATAAAACAATTGTGTTTTTGTGGCATGAGACGTTCAGCTCTCTATTAATGTTTAATATGACCTTTTGGGGAATATGGAATGTAACTAGATAAGGTGGCAAATTCTGAACTTGTATCAGGAAGATAACAAACAAATCACATCTAACACACACACAAAATGTGCAGTTAGTTTATGATGTCACCAGGTGTTATCGATTATATACAGATCATGTACAGATTCGAACGGAACAAAAAATGCTTTGTACTTTGTAGGGGGTGTGTGTGAGAGAGAGAGATCCACATTTACCATTTAGGGGTGTGTGTGTGTGTGAGAGAGAGAGAGAGATGGGGGGTAAATAAGACACCAAAAGTAACCTAAGTACAAACGCTAGCTAGCTATCAATTTGCTGTGCTGAAACAGTTTGGCTTAACTCCCTGATGGTGTCGTCAACGCAATTTCTGAGAGAACAAAAGTGTTTTAAAGTCACTGCACCCGTACGTGTGAATAAGAAGCTCCACAACGTGTCCAGAGCATTCAGTGATTTGTGATTGAGCGTCCGAAATGTAGGTGCCAAGACAGACTCTCTCCACTTTTCCCTTGGCCATCAAGACTCCTTCAAAGGGGAGCGTGTTGGGTCTTTTCCCCCACACACGTTCGTTTGTTGTGGGCGTTGCAGGGGGTTATGGACTCACTTGATTTGTCTTGACTTATTGCTGTTTGCTTAAAGTTTGGGGTGGGGATGAGGAGTAGGGGGGCTATATTGTATCCAGGCCACAGAAGAGCAGCCCAGAGCTTTTTAGCGACAGCAAGTCCTGAAGTAGTGTCTCCTTCTCCTGTAATGTGTTTGGAAAGTTGCGCTAAAGAGCTCTTTTACCTGTAACGGACACCCTCAAGCTCTCTCCAGGGGCCAGTTGGGCAGATGTAATGGGAGGGCCAGGGGGGCCTTGTTTGGCTAGACATGGGGACATTTGTCATGGGTGACCTGTGAACTTCAGCTTCTGAGCTCAGCACTGTACGGAGGGGCTTGGGCTAATGTAATAAAGCGAGAGAGACAAGAGGAAAGGCCTATCTTGCCCCAGGGCCACCACATGCTCACTCCGTTTTACTGTCAGTGCTACGTGGAGGCTGTGGCTTCATTTCATATTCCATTAATATTTACAGCGGCGATTGAATTTCCCATTACACAGTTCACCATACACACACTGCTAATATGAAATATTAATCCTATTGTGCGCATTATGAAAAGTCTTACTATTAAAAAAATCCAATCGCCACTTTGCACCAGCAAATTCATTTACTCCATTCCCTTGGAATCAGAGGTTTTCATCCAATAGAGAGTCTTAAACGCCCTGTCCATGCTCACAGTTTTGATCTGCATTGTGGACGTGTTTACACATCTAACAACTTTGCGCCTGAGTTTTACTAATAAGCTGTACCTCGAAATGACTATAATTTTCCATTTATATAATTTATAAAACAGAAATGTCAAGTTTTCAGACGGTTGTTTGTTTGTTTTTGCTGAGTCTTAAAATAAGATGCCCAAATCATAACAATATATGCATACTAATCACGAGATGTCTCAACCCTACATGAATATGAGAACTTTGGTTATTTTCTTTTAATAAAAAGAAACAAAACAACAAAATAGGTTTTGACCAGTTTGAGAATATAATCAAGCCCTATACGTTTTAAAGACGAGTAATCGGTCATCAACTTTGCAAGTTGCAACTGAGTCATTTTTCATTGCTGATTATAGAATGAGCATCAGTCCTAACTTCTGTGAATGGATTGTTGTCAGTAAGAATGTCACGAAAGTGCACTGGGAATCAACTGAATTGAAATTAAAATAATAATTTCACCAGCCGGGGTAACAAACCAAAGTGTTGAATTAAACTTGTGCAACCATGAAAGTTAGACCAGGAGAATAACTGACAGCGATTCCCCCCCGCCCACTGGAACATTTTATTGTTTGCTTTTCGATTTTAGAGGTGACATACCTATCATCACTCTGCTTTTTGCCCTGAATATATTGTCTTATCTTGGACGAAGTGCAAAACTGCAAATCCTTGACAAAAAAAAAAACCTTAATGCTTTCAGCCTAACACAGGTATATAATCTAACTATTACTCAGAGAAATGGGACAATCCTGCACTACAAATAACTGGTTACCTCTTTTTGCTTTTGACTGCTATTGATTCATAGTAATTGCCTGGGAAGTTAAAGAACTGTCAGAAACTCTGTGCATGGCATCTGTGTGTGTTAAAATTGTTGGGAGAAAGTTGTAATTATCTGTAATTTCCTCCCACTATTTGTAGCCGTCTTTTCCTGGGATCACACGTAAATGACACTGATGCAACCCAGTTTTTAACCAGCCTTTGTCAGGAGCTGGACTGTGTTGATTTACACCGGTGTTTACTCTCTGTTGTCAGCAATAACTAGGAAACCTCTGCAGAGACAGTCTCTTCACCTTGAATCCCAGGGACTTCTGCTTAAGGTTGTGCTTGGACACTTATCTGGGACAGTTCCACCTTTGGCTCTGCTAAATATAAGGGTTTCCTATCGGTCTGGGCCCTTTCTAATCTCAACTTGTCCCTGATTTTGATCTTGCAGTATTTTGATCAAGGGAGGGATTATGGTTTTTGCTTTTTTTTTTTATTTCTTCTTTGACCAGAGCCTCCTCGACGTACAGAATAAGCAGGAACGCTTTCCGCTATATTTATCATTCTTACTCGACTTGTATTAAGGCAGTTTGGGAATACTTAAGTTAGTTTTTCAGCTCAGGGGAAAGACACAGGCTCTAGAAGGTATGGTTGGGTGACATTTTCACGATGAGATCTGCCCCCTCTCCCCCCTCCTTTTTTTTTATACAGCCCTAAATGTGTCATGCTTTGTCACATCCTCTGTGTGTGTGTTTTTAGAGAACATTTGAATAAAAGGCTCGATGCCAGGTATTGGTGACACAGTGGGTGGAATTTTCAGCCTTTCCACAAAGAGTTGGAAGCCTCTATTTGCATAAGGTCAGGGTACAGCTTCTGATAGAACTTTAGCAGCATCTCTGTCTCTTAGCAACACTCTTGCACTCTTGGTCCCTGCATTAAATTGACTGGTCCTTTCCTTTTCTTCCTTTCATAGGGAGGCTTACAATAAAATGTCACCCTTCCAACCTGTGCCTGTCACCCAGTAGGTCATCTGTTTCTCTACACCTCCCCCCTCCAACTCCCCCCCCTCCCTCCACTCTTCATCTCCAATTAGAGGATGAGATTATTCATTTGGTACCTTCCCCAAACGGCTTCATTTTTTATTTTGTTAATTAATATTAATAACATTTCTCCTTTTGTATTAATAAAAGGGAGCCCTCATAAACAGAGAGGAGATAAGGAGCAAATTGCAGGCACCTGCAAAACAATGGGATTGGAGAGGGGTAATAAGGCGAGTTGAGATAGAGAGAGCAAGGTTTAGGTCATCCTCTCCACCCATTTAGTTGATGCAGGGTTGAGCTCAGCATGGAAGCCTTCAATGTGCTTAGAATATTAGAGTCACCCCTCTTGGCTCCGGGATGGGAATTGGTGACAGAATACAGATGCTGATAGGTGGTGTTAATGGAGGGTCAGATTTGGACAATGGTATCCATCACTTGCCTCATGGCTCTGCTGTCAGATGGAGTCATTTCTGACTGCTCTATCACCAAGATTTGGGAGCGATTCAATTATTACATTCAGCTTGGCAACGATGTATACAGACCTACGCCCAATGACTGAGAAAAAAATCGACTCCATCTTTCTTGGTCCCCCCTCCTCCAAATTATAAAAAGCCTTAACTGTTCAATAAGCCTCTTTGCTCCTCGTTTCTAAAAAAAAAAAAAACAGCTGCTGAATTACTCGGTCTCCGAGTAACTTGGCAGCTAAATTAGCACAAAGAAACTTTTGTTGGGAAGATTATTGCAGATCTGCTAAAGTTTGAACCATGTACAGAATGTTTGTATATTTCATCCGAGAACTTCCACGATTGCAGTGAGCCGTTTTCATAGCAAGGCTGATAATGTTTGCACAATGACATACCGAATATATATGTCTGTATAGAACTGATCCAAATGAGAAGTAATTCCTCCCACCCCCATAAAAACTACAATTGGGCTTCTTCACCCAAGCAGGATTGGATTATTATTTATAAAGTTGGAGTGTCCAGAAATGAATTAATTTAAAGCACTGGGCTGAAAGACAAACCTTAAAAACGGAGAAACTTTTCATTCTTTTCTTTATATTTTAAAGGTGCTTAAGTGGTGACAGCCCTTTTAAATTCAGTCCGGATTTTATTCCCCGGGTCCCTGTGGCGAATTGATCCACTTCTAAGGAGGCATGGCTTGTTTTCTCTAACACGTTATCCATCTCTTGAGTGGTGCAAATGCTGAGGTGAAATCTGGTGCTTTTCAATGGTATTTCTTCAAAATTCTTGTCTTGGGTGCTTTCTTCCTGACCTCTTCCTTTCCAAGTTTTCAGACACCGTCATTCCTGCAAGATAAATTCTCAGGTAATGGGTTCTGAGAAAAAGCTACAGAGGTTAAAAGTCAACTGCTTCCTCTTTAATAATTCACATGTCATATTTCTTCCACTTTGTCAAGTTGGCTAAAGAAGATGGACAGGGCTGAGACAGGCAGACACTTGAGTTTATTATCCAAGGGCTGGGGAATCCTTGGAAGGGCGATGCCTTCTTTACCTATGTAACGGGCAAATCTACTTGTTGACTAGCTCCATCAGATTGCCGACAGTTGTATGTCGCGTTTTCCTATTCTCATAGATTTTCTCAGAAAGGAGATTTCTCTCCCCTTTACTCTCATGGAGGTTCATACTGTTCCTTCACACCCTTTGCTGTTACAAAACCCCACTGCCCAACTGTCCATCGACTATTTACTAATAGTCTTGAATAGGAGCCTAATTCTTTTTATTATTTTCCTGCGTTAGCCAGAGCAATGCGACATTGATCATGCCTCCTACGTGATAAAGCATCTTCACGTGGTTTGTTTTGCTGTTCACATTTTTGAGAGTTTGGGACTAACTCAGTAGCATGCAGTTTAAAATAAAAAGGTGGTGATGATATAGTCAAAGTCGGAGGAAAGCAAAAGAGGTAGGGATGGGCTCCTGAAATGTGTCTGAACCCGGAAAAAAATATCAGAGCGTGCAGATTCAGGCAAACAAGATACTGCCTGCATCCAATATACAAACACTGACTCATCTGGAGTGTGGCATAGTTCCTCACATTTGCCTTCTATCTATTTACCTAAACAGCAACAAAGTTTAATGAATCACAATTCGCCTAGTCCACGCTCATTTGTCTTTCAAAACTGCTTTTCTTCAATTTTTAGAAGAACTTTTATGATTAAAATGTTTTATAGAAGATCTACTCTAGCCCACTCCTAATCAATAAGTTTAGTGGCAGCCTGAAAAATCTAGGCTCTGTTAGTTTGCGTGCGGAATAATATCATTTATTGGTATACTTTTAGTTATATTCTGAAATAAGTTTATAACAAAGGGGGGAAAGAAATCGCTTGTATATATATTCACTGGGAAATATACATTCGGTAAATAAGTGAGTGACAATAGAACGGATAATATCATTATTACCCTGGTCGCTGTCTCGTTACTGCTGTATCACTATGGTAAAGTTTTCCTCTTGATGTGGTTTAAAGGAGTATCATATTTTAGCAGTATTTCATTTAAAAATAGCCCATTTTTTACTTCTCCTTTGTACTGTAGTTTGATGTGGCTTAAGTCTTATCCGAACACTAAATAAATTCCTTTATCTGTCAGATTTCGGGAACTTTATACACGAATGGAACATCAGGCAACTTCCAATAATTTAGCAAAGGGATTTATCTGTACAAGTGAGAATAGGAGCAGACCTTCTGGCCGTTGAGAAATTTGCCTGCGTGTACGTGGAGCTCTGTTACATTTTCGATTAGAACATGGGCTGCCTTGTAAATTACCCCTTCTCTGTAGTGCATCACTTCGTTTTTTGTCAGGGGAAACGATTTGCCCTAAGGAACAGCACCCTGAGAATAGGAAACCCCAGAGGAAGACCCATCACCCAAGTTGAGCTAACAAGAAGCAATCAGTTTGTGGTAGCCACACGGCCAGCAGGGGCTCTACGTTTGAAAAGGAGCATCACTTTTGGGATAGTAAAGTTGGAACTCTAAAGCAATCTGTGCAGAGTGAGTCCTGGGAGCTGCTTCTGACTTCAGCCTTTCTTATTTAAGAATTCATGGCATCGCAGCGTGGTACAAAGAACGCCCATAGGGCATGTTAGGAAGACAAGGTGGGTGAGGTGGTCTCTTTTATTGGACCAACTTTTCTGCTGGTGAGAGAGACAAGCTTTAGAGCATCCACACAGCTTCACAGGGCACGTCCTATTTCGATCTTTGCTTGATAAAGGCTCATTTGTTTGGATTTCTACTTGCCAATCTAGCGATGTACCCCTTTGGGGTGTCTACTTCCACATTCCTCATGTACCTTCGTTCATTTGGAATACAGTTGCCCGTACAGAAGAGTGTCATTTACACTCCAGCCCGGCGAAACTTTTTGTTTTGTTTTGTTTCAAACTCAAGCACTTGTGTTCAACTCCTGAGATTTGAATCTCTTTGAAAATGTAGCAAAGTAGAGGCTCTAGTTCCCGGGGTTGTTAGGAGAGAGACGAATGCAAGTGGAGATCTCTGTTAGGAGGGAGAGATAGAGTCATCTTCCACTGGCAATCAGCAATGAAATGCATTTGAAAAGCTGCCAGCGAGAATTAGAATGGGAGCCCTACCCTGCAAAATCAGATGGTTTAAAGTGTCCCTGAGCAGCTGTTAGGCTTGGTTTTTTTAACACCTGCGAAGTCTACTTATGTGGATGCTACTAGAGACAGAGCTAGGGAGTGCGTGACAGCCTCTGCAAAGTCTTGGATATAATTCTTTCATGTTCCGGAGACGTGACAGGCACTGTGAGGGGTAGGGATAAAACCACTGCCAGGGGAAAATACATGCAATGATTGTAGGTTTGATATAGATATTCACACACACTATATCTATGGTCTGATTCCATACATATGATAATCACTCACGTAGTATACATATGGACCTCTTGATATAACCAGCAGGTGACCTCCTGCCCCCCAAATGGAAAAGAGATGGAAGACAGTTGAACTGAAAACTTATTATTGTTGGTTATACAGAGTCTGTGTGTGTGTGTGTGTGTGTGTGTGTGTGTGT
>NW_020664418.1:42538160-42584828 GCF_002925995.2 Terrapene triunguis | reverse complement strand
GTGTGTAACTCGAAAGGAGAGAGCCTAAAACACACAAGCAAAAGCCCTAAGAAGTTTAAAAAGCCCATTGAAGGAGAAGAGTCGCCAACTCTAGTGCTCTCGAGTCATTGCTCATTACTGTATGAAGAAGGGACGGTATTAATAATGAAGCATGCTCAGGGACTCTGATCTTATTAGAGAAAGGGGGGAGGGAGAAGGCAGGCGCCGGACTGCTGGTGAGCAACTCCCCAACCCCATAAACCCTTCCCTGCGCTTGCTAAAGATGCGGTGTTTGAAATCCTGCTGATTGCATCAAGAATTCTGCTAACACCTATCATTTGAAGTCATCTGCGCTCTGTCTTCAAAACATCTAGAGTATTTTTTTGATTCCACTTGCTGCTGCTTCTTATTGAGTTCTCCATGTCTCTCTGCAACTTGTCATAACCTGTAATAAAATGCCCTTTTGGTGGGGAGTTAAAGTCCAGAGGGCATCAGATCTATTTCCAACTGACAGCAGAGAAAAGAAGCAGGGCAGCGGTTTGAGGTCCTCTTTTGTCTGCCTCCAGGTTTTTTAACTGTTTCACAGCTAAAAAACCACAGCACACCGTCCAAACACGTCGAGAGCCAGCAGCACGTCAGAGCATCTCAGAGGGTCAATTTGTTAAACAACGAGACACTGTATAAGTAAACGCTTCAGAGTTGACAAGCTATCGATTACAATATTTAATGGGACACTATTCCCCCTTCTAGCCATTTGTTTGACTTCTTCTTCTTTTTTTTCTTTTCTTTTTTTTTTTTTGAAGCAGACTATCCTGTTTTTATCAGTGTTCACTTTAACAATGTGAAAGGTGGGGGAAAGGAGCGAAATTAGCCCTTTTCATTATACACACAGAAAGTTGGACTATCTTTTTTAACCCCCAGAGTTTCCCTTCACTGAATCAAAGCGGTAATGAACCTCACCTGGACAACTCATTTTTGTGGGTGTATTAATGAGAATCTGTCCCAAACTATTTATTATATTTATTAGTAGTAGTGAAAGAAACAAGGACTCTCTCACACACACGCGATCAATAAAGGATATATGTGACCATATAGGTAAGTAGACGCATATTTATGTGAATGAAGGGGGCGTGAGGAGGAGACTGTGAGGCCAAGCAGCATTTGAAGGGTTAAAGGGGAATGTTTCAAGACCAACAACAGCAGACTCAGCTAAAAATAAGCTCTGCAAACTGACATGATAACCCCCCAAATTGTCCTCCCGAAAGGCCAGTCTCTGCAGAGCTCACTCGCTGAGACTGGGCTGTGATTAAGTATTTATGGGCACTGTATCTTTGCATAACATTTACTCTGCATTCTTTAATGTTTTCCCCTGCTTCCTCTCCCTCCTAGCCCCTTTCAGAACAGCCTGGATTCAGACACAGCCTCTGTGATGATATCAAGATTTTTTTTTTTTTATGGTCAAGCCAAAGCGAGGTCATTCTAATAATACCCAAGGTCACTGGTGGGAGCCACTGAGTCTCCCAGTCATTTTTCATCTGCTTGCAGCAGTTAATGACAGTTACAGGGGACGGGAACTTGGAGCTGATGGCCATGTGATGTCACCAGCACATGCTAGGGGATTATAAGGGCAGGTAGGGGGCAGAGTTGTGGATTAAAAACGGTAGAAAAAAAATAACTATTAACTGCTTCGCTTCGGAGCTCTATGGGAAAAAAATAAAAATAAAGACACAAACAAAGAGGAGGGGAGTGGAGGTGGATTTTAAAAGCCAACCCTCCAAAATGCCAGATCAGCTGCTAGATTGTTCCCCAGACTCAGTGACTCAGCAGTGAACTACAAAGTGTGTGTGTGTGTGTGTGTGCGTGTGTGTGTGTTGGGGCGACCATTTACTATACAACCAAGCAGTCCAGTGGTTGCCAAATAAAGGGGATGGGGGTAGTTTAATAAGCAAGGATCATTCCTCTCCCTCCTTTCAAAATAAAAGCTTCCCATTCTGCTCCCACTGAATTCAGGAGCAAAACTCCTCTTGACGTCAATGGGAGTCGACCTGGACAAATCCATCAGCTGTTCTCTTCTATATTCTAGCTGACCCCTTAAAATGTGCTCTCACCCCCCCCCCCCCCCCTATTTCCCCTCCCACAGTCCCAAGGTCCAGACTGCCGCTTTGCTTGAACAGTGGAGCCCTACCCTAGATGGGTATTGATTTAACCACGTGTACCAACTACAAGAAGATTCAGGATCCAAGATGCGCCTTACACACACACACACAAAACCACACACACACCTCCTCTGTCACTCCAGAGAGTAAATCCCTCCCCTGCCTTCTCCTGATAGTTAGGGCTGGAGCAGAACTGAGTTCCACATTTTCTCTAGGCAGGAAATAGCCCTTCAGTGAAACAATGCTTATCATACATTCAGATTTTACACATTGGAAAGCCGTGAATTTGCATCACGCATTAGAAGGGAGGGAATTCTAGATCAAGATAATTTTAAGCCATTTTAAACTTAGGCTTTTCTTTTTTTAAAATCTATTTCATTTCTCTATGAAATATTTTTTTGAAATGTAATTATATTCCCTTCTCCAGGATGTACAGCTATAAGAAGTAATATTTAACCACTAGGAGAACTTTAATAGTTACAACCATATATTCTGTCTCCTTGAGAGGTAAATTGAAAGAAAGATAAAATACACTTCTGTCTCAACAATGCCGCACAAATAACCCACTCATTATTATCTAGCATATTTTCTTGTTTTGCTCATTTAAAAAAAAACGTTTATTTCACACTATACAGTTGTTTCAAATTCCTCAATCAGTTCCTTTGTTTCTACATTTCTGTTCCCTTTTAAAATATTAACTGCCTTGTCAATTTCATTTTCACTGGATTTTATTATTACTGTCTGTCTATTGTAAAAAAAAATCATTTGCCTGCTCTACTTTTGCAGAAATGGAGATGTCCTATCTCCTAGAACTGGAAGGGACCTTGAAAGATCATCGAGTCCAGTCCCCTGCCTTCACTAGCAGGACCAAGTACCAAATCATGACACTATAGCTATTGAAAAAGGGTTTCCTAAATAAAACTGGATACCTGTTTAGAATTCTTAACCAATAACCTGGACTTTACCATTATGGCTATAAAAACAAATACCGCCTATCCAGATATGGTGGGCCAGAATAAAAGAATTAGTAAAATAATGGAATGATTTATTGGCTGTTGTAGACCAATAACTGAACTCTGGGTTTCATCCACAGCCCAGTAACATTGGTGGCAGTCTTTCCATTAACTCAGTGGGCTTTGGATCAGGACCAGTCTGAGGAAAGGCAGATCAGATGGGAAGAAATGCTAAAAACCAAACTGATATAATTTGTGTAATACCGATTGTAACCCATAGTCCCTCTGCTGTATTCTTCTATCTTTTGAGTCTGTCACACCTTCTTAAGACTTATGTAAGATAATAACTTGTGCTGTCAACACTTCCCTTTATCTGAAGCAAAAAGTTAGTCGCTAACCACAGTTAAGGAAAAGGCTGGATCTGGGGCCAAATCCTCTATTGGTATAAACTGGCATAGATGCACTGATGTCATCATAGTCATGCAGATTTATGACAACTGGAGATCTGCCCCAAAAATAAGTGTTAGGGATCTTCAGATAGTGCCTACTATTTTCTTCAGTAGTTCTGTAGCAACCAAAAGGAAGATTTGGGGGAGCACATACAAGCCCTTGCATTACTCCTTGTAACAAAAGGAAATGGGGCTTTCTTCCTATTTTCCTGTTTTCCCTCAAAAGTGAATAATGTGCCAGTTATAATTAGGCCTGACTTAACTTATCTTAGTTAATAGGATTAGTATCAGCCTCTCTCAACAATATCCAAATGCATAGAAAGACTGTTATTGACTCGCTCATGTCTTTTTTCTCCTTCTGTGATGGCCAGAGTGACACACCTACAAGCAGAGGGGATTTGTCCAGTGGGAGCAGGAAGATTATCTGTATCTAGTGAAATAAGGCGTGTATGGCAACCTTTGCCAAGACTCAAAGCCAGAACCTACTCACTATAAAATAATTGTGTCACTACCTTCCCAATGCACTCTTCATGTTTCATTTGTCTTTTGACTGTAATTGAATGGTTGAAAAGCAAAAAATGTAGACAAATTCCAGCTGTATTGAGATCTGTTTCTTTCTCTGCTACCATGGCCCATCATTAGATAGTTTCCCTCTCTGTGCAGAAGGTCAGAGAGTATAAATATAAATTGCATTTTGCATTACTTCTAGATGAGTGAAGCTGTCAAAGCAATAATATAAGCTTTCAGTCCCACATTCTACCACTTCTTTCCCATTTTTTGGCCAGGAGGTCATGTGCAAATTGAACGTGACAGCCCAGACGACATGTCCAACAGACTTATATTGTTAGACTGCTCTGCCCTGGCACTCATCACAGCATTAAACCCTCATCGGACTTAGAGCTCTTCACTAGCTACTAACCGTAGCCCAGACTTCTTGCAAAAAAAGTTCACTCCATACCAAATATACATCACAATAGCATTTCTTCTTTGAGATCTCACCTAAAAGTATTCAAGGAGAAAAAAATGGAAACAACTGATCATATAATAGGCACACTTTCCATTCATATCCCTACAGAATACATTTGTACAGTATACGCATAGATCAGTTATATCAATAAAATCTTGTCCCTCCATAGAGTTTTTAAAAGTTAATGATTGTGCCTTTTTACTGTATTAGAAGAAGCAAACACTTGTCTAGTATATATTTGCCGGAACCACATCCAAATATAAAAAAGTAAATATTCTTCCAAGTGTCTACCTCCTGTTTTATACAAACAAGTTCTTCTTTATGTGCATTGACTAGATAAGGCGCCATGTATGGAAAGGAATAAAAGTGACTGTCTTGGAGCATGCCTGGAAATAAAGATATATTTATTATGTGCATATCAATGAGCAGTTTCCCCTAACTAGTATTTGGATGATGTAATTGGAATCTATTGTGCCAATATATTATATTAAACTGGATGTTTTAGATTAATTTGGCCAATTAGGGTCAAATCCAGAGCCCATTGAAGTCAGTAGGAGTCTTGTCATTCACTTCAATGGCAGATGCACCAGGCCCTAGAATGGCATTTAAAAATAAATCTGTCACACTATGTACAATGTTGAAGGATAATGTTCAACGAGAGAAAGTATATGGCTATAGAAACATTTAATGGAATATGGAGACTTTCACCTTTAGGTATGTTAAAATGCAGCACAGGCTGGTAATGACTGAAAGTTGTTAGCGTCAGACAGCTGTTGAGTGACCTATGTGAAATGAGTTGATGGTCTTGGTCCAGCTTTCAGTAGAAAGGAGTTCACATTACAAATGGCACTAAGCTAGCAAGCCTTGTTGGTAGGTTGAACAGAGAGGCCAAGGACTGAATTAGCATGAAAATGATGCTATCCTTTTATCCATAGAAATGGTCTCTCCAGGTGAGGGTTGAGAGGTATGGGTGGGTGGAGAGGAGGCATTGTTGCTGTCCCTGACATTGCACTTCCATGAATAAACAGAGAATTACATTTTCAAAGGCTGTCAGCCTGTCAATCTGTCGGCTTTATTTATTTAATAAATCAGCATAGTTCCACAAACTTCAGTGAAGCAATGCTGATTTATAACAGATGAGGATCTGGACCCAAATATTCAACAATAATTGTAAAAGGGTCTTTGATCATGAACGCACAAGTACTATTTATATTTACATTCCAGAGATTTGCATGTCGCACAGTGGGGAGTATTTTATCTCTTCAGAACATTGCACCAGTATAAATAATCTATTGACATTCAAAAGCAAAAATAAAATGCCCTCTTTTTACTACCAGATGGACCAGAAAGGTTTTTTCTTTCAGCATCTTCCTCAAACAAACTTGACAACAATACTTAAATTCAAAGTTCAGTCAAAGGAAAAGAAAATATGGGAAGAGAAGAAAAGCAAATGTTCTTGACTAGGTGATTGTATTACAGGCAACTACAAACCCACATGCTTAAATGTGACTCTAGAGGCAAACCAGAGAAGAGCTCTATGTAAGCTCAAAAGCTTGTCTCTCTCACTACAGAAGTTGGGCCAACAGAAGATATTATCTCACACACCTTGTCTCTCTAATATCCTGGGACCAACACAGCTACAACAACAATTCTGCACTTCACAGATAAGAAGATAGGATACCACGCCAAAGTAGGATATAATATACAAAAACCAATTCAGTCCCTCATTTGATAGTGCATTCATAGCATTTGTGTAAACCCACCCAAATTCAAAGTGAACTCTTGAGGCACTTGGACCTAAACGTATCAAAAGTAGAAATGGAAACTATCAACAGAAATTACTAGTAGTGAGGAAATAATGTGAAATTTAAGCTTTCAAGATGGAAAACGTAAAATATGCAGCAATGTGTTTTACGTTTGACTCACAAGAGAAAAAGAAGATGAAGGCCAAGATAATATTGCTTTGAGATCAGAACTGGTCTTTCTCTTCCAGTTCTTTTCATCCTGTTTTCTAATTATCCTTCCCAGTCTCTTCTAATGCTGTTTATACACTTGCATATTTCTTAAAGTATCCCACTGCTGCATTACCACCAATAAAGCTCCACTGTTGACAACAATGGTGAGAGTAGCTACTGGCTTTTTAGCTACCATTGTCAGAGGAGGGCTGGATGACAAAGTGGCTAAAATATCAGGGACCTGTCTGGCTGCATCTTCCCTCGCATCTTTCTTAATATTTCCCTCACTGGCAGCAAGAGCAGGAGTGCTAGTGTAGACTTGTGGCCAGAATTTTAACCACCATGTCTTCTAGTGGTACTCATGGCAGAACTGGAAAACACAGTGGTTAAAACTCCAACAGCCACTGGAGTTCCAGTGGTGGTAGTGCAACAATGGGGAATTTTAAAGAAAAATGTTTTTATAGTCAAGGCCTTAATAGAACCTTTTCTCTCGCTCAACACTTTGTTTTATCCATTTTGCAAAGGTTAGCCCCAGCTATTCCACTTTTCATCATCAATATAAGTAGATTTTGCCTGACATGGAAAAGGACAGCTTCCTGAAGACTTCCTGGAAATACCCAGGGAGAAACTGTCATGATTACAACCTTAAAGTGCCAGGTGGTCATGTGGTGAAACAGGCAAAGATACAAAGTTTTATCCTTATTTTAAAGTTAAAGTTCATGAGAGAGAGAGAAATAAACCTTTAGGAGACTAGAGGCATTTACAGATTACTAGGAGACCTTCTAACAATGAGTGGAAAACAGTTGAAGACAAGCCACATAGCAAGAGAAGACACCCTGCCTAATTCTTTGAGCTGTATGGCCCAAGCACACTCAGCATAAGAATAAAAGCCAGGCACAAAGCATGCTCTCACATTGATGAGAGAGAGACCTTAGCTAATTTTTTTAAGTAAAGTTTTAAAGTAAAGCAATCTGCAGTATGGTGATATTGTATAGCAGAAGCTATAAAGGCCAAATTCTGTCCTGGGGTGTATATATATATATAAAAAACTCCAAGTGTGTGTGTATATATATATATATATCCACACACTTGGAGTTTTTTCCCTCCCTACAAAAAAATAACCTTATTTTTAAGGCTAATATTATCTGACTCAGAAGAACTGTTGCAATATTTTCAAAATCCTGAATTTAATCCTTACAAGTAGCCAAAACACTCAGCAGACTTCTTAGTACAAGATGAACCTATCTTTGTAGTAGAACCATATTGGCTACATTTTCAAAGATGCCTCTGATATGATACCCACAAATCTGGAAGTCAGCCATGAACCACTTTGTATGCGTGGTTTGGATTTCAGCCTTCTCTTACTGTGCTGGCTTAATTTCTTAATGCTCATAAAACTCCTTAACACCTTTAAGGGGAAGATTTATGGCAGTACAGAGTGAATCCATCCTACAAGTCTGCTACATAAAACCCACCCATTTGGCAACATGGACAGACAAAATGGAGATTTTCCCTTTACCGAAGAATCTGCTTTAATGGAGGACCTTGACCAAAACCAACTGAAGTCCATGGAAAGATCCAGAATGTGAAACTAATGTGTCTTTGATGTGAAAGGCTCAATTTTATGAGGACTTAATTCACTTGAGATTCAGGTTTCCAACCTGAATTATATAAAGTTAAATTATACCAAACAATTGGCATGTTCAGAGTGTCTTACCGTGGCTTTAGGTTTTTGAATAAATGTTTCTCCTAACATTCTTCCACTCTGAGAAATGTTTTACAGGTAACATGAATGAAGATCTGTTATAGCCATTTCACTTAAGACCATATTTTACATTGCTTCTATAGACACAACTCTCATCGCTTTTAATGGGATCTTTGCACAAAGATTAAGGATACACTATAGTCCTTCAAAATCTTCTCATTCATTATATAAAATGAGGAGAACCATAATCCATGCAATATCTTTAAATAACAATCAAAGTGTAGCCATCACAATAGACTCTTATTTGTGGCCTATCAAATCTTTGGGCTTGTCTACATTAGCCGCAGGGTCATCGGGCAGCGATCGATCCAGTGGGGGTCGATTTCTCACGTCTAGTCTAGACACGATAAATTGACCACCAAGCACTCTTCCATCAACTCCGGTACTCCACCAGAGCAAGAGGCACAGGCGGAGTTGATGGGGGAGCGTCAGCTGTTGACTCACTGCAGTGAAGACACCACAGTGAGTAGATCTAAGTACGTCAACTTCAGCTATCAGGGGGTAGCCGTGTTAGTCTGTATCCACAAAAACAAAGAATCTGAAGAAGTGAGGTTTTTTACCCATGAAAGCTTATGCCCAAATAAATCTGTTAGTCTTTAAGGTGCCACCAGACTCCTTGTTGTTTTTTTGACTTCAGCTATGTTATTCACATAGCTGAAGTTGTATAACTTAGATCAATTTCCTCTCCCTCCCGCCCCCGGTGTAGACCAGGCCTCAGTTGTCCTGTCTTTATTTTTCCTTTTGGTAACCAGTTGATGGTCTTGTAGCTCACAACCTGGACCTCATATTTGTAACTTACTTTAAAAAAATTGTTTGACATAATTGATTACAAGGTAATTTTCTAACAAGCAAGATTTTGGGTCCATGATCTAAGTCCAAGGATCCTTCACAAATAGTAACTATAAAGAACTGTAAAGCATCTCTTCCCTTTGGTTTATGCTATCTGCCCTATTCCTGCTCAATTCACAAGCATTGACAAGGCAATGCTGTTGTACTGTTTCAGTTTAGCTGTGGATTGATCTCTCTTAGCAACACCAGATCTCCAAGGCTGCCAGAATAGAGTGAATGTGGTTATAAATGTGGTGGTTATTTTTCTCTAGATCTCACTCTCCAAGGTGATGTAGCAACCTGTGTAAGTGATATTTCTCATTCCAATGTTTCCTCTGCAATATTTGCTGTGCTTCTTTTTCCTTCCAACTTACACATTTTTTATTTGATGGCAATTTTAGTGAAGTCTGTAGATTTAACCACTTTTCCACAGACTATCATCCATCATGGCATGTATTTAATGTTCTCTCCACTGAAGTGTTCCATTCACACTCATTTCTGTTGTCAATATATTTTGTCTTTCCCCAGTCCCCACAAGAGATGCAGGAAGTGTCCACGTAAATTATGTTGAATTATCCATTCAATATTATTTCCTAGATTGACACATTTCTTGACTCTGCTATGCAATTTCAAAACAGTGTATATTTATGTGCTCATTAGAATTACATGAATGTTGTGGGTCAGATCCTCAACTGGTGTCACTTGGAAGTCAAATGGAGCAACCCAGATTTAAAACATCTGAGGATTAGGCCCAAACTTTAAAGATTGCTTTTCTAGTTGGTATTGTTTGAACTTGAAAAAAGGCATATGTGTGAGTGCGTGTGCATATCAATATTGATATATACATATATATACACCATATGGCGTGGTATAATAACACTCGAAACAGTTGTACCTTCTGATGAAAAGTGCTATATAAGAGTTAGGTATTATTATTATTATTCTTAACACTATTTAATCCTGAATCTTCAAAACAAGCAAGTCCTACTAATCACATCAAATCCTTATTTTTCACATGAACTCCTTTATTGTAATGTCCACTCCTACTGGAAATCAGACTTGCTTTTGCCCAGTTTCACCTCTTGTAGCAGAAGAAAGAAAGAGTCAAATCTCATCATGCTTAGAAGACCCCAGTTCCTGCAGATGATAGGATGAGAAATATCCAGGATCAGCCATGACTTCAGGTCACAACTTATTTTATGAGGTGGCAGAAGACCATGATATGCATCTTACATGGTGTCCATTGCAACAGAAGCTTGTGGCACTCAGCATTTCCAATATAACTTTATTTTGCCTTTTGCAATAATAATTTAGTTTTATTGCTAATTTGTCCTCTGTGCTTATCATGTTGTGAACTAGGGCTTTATAATGAAGTTTTACAGGGGAAAACCATCACTTCAGTCAAAAAATCTGTGAGAAGAAACTCGTCTGTGTTTCTTGAGAGTAACAGAATTGTGACCAAATGATGCCCCTGTTTTTATAGAACTGGAAAAGCTGTTCTAAATTAGCACTTCTAAACTTGTTCAATGGTTTACCTACATGGGCCAGATCCTCCACTCGTATAAATGAACGTGGTTCCATTTGAAGTCAATGAAGCTGGATGAAGTGATTATCCAAAGTCAATGGAGATGAGTTGATTTACTCCAGCTGAGGATGTGGGTTTGCATGGTTGAATGAATACCATGTGCTTTGTTATGACTGATCAATCTGGATAAAACACCTGATCATTTCCTTATACAATATGAAAAAGCACAGTAAAGGCGATTCATTCTTTAAACTATTGTGTATCTATGTCGACATCTATTACTAAGCGTGTCTTTTTACATCTTTATAATATATATGTATAATATATATGCACATGGAGGGCTCAATCCAGGGCCCCAGCTCAGCAGGGCAAAGCAGCCAGAGGAATATCCCCATCTCAGCGGAATGGTGCAAAGCTGATACAGTCGATCCAGTGTGCTGCTCTACTTCCTCCATCAACCCCAGAACAACTTTCACTGTAGGGCATGTGTCAGAGGTGGGAGGGAGTATGGCCAGTGAGGCTAGTGTAACTTACAGCATCCCTGTAGCCAACTCACAACCACCTTTCCCTGCCCAAACATCCTCAGCTGTGCCAAGCGTAAAGTGGGCATAGCTGAGCATTGAGCCCAGACACTACATAAATGTTTGTGTTGATAGAGAAATAGTTCTATATGTATATAAGAGATATAGTTCTACATATGTATAATTGGGAAGCTGAAGAGCTCAGCTCTTAAGGATTACACTCAGCAGAAATAACTCTGAGGTTGGCACCTCCTTTAGTTCTTCCCCAGTGTCTTTGTTTTCTGATCTTCATCATTAGGGACAGTGTAATAAGCTAGTGTTGGCTAAATGAATTATTGCTAAGGCGGGTCAAATATTGGTAAAACATTTTTGTGAATAAATTATTTCCTGAGAACCCCATATGGTGCACAGACATTGTAGTGGCTCCTAAGCCACCTGCCCTCCAGGCCACTAGCACAGGGATCTCACATGTGCCAGTGATTTTTGGCTGCCAGAATAATCCCTTAGCACCATTGACAACTAGTGTAGGGGCCAGAACTAAAGCCCAGGTGGCCCCAGGTTTCGAGGATTGCTATGGTGGCTGAAAGCTGCCTTTCAATACCCTCCCGCTTTTTCAAGATGCACCAAGCACTCATCAGCCACAGCTGAAGATTGATAGCTTGCTTTTTTTCTCCCCAAATCCTCACCCGTGGTCTTTATCTCCAGTGGCAATACCACCATCCTCCCTGCCACTTAGGCTTCTTTGCTAGGAGTCATCTTTGACTCCTCTCCTGACTTACACATCCAACCTGCATTCAGATTTTGCCATTTCTTCCTGCCTAACATTTCCAAGATCCAATCTTTTCTTTTTGTCCACACTGCTAAAATTTTGCAGGCCCTCTTCATCTCCCAGTCAGTGCAACTTTTCCATTGTGTCCTTCCGACACATCACTTCCTTCCATAGCATTGTAAATGCTCTTCTCTCTCTTTTTGGATGACCTTCCTCACCTCAACCCCTTCTCCATCAGAGATATTAATCTTGATTGCCCAGATATCCATTTCTCCATAGCTGTCTTTGCACCTCTTTCCATACTCTTATCATGGAACTCCTTCTATAAAATGATCCACTAAGCCATTAATCTCTCCTCCAAATCCCTCCTCATGACCCAATACTTCCATGGTCTCTCCAATAAATTGACCAACTACTAAACGATAGGTTGCAGGGTAGTTGGGTTAGGTATAGCAGATATGTAAAAATCCAACACTTCCCACTAGCTAATCTCTAAGGTCAACAAAATGTGAGCTCCATTTTTTTCAACATTGTTCATTTGCCTAGCTCCCAAGCAGACTCATGATCTCCTACCTGCTATCTCTCTGTCCCCCTCATCATTTGCATTCATGTCACCAATGACTGTGATTAATCACATGTCCTGGAACATCTTGACCTGTCTTCTGAAATTTCTAATAAGCCAATTTCTGTTTGTTCTTGTCACTCTTTGTTGTAGGTGCATCACACTAGATGATCATCAGTTCAGCTTGCCTTGACGCAAAGCTTGCTTAAAGTAGTGTCTTGTTGATTGGATTACATTTGAACAGCACTTTAGCTGTTTTACTATCAAGAAGATGACTTTGCCCAGTGCCTCTCTTACTTAAAGAGCACGGAGATTGTGTTTCTTTAGAGGTGCAGAAAATGACTTACCAGAACTTTGAACTCTGATCAACAAACCCTTCCAACATTTGCAAGATTTCCATCATGTGCCTTATAGATTTCACTCTGAGCTAGTCTAAAACTCCATGGAAACAGTTGCCACTGAGCCAGAGGGAAAAGGAAATAGCCTTAAGCACAGGAACCAGTGGAGTAGTTCAACTGTGAGTTATCTTCAGAAGGAGGTGATTATATGCTGGCTTCATTTTTAACATGTCCTTTTTCTGAAGGGGTGAGGAGAGAAAGGAGGGATTTGAAGATTGACTGGTAAGTGTTTGCAAATGTCGTATCAACGAGCAGAGAGAAGAGAAGCTTGACTCTCAAGACTTCAGCCCTGAGAGGCAGATAAATATCTGTATAAGGTATAAGAGGTAGGAAGGATAATCCAGTAGTTAGAGTGCTAGCCTGGGCTGTAGGATCCCTGAGTTTCAATTCCTTTTCAGCTACGAACATCCTGTGTGACCCTAGGCAAGTCACTTAGCCTCAGTTCCCCATCTGCAAAATGGGGATATTAAATCCTATCTACCTCCTTGGGGTGTTGTGAGGATAAATACATTAGAGATTGTGAGGTGCTCAGATACTGTGGTGAGGGGGCCTATATAAGTACCTATGATAGATAGATAAAGGAGTGTGTTGAGAATGTGAGGGTATAAGGCAGAAATGGAGCCAGACACCACAGTAATTTCATACCTGCATAATAAGAAGCAGGTTCGCTGGTCACTACAGCATAAGCATATTGGATTCAGGAAAGACAGTTTTAAAAATTTAAGCATTCTGATGAGTAAGGGAGCAAATATTAAAATCTGCCATCATGGAAGAGGATGGGAATTATTAATATGTATTCTTTAATTATAAGGCAATCATACTTACAGTATCTAGATTTTGTGCCCTGCTATATAAATTAACTTCACCGGCATCTCTTCAACTGACTAAACCCTTTAGATTTTAGCCATATATATTAGAATACTTCCGTTCAGAGCTATTTTTGAAGGGAGGGGCGGCGGGGGGAGTTGTAATTTTTCTCTACTCAGGAGCATGTTGGTGGGGCTAATCTAGCACATGGTTGTTAGATGAATGTCTGCTGGAAGATAGGTCTCATCATAACCTGGTGGTAGCAAGACTTGAGCATATCCTGGTTGTGAATGGGAACAAATTCTATGAGCAAATATCTTCCACTGAACAAACCCTTCATTCTGTACCTGCTAAATACAACTGAGCTACTATAATTTGATAGCTAAGTCCTACTACTTTAAGGGCTTCAAAGATAAAATCTAGGGGGTGGATCAGTTGCATGAAGCTCACGCTTAGCACAGCTGAAAGTGGAGGAAGAAAAATGTTGCTTTAAGCCACCTTCCCTAATCCTGGGGCTGGCCAAGGTCTGAATTGGCCTGTGGAACAAATTAGAGCAGCCATAGGGTTGCTCTTACTTAAGCTGGCTGGACCAGACCTTTAAGGTCATTTCTGCTAATGCAGGAATGCTGGAGTGCAGCACATTTCAACCCCACCTCCACCCCATCTTGGAAGGTTATGTAGAAGAGGAGAAAGGGAAACAGGTGGTGAAAAGCTATCCGGTGGTGGGGGAGACTCCCCCGATGTCATGAATTTGCTATTTCCTCCCTCCTCTAGGTCATTCATGAAGATACTAAACAGGACCAGAACTATCATAAATCCATGTGTCAGCCTGGTAGACATAAACATCTCAGATGAAGTTCCCCCCCCTAGATCAGAATGGAACCATGAGCAATAAGAAAAGGGATAATAAAGAACAAATTTTGCCAGAGGTGCGGGGGGGAAATAAATTGGCTAATTTACTTTTTGGATAAAATTATTAGAAGTGTGGAAGAACAGGAAACAGAAAATATAACATAAGTGGGACCAGATCCTCACCTGGTGTAAATGGTCATAGCTCCTTTGACTTCAGCTGAACCATGATGATTTACACTAATTGAGGATCTGTCCATAGGTTTTAGGAACACCTTTGCAGCTGTGTCTCATGAAAACTTACTCTCACAATTAATTAAAACAGGCTCAGAAAAGGACACTTTCTGATTAATGGAAATGTCACTGAAGAGCCACAAACAAAGGGAAATAACAAGTGGCAAATTATCAAATTTGGGGCAGGTGTCTCCTGAAGTGCTGCTGGGATCTACATGAGCTCTGACCTTTTTTAATATCTTCATGAATGACATAGAGAAGGGGGAGCAGAGAACAGGTTAATGAAATCTGAAGGTGCTGTTAAGCGGCTGCGTGTTCTGAAGACCAGGGAAGACAGAGAAATAATACAGAGGAACCTGGTGAAATTAGAGAGAGGAGGAACACAAAATTACAAAGTGAGATACAACCCCTGGGTCGGAGATACCAAATTCATGAATCTACTCTTCCTACCAGCAAGGGCTTCGTGTTGACTGGCTTCCCTCTGATGCTGCCCTATCCAGTGATAGAATGTTCATACACTTCAGCGTGTGGGAGGGAGGGGCATATGGTAACAGAATCTTCATCATCCACATGGGATTGGGGGTGGAAAGATAGTAGCAGCCCCAGCAGGGTAAGCTGCGTTCAGATGACTCGGGGCCAGGCACCCAGCTTTGTCAGTGTTCTTTGTCTTACTGAGAGCTCTAGTGCTTCAGGGAAAAACTACAGACAAAGTCATATGAGCCTCAAAGGCCTGGTCTACACTAACCCCCCAATTCGAACTAAGGTACGCAACTTCAGCTGCGTGAATAACGTAGCTGAAGTCGACGTACCTTAGTTCGAACTTACCGTGGTCCAGACGCGGCAGGCAGGCTCCCCCGTCGACTCCGCATACTCCTCGCGCCAAGCAGGATTACCGGAGTCGACGGCGAGCACTTCTGGGTTCGATTTATCGCGTCCAGACAAGACGCGATAAATCGAACCCAGAAGTTCGATTGCCTGCCGCCGAACCAGCGCGTAAGTATAGACAAGCCCAAAGAGTCTAAGTTCAGAGTCCCCACCCCATTCTGTTCAGCACTGGCCCTGTAGGTGGCGTACCACAAGCACAGTGCCTCCCTCCATGGGATCAAAGACCTTTCCCAGTAGGGTGACCAGATGTCCCGATTTTATAGGAACAGTCCCAATTTTGGGGTCTTTTTCTTACATAGGCTCCTATTACCCCCCACCCCCTGTCCCAATTTTTCACAGTTGCTGTCTGGTCACCGTATCTCCCAGACAACTCTAGAGGCTAAAGCCCAGCTCCAAGGATTGACTAATCCTTTCAGGGTGGTGGTCCTTTCCCATAAAATTCATTAATCTCTTTTCCTTCCCTAGCTGGGGCTAGGATTCATCTACTCTGTAGGCAGGTAGTGGTAAGATATTCACACACACACACACACACACACACCCTGATGGAAGAACAGGAACATTTCCCCATAGCAATGGCACTTTTTAATGTTGTGGGTGTACCAAAAATGGCAGAAGAGCTGAATTACAGGGCTCAAAGAGAAGGATGGGGAAAAAATCACAGAATCCACAACGGTGACAAATTTACTTCCTTACCAATAGCACAATACTGGACTGCTTCCAGAGTGAGAATGCACAACGCTATAGCACACTGATAAGCAGCAATGTTAGACTGGAGAAATGTGACCACATGCTGGTGGTGGACAATAAAACCATTCTGAGGCCAGTGGGCAAATGCAGGCTGTGAATAAGAAACCCACAAAACAAGGGACACGGACACTTGTTTAGACTAGTTGCCACACAGGAGTGCCACCCACTGCTGGGCAGCAGGGCAGTGCAAGCCATGGGTTTTATCATAGCCGAACACCAGAATATCCCCAATCTGAGAGAGAAGGAAGAAAAAAAACACGAGCCCTTTCACAGCTTTCTACGGAATATAAGGACATATTTCAAGGAGATAGACACATACAGGGCAAGCTGATGTTAGAAATAGTGCAGACTTTGGGACTACTGAAACAGAGGTCCATTAGCCCCGGTGAAACCACTGAAGAAGGAACTGGCAAGCCTGCAAAGAACAGACATACTTATATCAGTTAAAATGAACAGTGGATCAGCAAACTAGCTGAGGTGAGAAAACGTCAGGTAACCTTGGGATATGCCTTGATCCAAAACCACTGAACAAAGCATTGAAAACAGGCTGCAATGGGCTGGCAGTAAAAGCCATGTCCCAAGGATGGACTATCTACTAGTAACCTCTGGCTGCAACAAGTCAGCAAAAACTGGTACAAAAAATGCAACAACAACAATTGTTAAAAGGAAAGATGTGACAATCTGCATGGAGCTTGTAGGGAGGAGAACAGGTTGCAGGAGGGAAGAGTTTGAAGGAGGCACCAGGAAGTCAGTCTGTGTTCACACGGGTAGAATGCTAGCTGTAAGTGCAGTTTCTCTGTAAATAGTTTTCTTAATAAAGAGCTAGTTTGGTTTTAGAAGCATGGAGTCCTTTCATGTTATTACCCAGCACATGGTACATGAAACACCATGCAGGCAGGTAGACTCCAACTTTTTCAAGGAAGTGTGCATAGTCGTCAGGCTTTCTGACCCCTGGGACAAGTCTGCTGTATCTTTGTATACAGCTGCACAGTGAAGATGTTTTCAAATTTAACTGCACCAAACTCCTTTTCAGTCAAAAATCACATACATTTCCTGGTGATGTTGGAGGTGTCAATTTTTCCTATTCAAAGATTCCACTATTCTAGATGTGTTGTGTAGAACACAAATGTGTTCAAACTGAGGGCCCTGGATTCTGGATTATGTAGATTTTTTTTTGTCTTTTTAATCCTAAATCTGTCAGACAATTATTAAATCTATGAGCACCATAAATCTGTTCCAACAGAAAGACTCAGGTTGACAAGCTCTACAGATTATGCTAACAAAACCTAGGACTTCTTTGAAGTCCTAAATATGCTTCTGTCTCGCCAAACACAAAGCTTGTAACCCTCTCAGAGAACCACATGTGAAACTTCCCAGAAATCCTAAACTTCATCAGCATAGTCTTTGTAGCACCCATGCTCATCACTGATGAAATACAAGTCTCACTAAAGTTACAAACAAATTATATTCAGCTGTGCTGGGGTTATCTGAGCATGAGAAAAAACACACCTTTTAATATATTTAAAGAAAACTAAAGAAATTCCAAACCAAAAATCTTCATTAAATAGATCCATATGTTTGAAGGCCAGGAAGGACCTGCAAGGGGAACAAATCCAATTTTATCCAGTAATTCCTGCGGTGGAGAGATTTTTACCTAACACATAAGTTGGTCCCAATAACTTGTGGTTACATTTATTTTTGAAAGAAATGCAGACTTGATGTAAAGACCTCAAATTATGATAAATTTGTCAGTTCGAAGTGACAATTCAGAACATATTTCCCTTTAAAATATTGTTAATGATGTTATAGTTATAGTTTTAAAACTAAATGCTAGAAACCCAGGAGATCCATTTGGGGTTCTTATATCTACCATGAATTCTGCTCTCACATCCCACTCACCCATCACCTTTAAATCAGAGATACACCTACCCATTTCCACTATGATCAGACTTTATCTACATTTTCCCTACCAGTGAATTATGCAGCCAAAACAACAGTAGTTGTTTAAGGAATACAGGATAGCTTCCCAAATCATCATTTTTAAAGTGGCAAAGCAGTTCTACACTGTTCTTAAGATTTCTTTTTTTTTTTTTTTTTCATTTTAACACAACCAGTTGTGTTTGGAATACCAGAGAATTCCAATTTGCTGATCTTGGTGATAATAAACATTCTTAAAGGAGCATTAGGGCCTTAATTCTACTCTCTTGGAGGAGAATTCCTGATTGCAGTGAAATAACTCCAGATTTACAATAGTATAAATGAGAATACAATTTGACATTTGTTGGGAAAGAAAAAGCCCCGGATGATGATTGACGAGTATCCAGACCTGATCCCATTTTGGATTTTTTTTTTTTAATAGCGAACACAAAGATGTAATAAAAATCAGCTTTAATTTGTGCTGATTGTTTCACACTAGATCTATTGTATATAAATCTCAGCAAGTCTATGGCACCAGAGAGTACTTTTCTGTTATCAAAAAATGTACTTCAACAGTTTCATTCTCTGATAGATGGCGTAAAGTTGTGCTAAAACCCTGCTCATGGATGGAAAAGTTGGTAGCAGTTTAACACATCCATATGGAAGTGAGCAGTAAAGTGTGTCAAAATTGTATATATAAGAGACAAGGTGAGTGAGGTAATATCTTTTATTGGACCAACTTCTGTTGGTGAGACAAGCTTTGGCGCTCCACAGAGCTCTTCTTCAGCAGAGTGTACATACCAATGTAAAACATAATAAGTTACTACATCCTGGTAAATTGTATCCAAATACACCGAGGAATAAAGAGTCCAGTCCAGAGTGCACTCAAAAACTAAACAAAAAAACTCCAGTCAAAACAATAGTAGCTTGCCCACAGAGTGTAACTAGACTACGCTCTCTCTTTCTCACACTCTATAGTCCATTAGCCCCTGGAAAGAAAAGAATAAAGTTACTCTCCCTGCTTTGATACCTCTATCTGCTTTTCTGACTGTTCTTCAGAGGAGTACCTTGAAGTAAACTATCACCAGTACGCCTGGAATATATCCCAGCATGGGAAACTACTTGTTCTGCCTCTCTCGAGTTATGCCGATATGTAGATTCCTATACAGAGAGAGAATGAATGAATGTCCTCGCTCTCCAGTTTATTTCAAGCGCAGTTTCAAAGTCAATGAAATATAGGAGCGGAAGAAGGACAATTGTGCCCCCAAATTCCTTTGATCAGAAGAGAGAAGGGACATACTCTGCCAAGAGCGCTCAGCTGCGAGGGTGATGCAGCCTTTATAGGTAGATCAGATTTTTTTTTTTTCCTTTCCCAGCATGGATTGCTTTAAAGTAAAGGTACGTTCGTGGTGAGTGTGCCAATGTGTGTCACTGCATGAGAGCCACTTACAGAGACTGCTTGATGGGCACAGAAAATACACGATGATTCCTCACTAAATGAAATCCCCTCTCCCTGGTGCCTATGATGCTCTGTCACACAATGTGGCATGGGAAGGATTTCACTCGAGAGAGAGTTCAGACGATGGCAGTCCGAGTTATGGCTTCCCTCTGCATTTAACAATAGAAATAATAAGAAAAAGTAACAACGCTGGGTATTGAGAGACCCAAACAACGTTAGTTCTCCTAGCAGATCTGATGGGGTAACATAATAGGACGTAACCAACTCTTTGGGGTATAATAGGGTGTTTTTAACGTGCAGGGCATCATCACCCATTCACAGACACGAGGGCTGATCCCGCAGCGCTTACGTTAAAATTACTGGGAATTTTGTCCATAAGAGTTGTAAGTACATGGGCCTAGACGCGCAATTAGCATTGTCTTGGGGAAATTATAGATTGCAGATATCTCTGAAGCAAAGCCTCAAAAGTTGCAGGACATTCTCTCTCCAGCTTTTCCATTGTGTATTATTATTATTAATAATTATTATTAATTTACAGGTTTAAAATAGTCATCACTGACCTGAGATACATTATTGGCAAAAAGTGTCAATCAAAAATGCTGCTCAGACCTCACCTCGTCGCTATTCTAACACTTTTCAATCTCCCAGCGGCACTGGAAAGATGTTCTTAGCCAAATACATGATTCGATTAATGAGCACTTATATTTGCTAAGGAATGCAAATTCTGTCTCTCCATGTATTATTAGCTGTATCAGAATGTTTGTCCTTTCAGGCCTCTTTGAAGTTGATGAAGGAAAGGCTGTGATGTGACACTGGGGGGGGGGACACTTCTGATTCCTCGGGTTTTTTATTTGTTCTCTTGCCCAAAACGCCAAAGGTAGCTAAAGTTACAGAAATTATTTAAAATGTGTTTGTTTGTTTTTCAAATGCGACAGATTTTTTTTTTCACCTGGTCCTCCCTTTTAATAATAATGGGATCTGATGAACAGTCTGCTTTGAAGTTATTTTACGGAGTAATCACTCCCATGCCCTAAATAATCTATTACTGCTTGGAAGGTATATAGGAACTAAATTCAGTTGCCTATCCCAAACATGTGAACACTTATTTTGTATTGCTTCAGGGTATACATTAATTTCTCCCTTCCCCCCCCCCCCAAAAAACCCCCCACACTGGTGGTACTGGAGTATGGAAGGCATTCTATATCACTTGTAAGTAATCTAAAAGGTTTGATCGAAGCAGCAACTGGATATTTGCATTTTAAGGCATCTACCCAAATATCAGTTTCAGTCTCAGGTTTTTAATGGGATGCGGTTTGATTCGAGTTGTATTTTTGAAGTTTGCAAACCGCTCTAAACTTCTTACGAATACTGAGATCTTACCTTTATCAGGATTGGTGATAAGTGGTCACTTCAGGTAGCTTTTGATGATGAGGCTGAGAACTAGGTAAGCTAGTTCAGGGAGCAATGGAAACCATCTGCACTGGTATGGACGGTGGCAGGTTGACCTGGTTCTATATTGTTTGTGGACTCCGCTGGTTGTACCGGTTGGCTGTAAATTCTAGGGCGATTTTGTGTTTATAGTATCGAAAATTCAAGCAGCTGGACAAACCTCAGAGGAAGGAGATCAAAGATAGATCTTTGCACAACACAATACCTTGGATGCAACACAACTTGGCTTTAAAATGTACCACAATGCCACGAACATGTTTCTATGAAATGTCATTGCTTTCATTATAATTCTCAGACATGTCATTTGCCTTTTAGGTATGTTTTCCAGTGTGCATTCGCAATCACTAGGGGAGATTTATTGCTTCTATTGGTTTAGTTATTCCACGTAGGGATGTTCTAACATTCACTCTCTGCTGGTGACATTACAAAGGAACTAAAATTGCACACCCAACATTAAGGACAAACATAAATGGACAGTATTAGGAGCCTTTCTGAATGTAATGACTCAAGTGAAGTTTTTATTCCAGATAAGATCCCAGCGTCAGTTAAACTTTTGTCATGTATCACTTTTCCTCTTGAAGGGTGTTATAACAGCAATTCAATTACAGTAAATAGTGTACATCATCTTCACAGCTGGAAAATTCTGTAACTAACTGTGACCAAACGTTGTAAAGGAATATAGCTTAACCAGTATTACTTTTTTTTTGCTGACCACAGGTTAATTAATTTCAAGGAGCTTAGTATATCTAAACAGAAACATACTGAGATGCTGGCAAGAAGTCATAAAATATAAAACGTGGAATTAGAACGATCATATGAAATCTACATAGCAATATTTTTGCCTGGGAATAATTCTTACAGTTTTTCTCACCCTAAAGTATAATAAATAATAATAATAATAGTTATTAATTATTATTATTATTATTATTATGTATTTAATAGCAAGTAGTCTAAATCCAGCCCTCTCATATATATAGTCTGTGTCTATATGACACACACACCAGACATATACATAGCATTCCAATATATACATATATATATGACGCTACTTTGAACAATATATACATTATAGACCACATGATTTTTATTAAACATCCATTGATACCCCAGCATTTACTGCATCCAGCAAATGTGAGGACTAGCTGAATCAGTACTGTAAGTTGTACACAGAGAAATGATTGCTTCTGAGTGCAGTCCTAAATCATACATGTAAAAAGCTCAAGGAAAACTCCCAATAACTCAGACACAGTTATCATTTCAATTAATGGTAATATTAATATTAGCTGCCGTCTCTAGTTGCAATTGAGAAGATTTAAGGAGGATTTAATTTACTTGAGGGTATATGAAAAAAGCATTATAAACCCTTGGAGGTGTTTTTTAGTCCTACAAATGTATCTGTGGGTTTTTTGTAACCTCGTCAGTTTATAGAAGCGCAAGTACCTTGCTTTTTTGAAACACTATATTACCCGATCTTCCATCTTTGCACCGACAAAACTTTCCTTAGGAGTAGAACAACTTGTTTGACTCCAGTAGAGTTACTGAGGATTTACTCTGCAGTAAATGACAGCAGAAGTAAGACTTCAGGGGGAGCTTAGGGAGCATAAGTGATAGGGCCTCAAGGTTTGAGTACACGGTCAGCAAGAGAACCTGTAAATGGGAATACTGACAATTCTCTATTAAGTACCCTTAGGTCGGTCATTGGCTATGTGCATGGATCATTGCAGGGGGGACAGGTTACACCTGTAGGAATCCACAGGATGCTTGCTGGGAGCAGAGTCAAGAAGGGGCTTTTAAGCATTTATTCTGTGTTTCTAATCTGAAAGTCATCCGAAAACATTCAGCATCAAAGATCAGGCTTCTTCTTCTTATTATTATTATTATGAGTTATTAATTATCATTATTGTTGCTTTTATATATAAAGTGATGTGAGCAAGATGGTCAGCAGCTCCAACTGGTAGGAGAACAGCAGTGAAGAGGAAATCCCGGACTGGGATATTAACAACAATAAAAACAATACATAAAAAACTAGGGCTAGTTCCAGAAGTATTTTCTGAGCAAGGAAAGCAGGATCGGGCCCCTTGCTCTTATCATTGACCTGGACTGTAGCTGCTCCTGGGAATCCATTTCTTTACAAATCTATTAGCGAGTTGATTTTGACTTCTTGGTGCTTGTTTTTGTTTTTAATGGTCTCATCATTTGTAAACCTTGTTGATCAAAACACCTATATCTAAAAAATAAAAATTCCTGGTTTCCCAAAGTCTAAAGCCTCAGCTGCCCATTTGCAAGGGTTAAAGGGAGAATATTTAAAAATAAAATAAAATAAAGAAAATCAAACTCTTTGAGTCCCATTTTCCATATCGCCATTAAAAAACCTGTAGGAGGGATAAAAATTAACAAATTAAACACACCAACCAAGATTCTGGTAAAGAGACAAAATTGTGTTCACTATTCCAGTTTAAAATAGTCCCAGATATTCCCCAGTGCATCGTAAAAACGTGAGCATTAAACTTTCTCGCAATTTATTTGTCAGGAAGCAAAATTATTTGCGTTTTGGAAAGTTCGTTTTAATTGATTTTTGTCTGCGTCTCGGATTTCTGATTGCATATTAACTTACCTTTCTATTTTAACCCAGAGCCCCAAACCTGTTATTTCCTTTTATTTCAGTTTGACTTGATTGTTTCATGGACAACGCTTTTACACAGAGAGGCGCACAATCACACACACAATAATGAAACTTGTATAGACTATTTATATCTATCTAAAACTTAAATAAACTTTTGTGATTTGCCGCCCAAAATATAGTTTTGTACAGTTAAAAAACTTCAGGAAACAAGAACGTGGGATAAAGCCTGGAATTAATTTTTGTGGACAAAATTACACTTTATTTTTCCTCCAGCAAGGGAATTTCGTTCCTACAAACCTGTCTTCTTATATTTTTCCTGCAGAATCCAAAACACTCTTTCAATATTACTAGTTTCCTTCTCCTTCGCTATTGCATCCTGTTCTTTTTCTCAACTTAGAAAAGTGTTCCCGAAGAATTTAACCTAATTATGTATACAATATCTTGAAAACTCTGACACATCTGAACGAAAATGTGGGCATGCCCCCCCCCAATACGAATCTTCCTAATTTTATCTAATCTTTTGAAGAACGTGTTTCTGAAATTCTGGTAAGGGAACGCACCACTGAAGATTTGTATTATTTTCTGGAAAGTCCTTCAGATGGTTAAATAAAAATTCTGTAAAATTATATTTGTGTCATTGGCATATATACTCACACCAAAGGACAATGCACATCAAACACGTCTTTCAAAAGTTTTTTTAATGTATTTTTTTTTTTTGCAAGTTGGGTGTTAAATTTTATTTTTCTTCTTAAAATGTCAATCCTCATTTAGGAAAGGTGAGATCTATAGATAATTATGGGTTATTTGTTAATTATCTAGTTACTTTTGATGGTAAAAAAATACACACATTTTCTATTGTGTTAATTACTAGGATGTCATTCTACCAAAGGTATCTTTGTCAATTGCAAGGAGCGGAAGGGGGGGGGGGGAGAGAGAGATTGGAAAGCTTTTTAAAAATAAAATCTTAATAGGTTTTCTAATGGTAATTTAAGAAATTAAAACCTTATCATGTTATGTATTTTGCATAAGATCGTTTTGCCTCTTACAGTGACCTGACATTTATTTATTTCTGGAGATTATATATATATATATATATATATAATACATTGTTTTCTCTACAGTTTGGTCCAAATCTTTTTTTCATCCTTTTTTATTCAAGCAACCATCTTTGCTTTTAATAATTGTTTCCATTCCGTAAAACTGGTCAAACTAAATGTATTCTATTCTCTTGTCTTTTCCTCACCTAAGAAAGAACATCCGGCTACAAAAGCGAATCAGCTAAATAATTAAATAAACAAAAATCATAGCAGGGATGTGGAACACAACGTACTTTCTGCTATTTCTTACTGTTTATTACTCACGCAGCATCTAACGGATCCTAATGTGCAACCGAGATAACTTGGACATAATTCGAGCTCTCGAAACCTTTGGCCTTGAGCTAATTAAGAAAAAATATACTCCAAATTGCTATTTCCAAAAACACCTTGTTCATTTGTCAAAGTTACCCATGTAATTTTTTTTAAACCCGCACAATAATTATAAATCACGGCATTTAACTACTCTTCATTATCTTCAGAAAATCAATATCAATTCATTTACAATTATTAAGATTATAATAAACTTGCTATTACACCTGACTTCTCCAAATGCGTTACTCATGGAGTCTATTGAACAGCCAGTCTATCCCTTTCTTACCTATATAGCCTTCTTTTACCATTCCAAAGTTCTTGGCAGGACACTTTTAGAATATATAGCTACTTTATTATTTCCTCCCTGCTATTCTGACCGTCCTACACTGATAACAGGCAGCACTGACTTTTTAAAATGTTTTCCTATTTACGAAACAATAATAATCTGACATATTTGTAGCAAAACACCTGAATATTGAGCTCAATTAAAAATGAAAACCAATGTCAAATATATTTTTAAATAATTTAATGTAGGCAAAATCATATGGAAATTATTTGGAGGGGATATAAATTGATCAGGAATTGAAACTGTAGGAGGCACTCATTCTGATGGGATGGGGAAAATGAAAAGGAAAGCTTAGAAGAATGTCTAGGTGTGGAACATTAATTATAAAACACAGAAGTCTTCACTTTTGTTAGCTTGGTAGGAAAGCGTCATCTCTCTCTCTCTCTCTCTTCTCCTCTGTCTTTTAAAGAAAGAGGATCCTAAATTCCTTTTGACTGATAGGAAGTTACAAGACAAGATGCAATTTTCTCTTTCTTTTCTGACAACTCTGTCATCCCAGGGATCATAGTCATGTCAGGGTGTCTATCTCGGGGGGGGAAAAAATCACTGAAGCCTGTGGCCATCTTTGCATCAAAATTTTCCAGACCTCTATTTTTCATTGTGATCCCACTGATCTGAGTTTGAAATGCGAACGCAGTAAAGCCCCTAAGCCTTCAATCGTGTGGAATTTTCAAAAGATCTCTAGAAGCAATCTCAGGCTGTCTGACCCCTGACAGGCGTAGATCCCTTTATACCTCTCTCTGCCAGCACTTCATTTGTTGGAATATCTTTCAGATTTGCACCTCCAGATGACAACCTGAGTGTTTATTATGTGTATGAATCTGAAATCTTCACTACATTACAAAGGAGCCGTCTTAAACATCATATTTAATTTCAGATCATAATTACCTGAGCCTTTTTTGCTTCTAATTATCGATTCCACCTTCCTCTCTGTGTCATGTTGATATTTTGTTTATTCTCCCTTTTAATCAGTCTTTAAAAAAATCGTATTACTTTATTCCACAGGGGAATTAAACATGTCACACTGGACATCATGACTATGTGGAGATATACACTGGACTCAGATCATGTGGCGACGTATTGTTATAACTATATCTTATTTGCTCTTTATTACTAGCTAGCTCTGTGTGTGTGTGTGTGCGCGCGCGCGCTTTGAAAACAATACAATATCCAACTATTACTGCCCTTGCAATCCGAGTTGTTGGTCTACTTCATCTCTTATTAATCTATATCAGGCCATTTACACTGGGGGTATATTGACAGCAGTGTTTAAGTTCTGTCTTGTGACAGTAATAAATTGTCATTTGGTATGAACCAGAAAAGCTCAAAGCCTTTATATTTTCCTTGCAAACTTCTCTAACTTTCTAGAATCCCAGGTGTCAGTGCTTCCCATTCACCTGTTTAACTGAACATTCTACCGCTCCTAGATTGTTTATCTTTCCAAAGAGAAATACTGGACCTTGGCATTTAATTTATCAGCCGAGATGCTGTATATCCAACATCATGATCGTTGTCATTCAGAATGTTAGGTTTATTTGAACTGACCTGGTTAGGTGAGAGCTTTAATTGGAATTAAAGATCACAACTTTTATTTTCAATTTTAAAATCTGAAAGTGTTGAAATGTTTAGGATCTAACAAATTATTTGCTGGTCAAGTGTATACATGCCTCTACACCGCAGCTCTGCCCTCCAAACTTCTAGCCACATGCGACACAGGGCTCTATTTAAATGGTAATCTTTAAATATTTGCAAAGGTGTCTTTATGTGGCAGATATTTTTTTATAGATTTCACATTACTTTCCCCCCTTCCTTTTGGACATAGGTTCGTTCTGTTGCTATGATTAACTTATTAAAATAACTCATCATTAGTTTAATTTGCCTAGCAAACGCCTGCCTATGTGTTCAGATGTTTCTGTATTTATCCATTTTTTCCCATAAAACTTGTATTAAAACAAAATGTTACTTTTCTTTCTCTCAGGAGCTGTATATACATAGACCCTCCCTTTTTGAAATAGACCGCAGGGACTGTCATTAGATCAGATGGCAAGCCTTTATAGAAAGTGTTTTGCATAATTACATACCAAAGCCAGAATAGTCACCCTCACATTTTATGGGTCACAAACCATCAACAATTGGCACATTATTGTCCAAGAAACCCCAGTCCATTCACTGATAGAGAAAACTAGACTGCCTAATCTAGAACTGAAGAAGATTGAAATTTCTTCTAATAAGAACCCAGAGAAGATTATTTTCAAACTGACGTGTTTACATATAGTTATAAAGTTCAGAGGACCGATGAGGAGAGAGAAAGGGTAAAACCACTAAACATGATTAAGAATTGCACAGTGGCCTAATATAGATGGTTCATCAAAAAGGAACAGACTGAAAAGCCCCCCCCCTCCCAACACCCCCTCTCCTTTTCAGATCTGTTCCCTTTTCTACCGTTGTGATTCAGTAATTAAGATATTCTTATTTGGACAGACAGCTTCTCTGGTAACTGAATAATATTAGTTCCCTTTGATGTCAAACTTTTGACAGTTATCACACTCGCGTTGGGCAATTTAGCACAAATGCCCTCTTTTCTTTCTTTTTCTTTTTCTTTCTCTTTTTTTTTTAAGGGAGAAAAAGACTTTGAAGAAAAGTAATAAGTGTGATCGCTATCAGCAAATGATGGAAATCGCAGCGGACAGCCATCCCTGGGTATAAATTACATTTTGTTCTCTATAATGAAGCAGAGTTTTGTTTTTACCTCATTGGGCTATCATTGTCCAAAATTAGGGCAATAATCCTACTCACTTCACACCAATTCACCGCTCTCTCCCCCGGGTCTCCCCCACCACCACCACCACCGCCGGGAAAAGGGGAGATTTTCCATTCCCTTCCCCCCTCCAACCCACCCACCCAGTAAAACTGCGAAGCCATCAGGAATTGCCCTACTACAAAATAAAGGAACAGCTGAACGCTGAATAGGGCTGGTGATTCAGGGAGGGTGTTTCACCTGAGTCTGGATTGACATAACATAAAGCCACTCTTGTGGACGCCAAAACTTTGGATCTGCCAGATGGCAGAATGATGAACCACGTCTGTTGTATGATATTAATAAAAAAAACGTACATATGAACACGTTGCTTTCTTTGATCCCCGGTTTGCTTTATTTCTAAGGAGCGTGGTGACGTCTTCTCCCCCAACTGCCTCTAAATCAGTTACCTGTTCTCTCGAGGGGGTGAGCTTTCAGTCTAGCAAGCACTGCAGCATCCCAGCGCCTGCGTCAGGAGGAGCATCTCTCTCCTAGGGGCTTCTTGTCTCTTTCCAAGCCTCAGCGGGAGTATATAAGGATGGGGGACCTTCCTGGTAACTTTGGGGAACGCTCTTTAACCCTGGCCCTGGCATTGTCCCCCGAGGCAAATTAGGAAGAGCTTGATTTAGGAGTGACACGTGAAAACGCCAGTGCAACGTGGTAACATGATCCGGGAGTAGGGGAAATAACTTGTGGGTGGGTTTTTTCCCCCCTTTTCTTTCCTGATTCTTTCAGCAAAACTTTGGCTGGGGGATGAGGGCGGGTGGGGGGAGAGAAGTCAAACTCTCGCAGGTTTCTCGCGAGATCCAAGCAATTAAGGGGGGAAAAAAACCAACCCAGTCCTTTGCTTTCAGCTCCCATTCCCACACTGTGTCTAGATGTACATGGAAATCAATAAAACAACGTTAATGCTTTTTATAATCTAATTATCCCCTGAACGATGCGTGTTTTAGGGGGTGGGCAGGCCACATTGGAAGGCAAGAGCGCCTTCGGTTTGGTGGACTGTGGTAGTCCTTCATAAGTCAAAGGAATTGATGTGACCCTTCCCACATGCCAATACAACCTGCCCCTTTGGTGGCTTGCTGGAAGTGAAAGTCTTCCCTTAAACACTTGCCCACCGGCTTTAAAGTGAGAAAATACTGGAGGCAAAGAAAACACCCCTCATTTTCCCCCACCCCCAGTGTATTTCCATCAACCAAACCCCCCAATTTTGTGTGTGTGTGTGTGTGTGTGTGTGTGTGTGTGTGTGTGACCTACTTACCTACAGAGTTCTCACTGATACTTACCAAGCACTCCCTTTTTTAGCTTCCTAGTGACGAGTCTCATTAGCAGCCTTAAGGCTCGGACTAATTAATTTAAATGCTTTTGGTAACACTATAGGAAGAGAGAATTGTTTATGTCCACAAATGTGTTATATTATTTTCGGGCTCGCCTTACCAGCCCGCTCCACGTGCCATCAAAGGAAGGATCTCTCTCTCTGTCTGTGGGTGTGTCCCCGGGGTACCACCTCACTCCGACAAATCCATCAGGCTTTCCTGGAAACTTTTGCCCAAAAGGGTACAGGGCTATGTAACATTTTCCGAGGATTTGCATTACACATTCACTCCACGGTAACAGGTTAATACAGTGGAAGTTCTCCTCCCCCCTTCTTGAGCTGACACTGCAGACAACCCCACTCAGATGGCCCACCTCAAAATCCGGGTCCGCACTCCAACTAAAAATTAGATTTTAATTTGGTGGAGCAGAGAAATAAAGGGGACTTCTCAATGATTGGTTGCTTTTTCTGTTTAAGATCTTAAAATAAATCTTCCCCTTTCCTCTCCCCTTCATCCGGGAGAAGATAGAATAGAATAAAGCCAAACGGTTCGAATCACCCGAAAGTATTTGCAAACTGAAGATCTCATTTCTGTCCCTACTTGTTATGGAGGGTTGGGGAGATATCTTAAAACCCTTCAAAGCTTTTGGGCTTGCATCTCACAGGGCTGTGCTGTAATGGGGTTTGACAGCTTTCTCAAACAGCTCTGAGACTGAGTCCCAAATTAAAGCGAGGACCATCCGCCGACCACTTATTTAAAGATTATCCAATAATTCATTTTCAAACTTCCCATGGAAAGGTTGCAGATCAAAATTCGGATTCCTTGTGAGGTGCTTGAGCATACAGAATATGTGTTTCTGTCCATCGGCGTGTGATCTCGATGTGAATGCCCATTTAACAATTAATACCTCAGCCATTTTTATAACACCATTGCTATTGATCAAGGGGAAAGGGAAGCAGCAATCATATGCAGGGTAAAGAAAATACTATATTATAAAGAAAAGGCAGGTTACAGGATGGTAACATAACGATGGATTATCATTCTGATAGAACTATGCAAGAGATTTCATTCACATGTTTATAGTTTGATTCCTGGAAAAAAATGTGGAGAAAATATCCTCAAATACTTGCAACAGGTATGGGAATATTTTACCTGTCTCCAAAGGTCCTAGCAAAAGAAAGAGGCTATTTTTTTTTGTACAGGGATCAATTGTTTTAAAAGTGTGTGTGGGGGGGGGGATGCATTTTCCTCTGAATATTTCAAGGAGAAAGGAACTTGTGAGGAGGGTTCAGCTTTGGAGAGATAATGTAGTCAGCTGGGTAACGTCAAATGAAGTTCTTCCATGGTAAAAAGAAAAATGAAAAACATTAAAATGGGTCACCTTTAAAGTATTAGACAAACTTCTCCCGGAATTCTCTCTTCCTAGTTTTCTCTAAGTAAGAACGCCCAGACATGCATACAATCGATAACAATCGATAGAAGAATCCCAAGCAAAATTTCATTTCACATTATGGACATTTATTCATGTTGAACAGCTGCATTTCATAAACACTGCCTTAGTAACAACACTGATACAGTTTAAAGACAGAGGGAAAGGCGCATTTCTCTACACACACGTATTTAAGGGTCTGAGATTCATTAACATTGTTTAAAAGTGAAAAACGCGGGAAGGGTAACAGTGATAAGAAATGGACGTAAATATACTGACTTTTCTTATCTTCTCTTTAAAAAAAATTAACATACATCATAGAACTGCATTACATTCTGAACATCAGTTCAATTATTTTCCCCTATAACTCATTTCTAAAATCATTCTACACGTTGGATTTAACAACCGTAAAATACAACAAAAATCCTGGAAATATCTGAATATCTGTGTTTTCAATTAGCAAAGGAAGTTTTGTGCATTTGTTTGTTTTAAGCCCGGAATGTGACACTTACAATGGACAGTTCGCATTTTTCATAATATGGTCTGTTTTGCTTAAAACAGGGTGAAATATAATGACAGAATAGCACCGGGTGGATCTGCAAAAGAAACCTTTCGACAAATGTGATCATAACACACGATCCATTATAACGTAGCATTAATTGCTTTCTTTGCAATATTTTTAGGGTTGCGTACGATCCCATCAATGGAGGTGAAGAATCGCAGAATATATCCCGGTTTCGAACACACACCGTCAGTTGCTACAATGAAAGACTCTCTTTGCTACACCTGAGAATATGTTTCCTTAAAAGAATCGTCCTTTTCCTCAGACTTTTTAAACGTAGCTTATTAATATTCTGGTAACAGGTTAACCAGATCAGAGATATGCAATGGCCCATATTTATTTTGAAAATGTTACTAAGTGCACGTCCTACAGAGGTGGAATGATTAGTCAGATCAGATTGGCCTTAATACGTATATAAACCAGGCAATAGCTGCTTTCAAAGGCCTCTAAAAATCAAAGAGAAAATATAAAAGTTTCTCCATTTCTCAGCTTTACACAGTGGATCACTTAAATACATCTTTTCCTCCGAGGATCCGTAATAAAAGCAGTGGAAAGGAGACTGGTTTCCTCTGTATTAACTACTAGTTAAGCTGGCAAATAATATTGTTCATTCATCTTTTTCAAAGTTGATTTATAGCAATCGACAGGTTAAAGCGTCATCTGACTTCATTACTTTTAAAAGCTGTCTATTTCAGAACTGTCACTTTTCATCACTGAAACCAAATAAAACACTTGAAGAAATGAATTGAGAAAGACTTTTAGATCATGTTTATAATTCTTTGTCTCGACGTTAACATTCCTAATGACCTGACCTGCTTTAGTTACCTATACGTCTAATGTTAGGAGTAAAATAAAATCATCAGTTCGGGCTGCAAAAGTTACAGAAAAGGGAGAAAAGTGTGGGGAAAACAGAGGAAAAGCAGTACACAGACAAAATACACACAATTATAAGGCAGCATGTGTAATATACACATGTGGTTCACGCACTCACAAAGGCTTAGCTATGCGTAACTTTTCCCCTCTGTTTAAAATGTGCAATGAAACAAACAAGCATAACTTGAATATATGCTAACTCCAGTGATATTTTTCGTGCATTATTAGGACATTTATTTTAACTAACTGTAAAACTAATAATTTTGAAAGCGTGTTAAACAAGATTGTAAATATTCTACTGCAAAGGACATACATATAAAGATAGCCTATCTTTACTGGTTTAGATCTGCCAAAAATATAAACAAACAGATACATTAGAGAGAAATTCTGAATAAGAAGACTAATCAGATAATACAGAAACTTAGCTGACCACATTAAAATCGCTTGGTTGAGATCATTGGAATGTATATTCGCATGGCTTTTCATTTTATTTTTTAAAAGCGCATCTTATCTTCAAGCTATTATATTTTGCATATGTATATTAATATAAATGCGCCCAATCTGAAAATGGCATGAATGCAGCTTTTGGAAAAATAGTAATAACTCAGAAATGAATTTCTACCAAAATATATAGATTACTTGGTTTGATTTTTTTCTGTCTTTGAAATAATAGTCACCAATACAAAAATAAAAGATAGATTTCGAACTTCATTCAAATAAGCGGAAACATAAATCTGCATTTAACTAGCTAAAAATATGAACCTATGTTGCTTTTGGTTTTGGTTTCAGTCCATCACTATATATATATATACACATAACACCGCTTTAACAAGCAACACTCCAGTTCCCAATTAATAATACAGTATCATTCCAATATCAGTAATCGATGTTAATGTCTTGAATGCAATGGACCAAATATTGCAAATGTTAACTGGGTATTTATGAGCTATATAGGGCTGAAATATTTCTAGAGGCAAATTCTTAGCAACACACTTTACTGTGATTTGTTCTAACTATTGAATATTGATAGCCTCAACTTGCTGGGCTTTATTGGTATAAGACTGTTTTAACATTTGTTTGATTTATTATGGCTTTTCTTTTGAAATGCCTAGTTTAATTGTATTCTTCAACAAACTCCATTACCACTGCAGAAGTCGTGCTAATGGGCTTCTGTATAAATCAGCCACACTTCCGTACCTTAGAGCGCCACCTTGCTGCTTAAACTATAACTGCACAGCAGAAAATATATAGTAATAGTGATATTTGAATACACGTACTTTTCATAAACAGAAACCTAATAGACCAGGACACTCGAAAGTACTCCCTCCTAATAGTTTACGAGACATTATATCTTTGCTCTGCATCTTCTATAGTATCAGAATGTGCGTGAAAAAGAAAGAGAGAAAGACAAAACCAGAGTGTACAATTTCACAAAGACTGAAGTTGTAACACAAGCTGCAATGTTTAACATGAGATATAAAATAACAGATAGTTTTTCTCACCTTGCCTACAATTTACGACCCAATTTTTATTTTGTAGGTAACTAACCTCAGGGGTATGTTGAATGCAAAGTTATCTGGTAACACAAACAGCTATCCGAGACTTGCATATTCAATTAAGACGTGCAAAATCAAATAATTACAGTCATGCAATGGCATATGAAGTATCTTTGCTATTTTAAGATCAGGCTCCAATGGTGGTCTTTAACTATTTTGTTTTAGCGGATACAAATAATACTTAAATAGCAGCACAAAAATATTGAGCTAGTTAAATAAAGTACAAAATATTACATTTCCTCGTTTCCCGTTCCCTCCCCCACCCCCAAAAAATCTGTTTATCCAACTGAATGAAAGTAAATTCTAGCAAATAAATCAGACCTAATTTGTACCATTCCATTTTTTTTCCTGTGGGCAAAGGAGAATGTTTTAGAAGTAAACGTCAGGAAGAAAAAGTCAATGCAAAAGAGACACCTTTTCACCTCTTCAGTGAAGATTTTGTAAACTATTAAAAACTCAGCTCTATCAATGGAGCCAAGGTCACAGGCACATTTGCCAAGAACTTCATGGGACTGTATTTTTGAACTATCACAGGTCGTTGCATGGACATGGTTGTGTGGTCCCGTTAAGATTTGTATTTATTCTGAGATGCGGAGCGCTCCTCTGCAGCTACCAGCTTCGGAAATGGTTAACACGTGTGGAAGACATAGAGTGGAGCCAGAAAGCAACTTTTTTTTTTTTTTTTTTTTGGACCGCCGCAACACTTGGTTTGGCTAGAAATGAATGGCCAACTTTTCGCCTGGTTCTCAAACGCACCCGCAGCGCCCGCCTTCATTTGCAGACAAGCCCGGTGGGCTCACATTGTACACGTCAGTTGTTTAGCATGAAACATGCTATTAAGTATTGATTAAGAACATCCCCGGGTTATTCCGAGAATATGGAGAGCTATTAAGGGCCATTTGACTTTACCAGAAAGTATAGAATATTAGTTCATGAGCAATAGGCAAGGTACAATTCCTAGTCGGGGTGAGCTCTTTTCCCTCTCCCCAGCATTAATACTCGGGAACTATTTCAAAGACAACAGAACAGGAGGGGGGGGGGAATTCCAGCCAGAATTTAGACTAGAAACAATATAACCAAACAGCTGCGACAGGTGGAAGAGATATAATTGCGCAGTGGTTCCGGTTTACAATTAACATAGAGAGATAACATGCAAAGTCCAGTTATGTTAATAGCAGAGGATTCAAAGGCACTATGCCCGGGTTTATTGAAGGAAGCAACAAAACTTTCATGCTAATTGCAAAAAAAATAAGAGGAAAAAATACTGAAAAGCTCTATTTTATTTCACTCTATTTTATTTCCGACGTAACCTGGAGCTCGCAGAAGTTTGGGAACTTGTCTGGGTTTTTTCCCCCTTTCTTTTTGGTGAAGAGTTCGGTTTTTCTGTTAGACAATTTAATGCCTGGAGACTTTTTAAAAAAATGATTCTATTGCTGTTGCACTTCCTACCGCAAGATGCAAAGCAAGTCAGTGGAGTTTGTATTACAACTATGTCATAATGTTTCGCTGATGCAAAACATGTAGCCAGAGGGGGGTTGCTAATGATTCCTGGATTAGAGAGAGAGAGAGACTGGTTCCATATAAAAACCAATGTAAAAACTAACCATTAATATCGGGCATCGGAATATCTGTCTCAGTCCCCCACATGCACGCAAAGATCTGTCATGAGCCTTTTAAGCACCGCAAACATTTTGCATATTCTCCCTATTAATTATGTTTACATCCTATTCATTTGCGTGGTCTCTTTGAGAGAGTCAGCGTCAAACTTTGCGGGGGGAAATGTACTGGGATCTAGCGGCTTTTCCGTTCGAGGGGATGACTACTGAAAAGTAACTTTGGCACAGCCAATTAAAATAAAATAAAATAAAAAAAGATGAAGAGCTGCTCAGAAGAAATTCTGGTGGAAACTGGGAGCGAGATGATACCAGGAAAGGGGGGGGGGGCGGGGTTGGGTCCCTTGTCTTCTCTTATTGTCTCTTCCTTCCAACAACATGCTTTTGGGGAACGACCAGGGATGAGTCAAAGCGAGAGAGGGCAGAAGTACGTGGTTAGAAGTGACCAGTCCGAAATTGAAGCGTTTGTCTCTGCTAAGAGACACAGGCCTGAATCCTTCGTTTGTTTGTGCTCCACTGGAATATTGAGAGGGCTTTTTGGGGGGGGGTTCCATATATATAGTATTTGTCTTATATATGTATATGCATAGACAGAGGGGGGCAAATACAAAAGTGGGGGAAATTGAGATCTCCCCTTTGGATTCTCCCCTCATATTATGTCCTCCCAGGCCTGGGAGGGAAGATGCACCCACATAAATAAATAGGATGGGAGACTTAAGGGCTGCGGTCGTGAAGGGGGCAGGAGGGCTGGTTCCTCCGAGTTCAATGGCCTGGGCCTCGGAGGACGCCAGCCACGGGGTCCCTTTGGCAGGGCACTGGGAAGAGCCACGGCGAAATAATAAAAGGGGAGGCGAGAGAGGGATCTGGTTTGTGGCGGGCGGCTGTCTGCTCCCTTGAAATGATCTGGGGGTGGGGGCCATTAAGAGCGGTGATCCTCAGGGGGACGCCGCCCCACTAATGCTCGGAGTGGGGTGTCTGTCCCACGAGAGATCGCAATGACCGGCGTGTCGGCGTCTCCGCTCCCTTCAGGGCTGGATTCCGCTTTGGCTCCACACCGGACCCCTGCCCATTAGCCCCGGGTCTGGCTATTGCCTTACAAACGGCTCGGAGCGGGCACATAGGCGCATCCTCTCCAGCAAGGCTGGGGGCGCGCTCGAGAGGCGATAGATTTTCTACCTTGGACAAGACGTGTGTCCTTTGTGAAAGGAGCGCAAACCCGAGCAACCCATGTCCTGCATCCTCCCGGGAGATGGGTGGGTCGGGAGGCTGGGGCTTTGGAGGTGACTAGCCACGCCAGGGCTCTTTCACACAGATGCGGCAGCGGGGCTGCTCCGAGGGGATATAAACGGGGCAGATTGAATAAGTAAGCCAGGAGTCTGTTGGCATATTCGCGCCGTAAAGTAACCCTGATTAGAACCCCGGTGGCCGTTCATTTGTTGGGTGTGGCCGCCAATAATTTACTCCGCGGCGCGTCACCCCTTCAGGTCGTTAACTAAAGAATAATGGCACCCAGGGAAACCTAGAGCCTTTGGGTCACCCTGATTTAGGTGCCAGCAAACCAGCTCCCGGCGCTGCACGTCCTCTCCCCTTTAAACTGAAATGTCCTCTCTGGTGTAACCCAAGCCCCATGATAGAAGCCAGGTGAGTGACTCAAACAGGCATATTATTCTATTCCACTTCCCCTGGCCTTTATTTGTGGACAGCCGCCTCTCAAACACTCATTTAACAATTATATATTTTGCTTCCTTAGATAGGAAGGATATAGATCCAATTTCAGGTTCTACCTAGCTTGAATGCCTTCGGTTTTTATCCCTTCTTCCCCCCCCCCACAACATCCCTTCTCCAACATTGTAATGAATGTCCCTGTTTAGGATCACAGGCTTGTTTCAAAGATTCAAGATCAGGCCTCGTTGATATTGATCCTTGGACCGATGGCCACTTTAATCGTTGGATCTGCGAGTGGAATATGAACAAAATATGGTTTTCAGCAAAGCCATCGAGTGCGTGTGTGCGGGAGAGAGAGAGAGAGACGAATCAGTGTACTTGTAAAAGATCAACCTTAGAGGGAGAGCGGAGCATTGCAGGGACTGGCTGAGTCAGTCTGGTGGCTTTACAGATACAAGGTACGGACCAAAGGACACGAACCCTGGTGCATTAATGGGAGAGGGAGGGGAGTGGAAGACACGTAGGTATCTTTTGCCGTCTTTGGCGTTCATCTGAGAGGTTTAAGTGGCCCGGTGCTTGGCACCCTCCCCAAATGCGCCCACCGACAATCAAACCGAAGGCGGTGTTGCAATACCCCGCGCCGAAATGGGAACGCGACGGGCGGGCTGCGCCTGCTGCCCAAGCCTGAAAAGCAAACTTCTCAACTTGAACTGAGCAGTGCCGAGAATGCTGGTGCAAGAAATAGCAGCCAGGGACGATCAAGATGGGGGGGAGGTGTCCAAATGATCTTTCCGAGCCAGAGCTATTATGAAGACAAGGAAAATAAAAGTTTTAAATATAACCTAGTTACATCTGCTTTCTCCCCGCCCTCTCTCCATATTTACGTCATCCCGTTAAAAAAGCTACATTTATGAGGTCTGGTGGGCTTCTGGGGTCGCAGTGCATAGGAAACAGGTGTTGTCAGATTGCTAGTGGGGCACTAAAGTTTTAAAAATTAAGTCATAAGGAGTTAGGCTGGTTGGAGCAATCTGCTGGCTTTAATCTGGGTTAATTTATACCGGGGGGGGGGGAACCCTCACCACTTACTTAGACATACTGAAGGGCACAAACATAACGAGAACAGATTCACACTCCCACAGATTATGGCACTTGGAAGTAACATCCTGAGAAAAATAGATGCCTTTTGCAGAGCCTTATCGATGGGATGTGGGAGCTTGCTCGATGTAAACAACCACGAGTAAGAAGAAATGCAATTGAATGAAAGATTAAAAGCCCCCCGAGTTGTGTGGGTTTTTTTTTAAACACCCTTGGCTACATTTAGCATCAGGACTCCTTCCAGCGAGGCTGGAAAGAAAAGATTTTATTTAAACCCCTATTTCTTTTAGGAATAATCATAACAATATTTCTCTCAGGGCTGTTTAATCCGGACAAGTTCTTCTTCCTTACGCCGGAGTTTAAATTTAACGCTAGTGACACCCGAGTGCCAAGTAGGCAGCATTTCGGATCCATCTGTAAATTCCCAAAGTCCCCCAGAGCGCGCTAGAGCCAGGACCAGGGGACCACAGGAGCTCTCCTGGGAGCATCTTTATTCTGGAGGAAAAGGGCCAGGAGGCTGTTCTGTTAAAAGCGCCTTGCAAATGTTGCTGCAAACAGGTGATCTGTGTGAAATGCTGGCGGAAGCTTGACCCAATGTTATTTATAAACGTTGACCTCCCCCCCCGGTCCCACAAACTAAAGGCACACGCTCGCCCCGAAAGAAGCATGCTAAAGGTAGATTTCTTTCCAGCCAATCCAGTTCACCGTTACTCTTTGCTTTCTTCCATCAGTACGATGCCGCCACTTGGGCTCCTAATATCCCAACATCGACCAAGCACTGGAACTTGGTGATAGCCGGCTCGCTTTCAAGGCTCACCTCGGCCTGCCATCCCCACCCCCACCTTTATACCACTGGGGCTGGAAATTACCAGTGACCCTGAACTGTTTCTCGGCTATGTTTGAAAAGGCAGGCGATCCGAAGGCCAAGACAAAAGGTTTCGTGTGCACAAATACAATCTACTTAAGGCCTAGGGATCTGATTCCACATTATATAGGGAGCCCCTAAGAAGGTTGCAGCTCTACTTTTATTTGGGGGGAAAGGGGGAACTTTAATATCGACATTGGGTGTAATAGCCGAGCATAGGCGTGGTCATGACATATTATTTTGCTTCAAAGGGGAAGCAGGCATGATCATCAAATATGATTCTCTCCCCCTTCCCGCTTTTAGGGTTTTCTGACAAATCACCTTCGTTGTATCAACCACTTGTTTCTTTTAGTATTGCCAGGAAAGATTTCATTAAGGCGCCTTCCAAACCCACCCCTCCAAATCTATTCTCTTTCGCAGAGTGCGGCTCCTAATCATAATTAAAATCGTCTCATATACATTGGCGTCTCTTGCGTGCACACTGAATTGCAGGTGACTGGACGAAATGTTATTTCGCTGTAGTCTATCATTTTTACATTAAAAAGTGGCACCACGTTGCCAGCGTGAGATAAGACATATTGTGAATATTGAAAGATGCGATAGGAGCGATATTAACAATCGATCGTTTAATAGGCAGACGTCATGCATCATGTTCAGTTCCATGACAGCCCGGTACTTCAGTTAATATAATTAAGATTAAAACTCAAGTGGTATTGGAGGGAACATATATTGATGGCTTGCAAGAATAACATTCTGAATATAATGACTGAACGTCATTGTGTGTGTGTGTGGTTTTTTTTCTTAAATTGCCCTCTGATAAACAACAACGTATTACTTCATATATAGAGAAAACTGATAGATTATTTGCAGACACATAATTAAGTCATTATGATGCCCTTGCCCAAGAAATTCAGTTACATTCAGAGAGGGGTAAGAGCACGAAGCCAAGTTTATTGTCTGTTATTTTAGGGTGTGCTTATTTTATGTTGTGTTCTTATCCCTACACATAAACCGAAGTCCTAACTGTTTGCTTCAGTAAACGTGGCATTCTGGAAGCAAAGCAGTGAGAAACATTGTGTTAGAATTCACACTGGATTATATGTCATTTATGATTTCTTTTGTAGAATTGTTAGTTTTTTCAATAAAAGGACACACTTGGTTCATTTTATTTCAGGACACAATTGTAGCGTATCAGTCTTTTAATGACCTTTTAGAGGTAGTACCACTTTTGCCTTCTCTGTTGCAAATATAAAATACACTTCGGTTTAAAGGTTGTAGTAATTCCCTTCCGAAAGCAGAAGCTTTGTACTTAGCAGCATTGGTATGGCTGATAATAAAGTACAGCTTGAAATTATCTCAACTAGTGGAATATTAATCAAATCAATCAAGGCTGACAAATGAGAAATATTTGAGAGAAGGTGGTAATTTACAACTTTGCTATTAGTTAAGAATCTCTCGCCTTGTAAGAGTAATTAATAATTCTTGAATGGGAACAATTTGAAAACGAAAAGCACACTGTCTTTAAATACAAATGGAGTAAAGAAAGGGGTTGAAAGTGAGTTGTGTGTCAGGGCCAGAAAACATAAAAATGATTCTTTTAAAAGATAGCTACATGGGATGTAAATATGAACGCATACACAGAAACAGATAAAAGCCAGACAGGAAATAAGTACAGGGAAAAAAAATAATTCAGAGCATTGATTACAGAAGTCACATCTCCCGTCCAAAGATTAAACGCAATGTTGGATTGCAAAGTGTTTTAGAGAAATTACACCCAGTAGGAACAGTGCATGGCAGATATCAAGAAGTAACTCCAAACTGATTTGAGAAATGTCTCTCTCTCTCTCTCTTTCTCCTTTTTTTAAATGTGACGAAAGACCCCTTCTCCCAAACTCCAGCTCCGAGAGGGAAACTCAATTGTCTTTAATGTTTATAGTGTTAACCCTACCTATCTTCACATTTACTACAACACCCCTCCCTTTTCCTTCCCCATAGACATACATTGATTATTACACTATATGGACCACCCCATCCCCCTTTTCTCCACCCCGACCCTAAAAAAAAAAAAGGACCAAAAGAATGACTTGTTGGAAAACTATAAATCATTTTCGTGTATGAAACCTTGAAGACTCTATTTAAGTAAATACGCTTACTGTGAAACAATGCATAGATCCAAGTCCTTCTCCGGATTGCTTCCCAAGTGCTGCCATCTCCAAAACTTTTATTTACAAGAGAAGAAGAAGGGGGGGGGGGAACTTTGGCAAACTTTATCTCTTCTTTATTATAAGCTTCAGCCTTGCCTTGGTAAGCCCCAGCCTGTTCTACAAAAGGTGGCTAGAGATTGAGATTTATTGGTTTCCAAATGAAAAGATTCATTCGATATAAGAGGTTAACTCAAAGTTCCTTAAACCGTGACTAGCATTGGCAAGAAGCTTTGCCTAGTCAGCACAAAGGCAGTTCAAAGAAACCTTTAAAAATACACACAGATATACATACACACAAACACACTCTCACACTTTAGTCTCAACTGCAATTTTCTTTTCATTTTTGTTTCTTTCTGCCATTACAAAGCCCTGAGCCCCTTTGTAGGTAGCTGGAGGATTTTTTTTTCCCAAGCTGAACTTTGCCATTTTGGTGTTGACCAACCCCCTTTTCTTTTGCAACCAGTGAATGAAAAGACTCTAGGGAAAGAGAGAGCGAGAGCGAGAGAGAGAGAGAGGGGAAAAAAGTAAACGGGGTGAGCAAAAAAAAAATAAAATAAAAAAAAATCCCAGCCTTCTAATTTATAGAGACCAGAAGAACGTTTTTAAATATAATAGGAACAAATAAAATAAAATGGAATTTAAAAAAAGGAAGAAAGATCCATGCAAAGAAAAATAGGAAAGGAATCGAACGCATATGAAGCTAATAGAATGGTTTAGATTGTTTAAAGTCTGCACCCTCCTCCCCCACTCCGGTGTGAGGCGTAGAATGTTGTCATGACACACACATGTGTCGGTCTGTCTTTCTGTGCGAGTGTGTGTGTGTGTGTGTGTGAGAGAGAGACACACACACACACACACACACACACAGAGACAGACAAGCGCTCTGAAGCTATAGGGCAGAATCCTGTGTGTGGAGCCTAAACTATGGAAATGCTAATGAAGGAAAATTAACCCGGCCGTTTGTTACTTTGCAGAGGGATCAATGCCTGACCCAGGGGCTGAAGGGATAGCTTACTTCTGTAGGAAAGATATGAGATAATCGCCCCGCAACACACTAGTGCTGAGACACACAGGGAGAAATATGAAAATATAATTTTCAATGAAAAAAAAAATAAAGTGCCGGGAGATAAACCACTAAAGTGGTGTTTACATGGGTTGCCATTCGCACTTTGGGGCATTCGTGCAAAAGGGATATGCCTTGAAATTAGGAATGTCTTCATGTCGCTTTCTTCCCTCTTGTCCCGAACAGAGACAGCACCACACAGCCCTGCAATCCTCTGATTTTATCACCAGAAATTCCTCTCATTACTGAAGACATTATTCTTTTGTTTAGAGCGGGGGGAAAGGGAGCATCCCATTTATGGATGGAAAGCAATGGGGAACCTGGACTTTGGGGCAGCTTCTGTATTCCAAGTAGAGAAAATAAGTTATTAATTCAGCGTGCAAACTTTCAGGCCCGTCAGCTTTTTAACGACAGACCCAGGGGAAAGGGAGCACTGAAGAAGCTTTTGGGGAAGCGTTTTCAGAGACAGTTTGGTTAAGCAAAGAGATTGACCTTTCTGATTTGAATGTTTTCAGTGAAACCTCGAAATAAAACATACGGGGAGATGAAGGGCTTAGAAGGGGAGAAATGCTGCCTTAAAAAGCAATCCGCATCGGACAATGATACCATTGGGGTGGGACTGCTGTAGTTGTTCTTCTATTTCTTTGTCTTTAAATAAGACATCAGAAAACCCACCATATTAGTAACAGTGACCAGGCAAAATGAATTATGATGTTGGAAAGGAAGCAGGAAATAGAAAATAAGGGAGAAAGAAAATGTTGACCAGACCTAGATCTTCATACAGAAGAGATCAACAGAGTAGCATTGTTATCTGTATGTTCCAAGAAGCAATATGTACAGTAGATGGGCTCTCACCTGACTGCTGTTGTAGACATTTGCCACTGACCACAGTGACAGCAAGGTCGAGTTTCTGTCTGAAGAAACTATACCAAACTTGCTGTCTGGCAATTGTGTCTTTCTCCTGCTGTTTTAATTTCATCCATACTAGAAGTAAAACTGGGATTGTTCTAAAATATCTCCTTTGTGTTGGGGAAGTCTTTCTTGGAAAGCCAGTCTGCATATTCTTAGAGAGAGAGCGACAGCGAAAGGCTGGCTAAGCCTTGCTGTCTAGTGAAAGAATGAATTTTTAGGCCAGGGTACAGTTAATTTCCAAAGACTCGCTCATTAGTAATGTTGCTGGAGTTAAGGGACTAACTTGTTGGCTGGGATTAGATTATGTAGGAAGGAAAAACCTGTGTGCGGAATCTATTACGTCTACAAAATTGAGAACGCCTTTCTTGTCAAGAAAAATAAAACTTCTAAAGAATAGAGACAGACAATGAGCTCAGTGAAATAAATAACAAGAAATATGACCACTTCATATGCCAGGAGTACAGCAGGTTTGGGTTGAAATGTGTAATATCTCTTCAAATGACTAAACTGACCTCCATCCCCCCAAAGAAAAAAACCCATTACTACTGCACTTGCATCTAGTTAAATATATCCAAATCTCTAATCCTGCCCCAAAAGCAAATGGAGTCCCATTAAGTATGTAGAATTATTTGTCTGAAAAGGGGGAAGATCATGCTTTATAAGAGTAAACAATTTGTATTCAGTGTGAGAGATATTGCTTAGTAAAAACTGCGTTTTAAAAACATTAGGATAATTATTTCGTCTTGGGGTTAATAGAAGATGAATTTACCTTGGCGTGTGACGCTCTAGGTAGTGGTTAATAAAGAACAAAGGTTTAACCTTAGTATTCGACAATTTTTTAAAAAAAGGAAGAATGAAAGGGGAAAAATAAATTAGAACTAAAACACAAAACGGTGAAGGAAGAGTAAAGTGTGAATGTATACAGAAATAATAGGGGGAAATGAATCTCTGAAAACTGGGCATCCAAATAGGAATAAATGCAAAGTTAGGGACATTGGAGAAATAACTCTCTTAATCCTGTATAGTTTCTATAGCAAGAATTAAAAAAAAATAAAACATCTGGAGGAAAACTTGCATTGGCTGATCGTTTTTGCAGTTTGATTTTTTGCAACAAGTATCCAAAGATCTAAACTAATTGATTCTGGAGTTTCTTGGAATTTATCCAAAGAGCAATATAGTTTTAATTGTATGTTGCTTAAAACTCCATTTCTTGAACAGTGTGAAACAAGTCATAAAAGTCATAAAGCGTATCACTGTTTCCCCCCGCCCCCCCAACCATAAATACTCAACCGACACTTAGAAATCTTTCTTAATACTCCTAAGGGGTACAAAATAATTTCAAAGACATGTAACTACATCATAAAATTGGAAACCGTTAATCCGTTTTAACTGATTTAGAAGGCAGTTATGATTTTTTGAGGGGTGGAGATAAAACCTATTTTCAGTCTCCCACGAACAAGCGAGATTTCGAAATGTATTTGAAAACCTGCATTCTCTTCAGATTCTCGCCTGCTGAAAAGGAAATAGATTCCCTCTTTACAAATCATCCAAGAGGCTCTAAAAAGTATTTGGATGGAGTTAAATACGTTTGAAAGTTTATATGCATGTTTCTGATCCCTGACTTACTAACCCCAGCCAGCAGCGATAATCGCTAACCAGCCAAAACCAACCTTAGGAAGCCAACTTTTCCAATTAAGAATAATATATTTTGATCATTAGAGGCAATGGTTATAAATAACAGAGTATTTCTTTTAAAAACACGATAGAGGATTCATTCCCTTTTCCCCCTACACACCCACGCTTTTCGTGTCTAAATGTAGCAGGAAAACTATGCACCGGATAGAAAGTGAAATGTGGCTAACACAGAGAATTCATTAATTATTGTAAAGGGTTTGGTTTGGGCATAGGAGGGAGAAGCAGCAAGCAGAGACCTATTGCATCTTTGTAGATCACTTTGGCGTTTCAGAGAACGATTCAAGCTGGAAATCTGTAAAATCCACGTAAACCTTTCTCTTCTCACTACTAGCCCACCCTTTGACACAGCTGTATTGAAGTTGGGGCTTGAAGGTCCTTGGAGGTCTCTGAGTGTGACAGTACTTAGAATAGCGGGTAGATGGCACAATTTTCTAACATTTAGAAAGAAGAACCCACGCTGGGAGCAATAAGTCCATTTAAAAGCCCTTTATTTAAAAGGAACAAAGATAACTGACAAGCAAAGTACAGAGACATCTCAATGAAATTTCTAGAGAAGAATAAAAACTCTCTGCAAAGGAAAATACAAGATCTCGGCTTTTTAAAAAACTGTACAATAAAAAATAAAATAAAATAAAATAAAATAAAAAAGAACTCTCCTAACACGTCGATGTGGTTCATCGAATGATGTATATTTAATTCGGGTGTCCAGAATAATTAAATATGAGCCGCTATGGTCAGAAAAGAAAGTAAGAAATTAAGGTTAAATGTTTCAGAATGAATACAGCTGTAGCAATTCCGTTGTTCAAACTCCACCAAATCAGCACAAACATCTTTCAGGGGAATCGGAGAAATATGGACATGGGGACAGAAGGGAACATCTGAGTTTATGATACAGCTTCTAGAAAGCGGAAAGAATCTGAAGTTTTAAAACGATGGAGAAAATTTTTCAGGATTTGACAGTTCTTGAATTAAGGTGGCTCTTTTTCTTTCTCTCTTTCACATTTGCAGGAATAGAGGCGTTCAAATAAAAGGTGGGGGTTGACTGAAACAAGAGTTAAGCACACTGAAGTGGACATTTAAACAGAGGTACACGAAATCATTTTGGGGAGATCGGTTTCCTAAGAGCGGGTCGCAAATAGTTAGGGAGAGATACATAGAAAATGGAAGGTTATTTTTGCCCCTTTTATCGTCCGTCTTGTACTCGGAAACTCAACGACTTGTGATACCAAATACACAGGTCACCGTCATTTTTGCTAAAGCAAAGGAAATAAGCAAAAGGGGGGGGGGAGACAAAGTGTAAAGCAAAGCAGTGCATAATTACGCATCGATATACAGTTTATTATAGGCTGCGAAACACCACTAACCATAGACAGCGAAACATCTCCCAAAGCAGAGAAACAGAACTCGCGGCTCCGTTTATTCTGAAGAAAGAAAGAAAGAAAGAAAGAAAGAAAGAAAGAAAGAAAGAAAG
>NW_020664418.1:42528504-42538150 GCF_002925995.2 Terrapene triunguis | reverse complement strand
AGAAAGAAAGAAAGAAAGAAAGAAAGAAAGAAAGAAAGAAAGAAAGACCGACCGAATTTGGTTCAGAATATGTGGCGCTGTAAGAAATCAGTTTCCGTATAAATAATTGTATTTGGGTGGGTGCTTTTCCGACTTATTTGTTGAGTAAATCTCTCTCACTGCGCTGAAGGCGAATCCCTGTTGATAAATCCATCATTATCGTTTGGAAACAGGGAGACAGCAGTGCCACTAAATTTATCTTACATTTGTAGCGCTTTAATAGACATTTATTAAATGCTTTTAGAGAGAGACATGGGGCGCCTGATTACATCCTAGTTATAGACAGAACATAAAGACACACGTTAACACCAATTTACTAGAAAAAGAAAAGAAAAGAGAAAAAGACAAAGTTTTGGAGTAAAACTACCACATAGTACTCATAAGCATTTTCACATATGACCTAAATACCATATTTTCCTGACCCGTCTCAGGATTCTAATAATGGCATTTATTTGTATGTATCAGACAAACCTATGTATATTTTTATTTCGTTCTATAACATCAGACGATAGATGACCATTTGCAATAGACTCATCACACTCTTTCACACAAACCCCCACCCGCCTTCCAGCTTTTAACTCTCATTTCAATCTTCTTCAACTGAAGAATCTCCAGGGACCTAGGCAAACTTGTGTAAAATAGTTAAACCAAGCGTGGTTCAAAGAGGATTGCTGAGTTCCTCTCACTGCCTTAATAAACCGAAGGGCCCACTTCAAAGAAAACACACTGGAATCCAAAATCAAAATATTGCAAAGGCTCACATATATGGCAGAGTTGAGACAATTTATTCCGTTTCACGCGTTGGTTGGGACGGAGTTGTAAACACGTCGCCCTTCTTTTTGTGGGAATCCTTCATTTTGCCTTGTGCCTTTACATTTCTTATTAGAAGATCCGTGTTTTACTAGCGTTCAGGTAGGTTTTAAAAGTCGCCTCTTCAACTGTCCCCAGCTGAGATCTGATCAAATTCCGTTGGCATTGCTACCCTTCCACCACTCTGATCCCACGTATATTTCCTGATCTTTTTTTATTAGAAGATTACTACGGATACTAACTCTCTCTGTGTGTATGTGTATAATATGTATTGGTAGGGATTCTAAATTCGATTCCCAAGAATTGAACACTCCGGTATAGAACAAGTGGCTATATTGACTAAAATTCACACACTAGATTGGAGTTTATCCTTCTTAACACACTGTGGGCTTCCTTTAACCAAAGACTTGAAGCCTAAAACACACCGCCGGTATCCGAATCTTAAGAAAATACTCAAAAAACGGCCCTCCTCCCCATATCCCCCCCTCCCTCTTTAAAGAACACTTCCGCTACCTAAAAGTTTCCATAAGAAAATAAATACAAGTGACACTGTGCTGGGGGAAAGCTCATTAGTTCGTTGTCCAACCCTGATAAAAGAACAGAAGTGCAAATGATGGAGTCCAGCTTCACACTCTCTGTCAACTAAAATCAACCCAGTGCAAGCTTGATTCAAATTGCTGCTAACTTGGCCCGCAATTCTAACCCCCTTCTTCCCCTACCTCCTCCTAGTAGAAAGGATATTCGGTGGAAAAATATTGTTCCAAGGAGGGTAATGATCAAGCTTTACATTAGGAGGACTGCGCAAACTCATTTCCCCAGCAGTAATCCCAATCATTTGAACTTGCTGCCGCAATGGAAGGGCTTGGGAAGGGGGTGGGGGAAGTGAAGAAGAGAACTCCTGAAATAACATATTCTTTCCAGCAAGGTAAAAGAAAAGCGGGCCTTTTGTTTTGATAATTAACTCAGCCCAAACTAGGAAAGCAGATGTGTTTGCTTAGCTAATCATAAGACACGTTTCTTTCAAAAAGAAAGAACTCTTTTGGAGCTTGCAACTGGGGAGGAAAGAGAAGGGGTCCATTTTTGTCCTCACCCCTCCTCATATCATATAAACGCTTCCGAATACCTCGATGGGAAGAGTCAACAATAATTTTAATAATCAATCAATAATAAAAAAATATGGGAATCTCTCTCAAAACCAAGCCATGCCCCTGAGCAAGCGGTCCTCCGAGCTACCACGCCAGAGCTGTTGACGTTTTACTTATGGGGGGGGCAGGAGGGAGCAAGGGGAAAAAACCCACAAAGTTTTAATGACACGTATGACATATTAAATCGGGCAGTTTTACAATTGGGTTTGAATGCGATGCTAACTGATTACAAGTGCGTTATCAAAAGGACGATAAGATTTATAACTTCGGGAGCACAAGCCTCTTGCTTTAATGACAATAGATGTTCAATGGGAGAAATAGAAAGAGATTTTGTTGTCCCTGTATTTACATTGACGCATCCAAAATAGCTGGGACTTGGAAATCCATAGGCCAAAAATACCTTTATGGTCACCTATTAACTAGTGTGTTATTGACACTTTTCCTGGTGCTTCTTATTCAATCCCCCTGTCGCCTACGATTTTAAAAGCACGTTCCCCCCCCCCCAGGTATTTTTGGTTTTTTTGCATATCTGCGCTACACAAAAGGCTGCTCCCCCATCCTCCCTAAACCAACACATTAAGCAAACTTAAAAAAAAAAAAAAAAAAAAAAACCTAGGGTCCTATTACAAACCAACGCCCAGGACTAACTGCTTTAAAATTACTGCATAATTAGATTTAGCTGAATTTCACCATTAATTAGGCAGCCGCACTGCGGGGAGCCTTTGAAATCTGAGAAAATGGGAAAAATCATCTGAAGCACGTTTTTTAAACCCAACTTCAATAAATCATGACCAGGCCTGAATTTCTCCGAGTATCTCTTGCCCCTGTACAAAGCGAAGTGAAGCAAAGGATGATTCGCAGGACCCAATAAAGTTTGAATTAAAAAAAAAATGCCATGTATATTTTTAAACCCTGCTTGCTGTCAGTGGCATATGACACGGGTTATGAAGGGTCTTGACATATTTTTTTTTCAAATGAACCTTCTCGAGAAGCCCTTTCTCTATGCAGAACAAGCCCTGATATAACACCCTGAATAGATCTTATTTTATTTCAATGGCCATTGAGTTGAAGAGAAGGCAAAAGCTTGTTTGGGAGAGATTCGTCCACAGGTAATTTATATTCAGCCTGTATACCATCTCTGGATGGAAGATCTCTCTGCAGATGTATACATTTACCTACACGTGTCTGGCTAGAAGTCTTCTAATGTTCTGACCCCACCTATACTAAAGGATCTCTTTTAACTCCTTCACTAAACGCCAGGGTATGCAAATGTGCTACTACCTACAGCACATGAAAATACCAAACACAGTTCCTGCATGAATGAGAATTGATAGGGGACTGTCTTTGGTGCTGGGTTTCTTTTTTTTTTTTTTTTTTTTTAATTTTATAAATTATTCTGCACCTCCCCGAACACACACACATTTTCAGTACACGATCCAGACAGAGAGATCGGTTTCTGATACCGGCTTTCAAACCTGTTTGTTAGAAGGGGAGGGAGTGAAAAAAAGCGTGCATTCAAATCCACTGTATGGGGCGGGGGGATGGCTGGAGAGGGACGTTGTTAATGTTTTCTCTGATTAGATCCCTGCTTGTTTAATTACAGAATCAGTTCGGACCTGCATTTACTTGCTTCGCTGGGGAGTTTTTCAGGGCGGTTTTCTGGTTACAGATGGAACGGGCCTTCGCTTCGCCTTTTGTTTTCTTGCTGCCTCTTTTATTTTTTGCACCCAATGTGTTTCCTATTACTAAAGCGCTGCCTTTGCGGAGCAGCTCAGCCCAGGCGCTTGCATTGCACTACTGGGAGACGCCATGTTGGCTGAGCTAATAGGACCCCAAGTCAAAAGCAAGCTTAAAGGCATACTTCCACACGCTTCATCTCCCCTCCCAAACACTCCCCAAAATGCCACTTAGCGCGCACATCCAGGGCCCGCAGCCTTAGAGGAACCGGTACCCCCGCGCTATGTGGGGAGGGGGAATGTGGAATTATGCGCCGCGCCAGCGGTGCAGAGCACTTGGCAGCCAGCGTTTTCAACTAAAGTGCAAGCCCCCCGCTCGGTTCTGGTACGATCCTCAATGTCTGTCCTTTAAACCGCTTTGTGTTAACTTTAGAGATAAACCTCCCCCTGCCCTGACATGGGGAGTGAAGCTCACTGGGAAAGGTTTGGGAGGTAGGGGGGTAGGGAGCGGGGAAAAGTCCTTCTCGAGACACGTTTTAAAAAGTGTCTTAAAAGCAGCGATCGCCTCTTTGCTTTTACTATTGTTGTGGTTCGCGTTGGGCTGTTTGTTTCCCTTCCATCCCAAGCACTGGTGGAGGTGGGAGAAATAGGGAACTCAGATCAGATAAAAACCCCGCAAAGGGGGGGGGGGGGGGATAGACACTTAAGAGGAAAGAGTCGCCATGTTTAGCAGTTTTTTTTTTTTTTAAGATCTCGTCAATTTCACATAGCACAAGCCTCTCATTCTCAGCCCTCCTCTTTTGTCCAACTCAGTCGCTGGATAGGTCTTTTGTTCTAACTCAGCATGAAAAGAAAAACTTTCTTTAAATGCTATAAACTTAAACCTAATGCAAGTCCCTAAACAAATCCTCCTCTGAGCTTTCCAAACATATATACATGGGGTTTTTTGTTTAATCCTGGTGCATTTTCTGTTTACTCTTATTCTTTGTGAACCAAAGCTAGCTGCAGAAACATAGATCTCTATATAGAGCTTACAGGCTTTCAAACATTAAAAAAAACAAAAACCCAGGAACTGTCTTTTGATTTGAAAATCATAAATTATAATTTAATGCTAATAACAATGTACAGCAAACGGTTGCTTACAATAAACTAACACAAAACAAACAAGTAAAGATGCCGTGGTCTTAGCTGGAATAAAAACTTCACACACACTCACTCACTCACATGTAGAGCACTTGCAATAGAAAAAGCTAAATCTAGAGGTCAGCAATCCCCTTCAGTAACACACGCACAAACACACAATTTATATATTTATATATAATCAGCCGTGGTTCAGGTGTAAAACTGCTCAAATTCACAATTATATATATAATTTTCCTCCCTCCCCCTCTCCACAGATGGGTCTAACTGGAAGGAAGATCAGGGTTTAATCGACTTTACAGAATTGTCTCTCTCGCTTTTTTTTTTTTTTTGAAACCACAACATGGTGTAGTAACTTGTGGTAGACGGGGTGGGAAGCCTCACACAAGGACAAAATTGCAAGCTTTCATATACAAAGCATCTGCTATAGACCATAGGTGGGGGACGGGACACACACACACACGCACACACACACACAAAAGAAAGCAACCGCTTTCAAAATCAGATCACCCTGCTTCGTGTCTTTCCTTCCTTCAGATTGTATTTGCGATGACAAGGGATAGTAAGTATTACATACACAAATTGTGTATCCGATCCTGCAGCACTTACGCAGACAAAACTCCCACTGATCTGAATGGGACCTTTGCCGGCGCGAGTATTCCAATATAGGGCCCTGCAGATGTATGTGTGTAAGCAGAGGTACACATACATTCACGTATCCCAAATGTAAAATATGTTGACGACCTCTGGTCAAGCTTTCACTGGCCAATTTTTTTTAACCCACTTGCTATTATATATACATTAAAAACAGTCTCCTCAGTCCTACAAGCTAAGTCACTCCATCTGAAGACCTCTCAATGACAACGATAGATGGCAGTTACAGAGTATTATAAAAAATCACACATGCTTAAAGAAAACTCATTGCAAACAACTGACCTGTATTTACAATACTGCTATTACCTTGCTCCAGTGATCTTGTGCGTGTATGTCAGAAATTTACAAAAGATTTTTCCTCCCATTCTGATCATAAAATAGATACTGATCTTCAGATTTCTAATACTTTTTCACAACAATACCTTTCCTATGCAGGCACTTAAGTGTGACAAAAATAAGGGCCTTCTCTAGAAAATCCATTTTTAATTAACAGGAGGATTAGATGAATGGGGGGTAATGGTTTACCATTTCAATATAGTACTTCCTAAACCAAAGATAAACCATGAATTTAAGTTCCCCAACCCCACTCCCGAATTAAACAGGTAAATACACTACTATAAGTCTGCTACAAACTTATTGTGATAAGCAAACAAATCAATTGCCTATGGATTTATAGGACTACAAACTATAGAGAAGTCATGTGGTTTCTGAAAGACATTTATGACAGCCAAACAAGTTTCAGATATCAAATAATATTTTAATTTCTGAATACTTTCAATTTTCCTTGGAATATAACACACAAAGACTCGACCAAACAGTTCAGTTATTATAACTTTTACAGTATACAGAAATGTTGCACTTAAAAAAAAACCTTCAGTTTTTTTAAACACAAAACTGTAAACTCTAAGATACTGAATCAATCACGTTATCTATAAGTGCCAACAGTGTTATTTTGTCATGCTGATTTCAATGATATTTTTTTTAAAAAGGGAAAATATCAACAATTATTATAATACAAAGGGCTTGCAAATATACAAACAGATAGAGGAGTTTAATAACAATTCATGAAGAACTATGAGGAACCCAATCCAAATTACAAAAGTTCACTTTGTTTTTTTTTTGTTTTTTTTTTGTTTTTAGTTTTTTGTTTTTGTTTTTTTAATCAAAACCATAATGTGTCTTGGACACAATTCATTCTACCTACAATAAATCCCCACAGTTCATTTTCTGTCTGAAAATATCAAAAACCTAGTTTTGGGGGTAGTTAAGTGACATGTGGTTCATTCGGGTCTATATAATTATAGCTCTCTCTCTCAGCTTCAAGCTAAATTTTGGGTCACCACCTCTAAGTGCGCTTCCATCATTGTGTTGTTGAGGGGTTTTTTCCTTTTCTTTTCCTTTCTTCCTATGATACTTTCGTGGACTCAGTTTTAATTCTTTCAGAACATATATTTTAAGGATACACATTTTTTTTAAAGAAGCCAAGATTATATCAAAAATTATTATAGAACCACAGAATAAACTGGTTTGAAACCAGAAAAATACAAAAAAGAACAACTATAGGTACATAGACACATAGGACAATTAATAATTTGGAAAAAAAAGACTTACTTTTTTCCATTGCTAATTTTCTCCAAATTTCCTTTAAAAGCACTTTCAGCGAGATATTTTTCTTTAAAAAGTTTACCCCATAAAAGAAAAAAAAAGAAAAGAAAAAAGAAAAACCCACCCTAATGTATTTCCTTCCTTCTTTCTTTTTTTCTTTTACTTTTCTTTTCCCTTTATTTTTTAAACAAAAGAAATGATAAGTAGCAAGTTTTTTTCTCTTAATGACACGGGAGTTTTTAATGCATTCTGTAAAAGTTCATTTGAGAGTCTTTTTTTTTTTTAATTCACAGTCCATTATTTTTTTCCTGTCTTCTTTTAGCAAACTTGTAACATCCTTTTACATCCTTAGCAGAAGGAAATATAAGCAACCACCAGAACCCAAATGTCATTTGCTTTCCTTTCCCTCTCTTTCATCTCCCTTCTCAATATATATATTTTAATTTTTTTCTCCAATATTTTATTGAATGGACATATAAGGCCAGTTAAAACTGCTGCCAGACAGTAACATATCCCTGATTAGGGTTTCTATTGGGGTTTTACCTACCAAACGGACGAAAAACAATTGCTCTATGACAGAAGATGAGACAGTGCGCAGTGAGGGAAGACGTAGTAATAACTTCCCGAATCGCGTTGGTTGGTTGGGGTACTGGCTCCTAACATATTCTTCCAAAGCACACTGTGACTTCTCCTGTAAACTTTCAACATGGGCTACATCAGAGAGACCACAGGCATCTAGAAGAAAGTTAAAAAAAAAAAAAGAAAAAAAAAAGAAAGAAAGAAAACAATCAGTTTAAAGAAGATTGTTTTAAAAAACTGGTAAAATTAGGCGTAGATAGTGGTTGATCATGTCGCTCTCAGAGCTAAGCATGTTTTTAGCAAAAGGTGAATATATATATATATATATTCCACCCTTCGGAAGGGTCTACTCTAGAATCAAACCCAGTTTCAAGATCTAAAGGTTTAATTGCACTACTGACCTAGGCGGTAATACTGAGATGCTGGGAAAGTGTCATTTTATTATTAATTATTATTATTATTATTTGCAAAGGTTGAAAAGCATGCGGGGGAGAAGCCACTATTTCTTTCCCACTCGGAAAATAATTGTGAAGAGTCTCATCATATGGCTAGAAGGAATAATAATAATAATAATAATAATTAATAATAAGTAATAATAAAACTGGCCCAGCAAAGAATAATGGCGCCCCGGTTCCAGCAATAGATTCTCCCCCAAAGAAGACAACGCGTTTTTCTTCAGTCTTTGAAACTGATTTAAGTGGCCCTTTAAAACTGATCTTGTCAGTTTAGCCTATTCAGAGGCAGCCATGCAAACTGTGATCTCTCTGTTCATTTGAGCTGTCTCTCCCCCTTCTTTTTCTTTTTCTCACTTTTTCTTTTTTTTTTCTTTTAAACCCAAATCCTCTACAAGACGAAAACTCCCTGATATGGTCTGGACATTTTTCTGATACGCTAAAATACAATCAGTTCCCTTTAAATCAGAGACGTCTGTACTGAAAGAGCACAGGTTGTGACCTGACCTCTCTGTGGCTTCTTAGGCTAACACATGCATATTCTGCGAGTCATTAGGACCCAGATTTTAAATAAAGAAAAAAAAAAGGGGGGGGGGAATAAAAAAGCAAACATCATATGCATCTATGTGTGTGTGTTTTACATCATTGAGCGTTATTGGGGCGCCTGAGAAGCTGCATGCATAACCTTATATTTGCATGTGTGTATTTCCACAAAATCAGATAACAGAAACCTTTATCTAGCTGGGAGGCAATTTGCATGCCAGGCCTCACATTTTGCAAATAGTAATAAATTTAACAGTTACGACAGTGTCGGACGATTGTTTTCTTGAAAGGCTAAAAAAGTGCTCTTTAGAAATCCAGGATTTGAAATAAACTCATCAGGGTTGTGTTGGGGAGTGTGTGTGCTGGGGGTGGGGGGGAATCCTAGATGAAAATTTGAGCGAGGGATAAAATGCATCCTTGAAAAATGACAAGGAAATAAAATAAGCATCCCACAAACAAACGGTACATTCTGCTTTTCCTAGGGCTAGATGCTCCCTGCTAATTGATCACCTTAGGACTTTAGCACGAGTAATTTGAAAAAAAAAGTTTTACGTGTAAAGCAATAATATATAAAAGGAAGTTTAGGTCACGACCCAGAACCTGGACAAAGTCCAGAAAATGACTTGGTTCCCCAGACCCCCTTTAACACAACAAGGAATGGATTGTGAGTCCTCCTCCCCCCACTCCACATAAACTACATTTTTTTTTCTGTTTCCTGATATCAGGCTTTAAAAAACTCCGATGAGTAATTATTTTACAAGTCCTGCTTCCATTCATATGTTTATCACGTGGCCACTTTCCCAAGCTTTCAAATTAGTTACAAAAGAAATCATTTAAGAAAACAAAACCACCTTAATCCAAAACTTCTAGAGGTCCAATACAGTGTGTCACCGGATGCCGCCTTAAAGTTAGCAGCCTCGACTAACGTAGTGCACAAATTAGAAAGCATATATTTAAATATATATATATATATATATATATATATATATATATATATATATAT
>NW_020664418.1:42482547-42528404 GCF_002925995.2 Terrapene triunguis | reverse complement strand
ATATATATATATATATATATATATATACACACACACACACACATATATATATATATATATAGCCTCCAGAGTTAAAATCAAGTCTATTACTCACACAGGTTAAACTACGGTGCAAGTTAATTAGATTTCACAATGCATTCAATTATTGTTTTATAACTCATATACTATTTATATGCTGAAAAAGTTGGCACGTATTTTCTACTTTTAATTATCTAAGAAACACCTTACTGCTTTGATTATTTCCTTCCAGAGAGAGGCATAGCTGTGTAACCATCGAATTAAATTTTTAAGCCCCAGCTAAGAATCCTCTCCTGTTACTTTTCATATTATTACTATGTACGTACTGGAGAATTATCTTTCACAAACCGGTACTTACTTTGGACCATACAACTCCTGCCGGGTATAACTGCAAACTTTTCCCCTTAGATCAAATGATACAGAACTGCTCATTGCCACATTCTATTTAACTCCGAGACAGCTCTTCGGGAAATTTGATTTATTTTATTTTATGGGATAGAAACGAATGTATTTTAAATTCAGCTTTGCATGCTTAACTTTTTTTTAATTCACTTTTTAATCTCGCAGGACTGCTTTTGTTGTTGTTGTTTTGCGGTTGCCCATAAAATGATCCTTCTTTTTTTAAAGTGGTTTCAGGGATGGGAAGACTTGCATTTAACAACATCAGACAGCTTGTGCTGCTGTTCGGATTGGTGTCGTTAAATGCCAGAGCTATACGGTTAAATCAAATATTATTTTCACTAGGGAAGGCAGAGGCTCACATGGCTTATTGGTGCTCAAAAGTCCCCCCTCCATCATTGTTAAAACTATTTGAAGGCTCCCTGTAAGGGTGCTTATAGGCCAGGCCTTCCTTGGAGAAACACATCCCATTTTTCTAAAAGGACACATGTAGCAATGATTCTGGTGGGGTTTCCAGCTTCTTACACTTTGCCAGAGTGAACCCATTTCAAAGGGGCGGCTGGGGAGGGGAAGGGAGGGCATGGGAGGGGGGAAGAGTGCAAATAAATGCTGCCTACCTGAGGTGAAGAGGACTATGGCCTTTAAACAGCTATATTCTGCAGAGTCGACATGCAATGCTTTCAGTTTTTCTACTTGCTCTTGGAAGATTCGTATGTGGTCCATAAAGGCGACCACTCGGTCAGCAGACATCGGCGAAGCGTGGAGACCAGCAGCGGCCAGGAGAGGAGCAACGTGGAGGGGCATGGAGCACTGGGCAGCGTTGAGCACAAATAACTCGCTCCAGGTCAGCCTGAGGAGGGCCACCTGGTCTGTGATCTGGAGGTCTGGGAAGAAGGGGATATTCCTGGCCCACTCCACCGCACTGAAGAGCATCCTGGCTGCCAGTTCACAAATGTTCTCGATGCCCATGATGTTGTTGGGTTGCATGCATTGACTGCCAAAGCGGGAGGTTGGGTAAGGTTCTGCTCGCAGAAGAAGGGAGATATATCCGGATAGGTAGGAATGGCAGTTGAGAGGGTCCCCATTTGTCAAGGCGAACTGACCATGAGTTGGCTGTGTGGGTGGCATTCTGCCCCTCTGGACGGCTGCAGTAAATAAAGAAGAAACTACAGCAATTAATACCTGAATTGCTACGATCCTTTTCCAATCAAGTTCTGCTTTGTGTGTGACCCTGGGTAAAGGCATCTTCGGGGGGACATGCATTTCCCGGACAGAGTTCAGCCTGGGTCTGGTTTAGGGCTCTGCAGTTCCTGATTAAAGTAAAGGCAGCAATAAAAGCTAAGCAAGGCTCTGTACATGCCTCAGGGCTGCTGCTCTGAACTGCTTTAAGGACACTACGGATCCTCAGTTCCTAAACACACAAGAATTCACCCCCCCCGCCTCCTCATATGTACCGAACGTGTGTGTGTGTGTGTGTGTGTGTGGGGGGGGGGGATTCCTCTTCATTACAGCTGATATTGCTTATTGATTGAGGTCTGCAGGGCGGGGAGGGTGCAGACACCTTTCAAAACACAAAGTGCTCGTCCCAGACAGCATTTATTGACTATTCAACAATCCTTTAAAAAGGTAAAATTCCCCTGCAACAGAGACGGGTAGATACAGCCACGCGACGGGCGAGGGTTATTATTTAAAAGCACCTTTATCAGCTGCTCATGGAAAGTGGGCCTTTCATTTTGTTAATAAATTTACATGGTGACAGCGAGAGAAAAGGAGAGGGAAAGGGAATAATAGCCAGAGATGGAGAAAGAAGGGAGAGTGGCTGAAATGTGCGGGGCTTAGATTTGTTATTTAGCAGATAACAAGGTTAGTTACTCTTGCAGACACACAAAGACAAGCCTGGCAGTCCAAAGCCCCCCTAACCCTTAACCTACATGGCAGCGTCCAGACACAGAACACGCCATTGCAAAACTGGAGGCTGAGATTTCTCGTCTAATTTTATATCACAAAGACTCGATTTGCACGGATCAAACCCCCTCAGCTACTTATTTCTTTCTCCCATCTCCTGTCCCTTTTACCACATTCTCGCTGTCTCTCCTGGGGGGGTGGGGAAGATAATTACAATACTAAAAAGACGGGGTTATTTTTAAAAATCAGACTGAGAATCCATAGTGGAATTCAGAAGAACCCTGCAGTAATGCGAGTTACATTGCTACAGTAATTCGAACCTCCTGTGTAAGGGTGGGTGATGGGGGTAGGTATTCATCTATCTATAAATTCACACACACACGATTTGGGGGGAAGGAGGGGGTAATGCTGAACATGCAGGAGGAAACATTAAAAAAGTAACCACGCCTCAGAATAATCATCTCCCTCCTTAAACAGCTGAACCTAAAATATCCACTTCCAATGAACCTCCATCAGCCAAATCACACACATCAATGAGGAGGGCAGGAGAAAGCAGGCAAGTCCCCCTCCCCTCAACATCTCTTTCTGAATTAAGGGGAAGTTTATCTCACTCGCTGTTTATTGTTGATTTGGCTTTTTTTTTCCCCCTTAAAAAAAAAAAACCTGATTTGTTTGAAGGGGAGAAAAGAAAAACAGAAAAGCAAAATGCAGTGACTGAAAATTGGAAAACAAATGAAATCCCAATACCTTCCCGTCTCATGCCAACTTTGAGGCATTTTTTGAGCCGGCAGTACTGACACTGATTGCGGTGGTGCTGGTCAATGGGACAGTTCCTGTTGGCACGACAAGTATAGCTCAGGTTCCTCCTGACACTCCGCTTGAAGAAACTCTTGCAACCCTCGCAGGTAAATTGGCCATAATGTTTGCCACTAGACTTGTCCCCACAAACCACACATTCAATGTGCTGCTGCTGTTGCTGCTTGTCTCCTCCTTGGCTCTGCTGGCTTGGCTGGTTGGTCTGGGCTGGAGTGCTGGGGGGCCCTCCTTGTCCCGGGGTTTGTGGTGTGTGAGGGGCCCCAGCTGGTGGTCCTTGCACTGGAGGGGCTTGAGCAGGCTGAGTTCCCTGAGCTCCGGGTACATCGTCCTGGGGGTCTCGCCACGCACCAACTACCATTGCCATATCTATTGGACACCGTTTCCAAACTTCCTGTTCCCCCTTTATTTTTAAAGTTTGTTTGCTTTGCTTTCAGATCAGCTTTGCAGCAGTTTCTCTCTTTTTTTCCCCTTAAAAAAGGAGAAAAGGGGGGTTGGGGGGGACAGAAAAAAATGCCAGCGAAGGCGGAGGACGAGGGGTGTTGGGGGGGGGCAGATTGCGAGTCGATTGTCTGGCTTAAAGACAGAAAAGTAAGGGGGTGGTAGGGGTAGGGGGGAGAGAGAGAGAGAGAGAGGAAAAAATCTCTTCGAAGATCTCCCTCTCTCTCTCTCTTAAAGCTGATCTGCTGCAGAGGAGTTGAAGGAGGAGAGGCGAGTGTCGGGGGGCCAGGTCCAGGGAAGCTCACAGTCAGCCATTCAGGAAAGCCATCAAAATAAGAACGGAGAAAAGGTTAAAGATTACACACAAGGCTTGCAAAGGAAAAAAAAAAATTGCACCACTAAAAAGACTTTTCTCGGCGCAGAAAGCGGAGGGGTTCGCTGTAGTTTTTTGAAGTCCAGGTTGTGGAAACATCAACCGAGCTCGGCTTCGCTTTTTTTTTTCTCTCTTTCTTTCCGCTGCTTCTTTCTCTCTCTCTCTTTTTTCCCCCCCTTTTCTTTATTTTGCTGCTGCTTCTCCTCCTCCGGCTGCCGCCGCTGTTGCCGCCGCCGCTGCTCGCTGCCTTGTGCCGCGTCTCCTTCTTTGCAAGTGGGGCTCTTAGCGCAGTTGGTTCACACAACACATGGGGTGGAGGGGGGGGGGGGGGGGGGGGGGGGGGAGGGGGGAGGTGAAGGGAAAGAGTCAACTCTCCAGCTTAGCGCTCAGCCAGTGATAATGATAAAAGAGGAGAGCAGGAGGAGGAAGAGGAGGAGGGAAAGACGGATCACAACCTAGAACACAGCATCATTCTTCATGCAAAAAAAAAAAAAGCAAGACAAGAAGAGGGACAATCAACCCCCCCCCCCCCAAAGAAAAAAAAAAAAAAAAAAAAAAAAAAAAAAAGGCACCAAAAAAAAAAAAGGCAAAAGAAAAAGAACTGAGAATCAAAGTGATCAAATATGCTAAGAAGGGGGGTTAGGAAGTGAAGGCGATTGATAGGAGCGGGGCTGGCAGAGTGGTGAGTGCTTTCTCTGCGATCAGCTCGCTGAGCTCGCTATATAGTGAACTTTGACACGACTGCTGCAACTTAGCACACGTTACCATGGCGACCGCTCGCCTTATAAGGCAACAGACTGTGTTTGACTGGTCAAAAGCGCCCGGACCGCCCCTCGCCTCTCATTGGACCGCTCAGCCTTGTGCTGGCTGGCATGGCTGCCAAAGCGGGCTGCCCGGTCCTAAAGGGAGAACGGTTCTCGGACAGCTTTGAACGGAGGTGGGGGATGATTTTTTTTTTAAAAATATGATCGTTATGATTCTATCTTTGCACTTTCCCTTTGCCTTAGTTGCAGGATCTTTCAAAAGAATGGGGGGAAATAAGGCTGGAGACCCAGATAAATATCCATGGCAAAATGAGACTGAAATAGTCTTTGTAGATCTCAGACTTTATTAACTCTTTGATCAGGCACGAGGAAAAAAAAAATCTGATCTTCTCATCACCTGTAAGCAAGAGAGTTACATTACATTTTCCTGTTCCCTATTGTGGTGATAATGTCATAAAATAAATTCCTAATGGATTTTTTTTCCGGGGGGGGGGGGGGGGAAAAAAAAACAGTTTCTATGCTAAATAAGGTGATCGGATGCAATTCTTATAACTCAAAAATTGGGGAAGGAGTGCTTTCAGAATTGATATTCTTCAGTGATTACCTTCTCCTTTTTAGGGTTAAAGTTTCGCAGGTATGTAGATTTAACTTTTTAATTGCTCAATCCGCGAAGAGGATGCTGACAAAAAGATAACTGTGTCATTCAGATGCTGCAGTTAAAAGACATTATCATAAACCTTATTCAACATCATTTAAAAAACCTCTAAAATGGAGTTAGCTGTAAACTATAATTTCAGTATATGCAACCCTAGCTAATTATTGTGAATGATTATTTGCAAAGGTAGAGATACCTGTATTCATACCATACACATTAGTGAAATGTCTGTGTGTATGCTACATATATATTAGATATACATCTATCAATGTATATAGACAGAGACATCAGTGAATATGGTACTTGATCACAGAATAGTTGAGTATAGACTTCATTGTTTCTTGACTGCGCTGGCATTTCAAGAACCATTCTTTTCATCAAACACCCAAACATAAATTGGAAATAATTACCATACAAATACACACCACACATGTCTGAATATCTATATATGTGAACACATACCCACACATTTATTCTGAGTTGCATAGTGTTTACAGCAATAGCAATGATTTAATCAAGTACAGCATATCTTACATTCATTGAGTATGTTGGAAAAATTCAGTGCTGTTTTCCAGAATATGAATTTCTTTTCTTTGATCAGAAACCTAGGCGGGTTGGTCATAACGCAATGCATTTCTAGCTATTCAACTTTATTCTTTTTGTTTTTGGCTAAGCAGAAATTCACGGATAACATACAGGGATGCGGTAGCATTGTGACTCGGTAGCACAATCTCTGTACTATATATGGAGCAACTCTAAATAGGTAACCGATCTAAGTACACAGGGACAATTGTTTATATCCTATTGAACCTGGGTACTAAGCACCATAACGGAGATAGTTAGTTTATTTCCTATTGAATAGCTGCAGCAAGCACCAGAACAGACAAACGCATGGATAGCTAGAAATTAATTTTAAAATACATAGATAAATGGACAGGCAGACAGTTACTTCTATACAAATATACACATACATATATACACAAGTCTGAGATAGGGACTTATACACATATAGTCAAACTAAGTAGAAACATGGGGACCCAGATGCATACAAACTATATACAGGATTCATTGCTGCAGCTTTCCCCCTCCACACACACTTTTTCATGTTGCCACATGCACACCCCTTCTGCCGTAGAAATAATATATGTCTCTAAAGCCGCAGGTGCTGAGATGATTGGAAAGTTGTAAAAAGCACCTAGATTTGACACTGTCCTGTTTATAAACCTGGAATATAATAAGATTCCACCAACAAAGATGCGCGCCTGGTCAATTTCAAAGGCAGGCTGTAGAATTCCAATTGATCATGATGTAGCAATATAAACCCTTAACTTAAATAGTGATCGAGGGGGAGATAGAAAGAAAGAGGTTGGGGGAAGGGACCTTTTACGGTTAAAATGTGGAGAGCTGCCTTATGATTTCCAAATAACTCAGACATTAGGGGGTCACACATTTTAGTTGAGACTATAAAACGTAGTTGTTGACTGTAGTTTATGTGGCATGTCTTGGAAAAGGTTTCCTCTCTCAAATCTTATAAAGTATACAGGGATAATTCATCATCTAAAAACATGAACATCTTAACAAATGCAGAAAGAGCGTTTATTTTTTTAACAGCGTCCACATTATGAATAGTTTGAATATGTGATCTACCTAGATATCCTTAAAAGCTCCAGTATATTCGGATTACTCAAACCATAATGAAGAATGCCCCAGTTTAACTATTTGCTCTTCGAGGGATACGACAATACAACTGTCTATTAGGTGGTTTCCTGTTTATTTGAAAACACCCCTGCGATATAGGCGGATGTAGAATAGATGAATATAATGATGAACTGCAGCTAATTTTGCTGAATAATATTTGAAAAATGAGCGTATCGCTGATAGATGAAGATTCTAAAATGTCCTTATGGGAGCTGAGTCACAATAGAACAGTCATATTTTGAAAGTAGGCTTGTATTATTAATTATTATTATTATTATTTATTATTATTTACAAAAAGAATAAATCCCTCCCGCCATTTTACTGCAGATGTAAATGTATTTTAATGAACGGGGGGCGGAAAGCTTTATTTTATTAAAATAAAGTTTGGGTTAGCGTCCGTGTAAATCTTTAGGAAAGAGGGGGAGATCTGTTTTTCTGGCAGAAACTTGCCTAATAGTCCTCTAATTCTGTATAGATTAAATCGCAATAGGAATACAGCATCGAACAAATACCGAGTTTCACTCTGAACTCAGTGGAAAGCAGTTATGCCTAACAGAATGCAATGAATCCCTCTTCTCCCTGAATGTAGTATGTGTGTGTTTTTCTCTTCCACCACACTGAAGTTCCATGAATAGGGAAAGTGGCTCCTATTGTGTGACTCTGAACTTCCAAGTCAATGCAATTTTTAACCACTGGCTTGTGGTACTTTGAAAATCACCAGGAGCTGTCAGAGTTGGGTCCTCTGAAAAATTTACAGTGCTAAATCAGAGCATATGCTGTGAGAGAGGGGGAAAAATTGCTTAAGATTCGAGCAAGTACAGTATCTGTCTGCCCCCTAGTGTAAGTCTCTTATCTGCCTAAAATTCAACTTTAAAAGAAAAGGATCTCTTAAAGGGAAACGACTTTTGGCTCACGTATGCATACGAGAATGAAACTTCTGTGCATTTTAATCTGATTAATTCCAAAGGATTTAAAATTAATTGGCTTGGACACTCCTAGACGGACAGTTAGATTTCTGCATCAGGGTTTCTCCAAGCCCTGTGTTGAATAGGTATTTTTAAGCGGAGGGGGGGGACGGGACGGGACGGGACTGGTTTGTGATTTTTTTTTTAAATGAGAAGCCATGCCTCTCATGCTTTTGTCAGAATAGAGCAGTTTTGCTGCTTAAAGTCAGATCTGCACCTTTTGCAATAAAGAAGGATAAATCTTTGCCTTAAACTGCAGACCCGCTGCCAACCGCACCTTCCGATGGTGAGTATATATTCCTGCTTCTTACCATTGTACTTGCTTAAACAGAAATTGTTCCTGGTGGGAGAAAGATGGGTTCTCAGCGCTACACATTCAACACCGACCTTTCTCAAAATAATAATAATAGTAATAATAATAATTAATCAAAAATGCTGCCAACTTCCCACGATTACAAAATTCCGTGCAGAATCCCTAGCACTAAAGTAGGAGACTTGGTTCCCCTGCATCCTTAATAATCAGTTACTATAACAAAGTAGAATTAGTCAGTTACTATAACAAAGTCCCCTTTCAGAAGAGCTATTCGTTCTTCACTCTTGTTTGAAATGACTTTGATGCACGTTTGTATATTAGCTTTTGAATCTGATTTGGGTCGTTTTGTTTATTTTTACTAAAGGACGTGATAACTGATGGTGCTGTAATTGCAGACACTGGGTCTCTTCCCTCTCCTCCCCCCACCCCTTCGAGCAACCCACGTAACCTTAGAAACGATAGTTTAATACGTAAGTTATCTAACAATTGTTTTCTTAAGAGAAACACAAGATCACAACACATTAAAAAAAAAGAGTGAAAAAGAAGAAGAAACTATAAGTAAACATACCAAAACCATATTTGCCTTGTTCAAGGTCCCAAATCGCTTGCATCTTCTTTTTCTACCTCTCCTTTAGTTTGGCAGGTGAAACAAACAACCAAAAAAACCGCTGTTTGCCCCCCTGAAAAGATGTGCGTTGGGTAATTAAAGAGAATCTCCTTCTTGGTGTTTATCTAAGCGATTGTGCAAACTGATAAAAAAAAAAGTAAATAAATAAATAAAAGAAAAAGAGGCTACAAGCTTCGGGGGGTGGGGAGGAGAGAAAGAAGCGAGGTGAAGGGAATAGATCTCCCCCAGCCTAAAGGGAAGTGCTTTCCGTGTGTTATTAGCGTTCAGCCTTGGGGGGGAAAAAACAACAACTGAACACTCACTCTAACTTTGCACAGACGGGGTTTGAGGGAGAGCTTTGTACATAGCTGCTTAGGAATGTGCGCCTCGCCTTTAAGAAGAAAAAAAAAAAAAAAACCCACCCAAACCCAAGGTAGGAGATGTCTTTGAGTGATCCTTGTCTCTCATCTCATTCCTTAGAAGGAAGAGCGTCTTGCTACACCTTGTTTGGAGCTGAAAAGACCCGAGACTTAAAAACCAAACCAAAACAAAGGGGAAAAAACCCCCCCAAACCCACAGCCCCCCTCGTCCAGCCGGAAACAATATAGATAACTAAGAGTGAAATCTCCTAACTTAGTGAGTGTTGTGGTCGGATGTGTGCACCCGATTTCAAACCCGCCAAGAGAAAAAACCGCAAACAACTGCAGGCGAGCGATCAACACATGCACAGAAAGGGGATTGGGGCGGGGGGAGGACGAAGAGATAGTGTCCTGTTTAGGGTCGGTAGGGAACGCAAGCACACGCGAAAGCAAGCTGGAAAAGAATCGGAGCTAACCGGGAATCTCTCTCTCTCTCTGCCCCTGAGATCCCAGCTAGAAGGAGTTACTCCACAATTTTTTTTTCCATTTTAAAATAAATAAGTCCATCCATAAAACCCGCTGGAATGATCATCGCTGTGCTAATTAAAACCCTCAGAAAGACATTTCCCCAGCCCGTCACAAACATGGCAACTTTAGAAATGCAAAGCGCGGCTTGGGGGGGTTTAATTTGTTAATTTTTTAAAATGTGAGGATCCTGTTGCAAACCTGCTATTACGCCCATCCCCGACCCACTAAAACAGTCCTTCCTCCTTTCCTAATCAACGAGACGCTAGCGCAGGGAGAGTTTGGGACAATTTGGAATACATTATGCTGCGATTGGCAGTCTGGTACAGTTTTAAACTTAATGGATTCCTGCTTCTTCCTTTTTGTTTTAAGAAAAGAATGAGGGGGGAGGGGGAGTCGAGGGGGAGGGGCACACACGGCTCTTTTATTTTAGGAAGCTGTTATGGTAAGAAGTGTGTCAAACTTGACAAATGGAAAAACCATTCTTCCACTCTTACTTGTCTTTGCCTTAAAACAGGAATTAAGTTAACCACAGTTCTGAATGTTAATTGCATGTTTACTGAGCTAATGAAAATTACAAATGGGTTTTAGCACCTCAAACAATGATGAAAAAACGATGAAGGCAACTATCATCACAGCCTTGGGGGTGGGGGGAGGGAGCGGGAAGGAATAAAAGCACAATATTGACCAGAAGGGTAAATCTTTTAACTGTTCATTACTACCCTAACTCTGGTCTACACAAGTTGCCACTCCTGTTAAGTCTGATCAGTACATGGGAGATGGAGACACAGCCCCGTTGAATGAATTTTTATTATTGCCAGAGGGACATTCAGATCCCCCCCCCCATGCTGTCCTCCCTCCTCTGCAAAATAAACCCCTTACGGGTGAGAATTCCTAAGGTGTGCTGACAAGCATATGATACATAGTAAAGTAATTTCCTCTCTTAGCCCACGCCTCCCCCTCCCCACACACTATCTTCCCCAAATGTTCCTTTTCTATCAATCCCAACGGCTGGGAGGGAGAGGGGCAGAGGAAGGGAGAATTAACCCTCCCCCCGGTTTATCCTTGCAATCCAAGGAGGAAAGGATGACCTAATAATTCAGTTTTATGATAACAATTTTCATGCTTGAAAACAAACTGCCCAATGAAACCTAAAGGAAACAAGGAAGAGAGAGATAGATTGTGGACTATACCTTTAAGGATTCTCCCCCCCCACCCCAAGGTGCTGTATGGAGGGGATTTAATTAAATCGGCTAAAGATGTTTTAAATCTAAAATAAAAAATAATTCCAGGGAGACGTTTTCCCTCTGGTGTGCAGCTCAGCGTTTGAAAACTTTGGCCCAAATTGTAGTGATAGCCGCAACTCTGCTCTCCAGGGGTCAGAGGTGAGGGCTATTTTAACCCTAAAAGCCTGCGAATGACCAAGGTTGAAACTAGGCTTGCATAATTACCTCCACTCATTCCAGGGGCATTCCTGCAGAAGAAATGTTAGACGCTGGGTAAGAATATCTCGGGGTTGATCATTTTTTTAAAAATAACAGCAATATCAAGGAATTTCTCAAAGTGCTCCATTTGCTTGTGGGATTGGAGCCTTCTTTTTTTTTTTTTTTTTTTTTGCAAGCATTCCCAAGGCGCTAGGTCTTTGTCTTAGAAGGAATGGAGTGTCTGAATGGTGTGAAAGGGACAGAGAGGGTCGCTTCAAATCGATTTTACTTGTCCTCTCTGTCTTTTCGGATCAACGCCCTTCAATGGACACATAGGTGCTCTTTCAACCAAAAACTTGTGCAACATTTTCTGCCTGTATTGGTGCTAAATACAATAAATGCTGGGCAGATTTTTTTTCTTCTTTCCAAAGCAGAAAGCACCCTAATTAAATTGTTTTATATGGACAGTCAAGACAGACCAATTAAGTATGCATTAGTATAAAGATATATTCTGGAGATAATCGCTCTATACAAGATGTGTAAAGTTTCTCCGGCAAGGAGGGTGTAACACCTTTTGATATGGATCCCCCCTCTCACCCCTAGTCGTCTCCTTTACCTGAATAAGGCACTGGATAAATTAGTTAAAAGCCATTAGGTAAAGTGGTTTATAAACAAAGTTAACAGGTGGATGTACTCGTTTGTATAGTAGAATATTTAATTGTAGTACACATACATAATATACAGCTATATATTCATGTTATATATATTATATATATATAACATGAATATATAACTCTATATTATATATGTGCAGTATGTGTACTACAATTATATATATATAAATGCAGGTAATATTCAGCTAATATAGAGACAGATGACTAAATACACACATATAATAAAATATATAGCTGTGTATAAAATATGGATCATATAAACACACATGCTAAATATAATACATGAATACATATATATAATTATATATTCATGTATTATATTTTATACACACGTGCATACACATACACCTGTCTATACACCAGTATAAACACTGACACATATTATATACTGATTTAATCATTTACAATAGAAAATATTTCACATTCCAGGCACGGGCTTTCCCTGGGAAGAAATAAGAGATCAGAAGAAGCACTCATGAACTCCTCTTTCTGGCCATTTTAGTATCTTAGAGAAATCTCTCTAACGTGGATAGTTATAGAAAATGGGGTTTAAGATCTAGTCCGTTGTTAATTGTTTTAAAGGCAGTTTCCATATTCCAGCCCTCACTCATTTTAACCTATTAAAGGGGGTTGGGGGGGACATAGCCTCAGATTGCTAGGAGAAGAAGCGTATGGATGGATGTGAAGTTCTTGAGGCACCTTGTATTCCCAGGCACTTCCGAACAAACACGCTGAGCATGACTTTGCTAGAGAGTGAAACCCTTACAGCAAGAGATCCTGATTCCTGCACAAGTGGGACTGAGGAAACAGACCCCCTCACCTACGTTCCCCCTCACTCGACATTGCATTGTAAAGCGAGGAGAGAGAAAAAAGAGGGGGTACAGAAAGGCAAATGGAGTGTGTCTGGTGGCTTGCTCGAGATTCATTTTACAGCTGCACTTTGAAAGGGTTTAGAACATCACAGGGAGATAGGAGATATGGTGATGCGTAGGTAGTTTAATGTCAAAGTAAACCGGTTGAGAACAGACAATTTAAAACCCTGTATTTCTCTCTTTACTGGGTACATTCGAGGACAAATCATAACATACTGTAGGAGAGGCAAAGACCTCATCTAAAGGAGCTCTCAGCAAGTCTCCTCCCGGACAAAAGTCCACCTCCTGTTGGGCTGGGTATTGATCAGGAGAGGAGCTGAAGATGTCACCACACTAAATATTTACTGATCACACACAAATAGCCGGGACTTGAACGATTTTCTCCTGTGAGGAGAGTAGAGAGAGAAGGGTAAATCATTTTATTAGTGTGTATAAAGCAAAGAGCACACTCTGGCTTGGAGTGTTTTAAGATGTGTCTTCAGCTGGATGAAAAGAGTTAGGGAAATCGATATCAAGTGATTAGGCGACCCAGTAGTGTCAAAGAGAGAGGCTGTGAATTTCATGGATTTGGTTATACCGGGATGGGGAAAAGAGAAAAAAAAAAATATCGGGAGATTAAAGGGAGGAATCCATTGTAGCAGAACCAATGAAAAAATAATACCTAATCAGCCCGAAGAAGGTAAGAAGAAGAATAAAGACCCACATTTCTAAAATGATGCCATCAGCTAGGCAGTGGAATCAGGAACACCCATGAAATAGACAAATAGGAGGAGAAAAGAAATTCTATAAGGAAAATACAATTAGGAGAAGGACATAAAAGTTTTCCCCACCCACATGTAAAGCAATGACTAAAACACTGAGAAAATGGTGACAAAAGACATTCAGCGAGAATAAAAAGGAGAGGGTTGGAGTAAATGATGGTCAGATTTTGAGATCAAGTTGAAGGGACTTCAGTTCTCTATCTCCATCAGGCAGGAATGTCTTTAATAACAGCAGCTACAGGAAATTCATCTCTGTTGTGAGATTTTAAATCAAGTTTGTTTCCACCCCCTAAAATAAACGCGGTGAATAAAATAGATTTTAGTGTTTAACCACATCGTGTTATGCTGTAATAACAGCTCTTCTAGTATATAATCTACAGATTACTGCTTTTCTAAGGTAACCACAAATGGCATCAAAAGCAGTACTTCTGAAAAATGACAACATGATTAAACTCCGCTCTACACGTAGTATTTTAATTTGGATGGGGATTTTAATGCAGGATCTTCAATTCCAGCAGTTTTTAAAGGACTATTCAATTCTGTCTCAGGTATAAGAATATCAATTTATGCGTGGTGGTAGGTTATATACAACTCTGCTTCAGACAGACATGGTAAATAGCAAAGTATACAAAGCTAGAAATCGACAATGACTCTGCCAATCAACCTTAAGGTAGACTATTTAAAGAGCCCGGTGAATTTTTGCATAGAATAAATGGTATTTTCGCGATATTAAAGGAACTAGCTGCAGGGTATATCTTTTCTTTGGGGGAAAAACCCAAATAGGGTGTCACTGAATAGAACTAAGTCAATACGACCGAGGGAAAGTTTTAGAAGCAGCTCGAATGATGCTATTTTCTGAGAAGGATGAAGGGATCTTAAACTAGGAATCTAAGAGCAGGACTGATGGGAAAATGGCTTTTCACTTCTCCAAGTGCTAATTTTGCAAGCACTGACGTTAGAAACAGCTACAAATAGGCAACTGGTTACTAATATCTAAGAAGTGGCCGAGAATATGGCTTTTCATTCCTTTGTATGCCCTTAAACGAAACGCTATTTTCGCCCTAAATAAATGGCTGCTGCTGTTATAGGTCTTGGGGGGTGGGATGGGAGAAAGGGGGGGGGGAGAGAGAGGGGTATATTAGATGAATTTCATGTAAGGCTATGGGGTTCATACTGCCCTGTTGGATCACTAATGCAACAGGAACCCCCAGGATAGACACAGCCTAATTAACAGTTTTCCATAGCTGAAGCGATTTTTAAGAATCCCAGTGGATTAGACCAATATGTTCAGGTGTGAGGCCAGGAGGGCCTATAACGCCTCCCACTATAATCTTATAACCTCTTTACCTAATTCCTTAGATTGCAGATAGGAAGAGCCTGACCCTCGAGGTCGTAAAGAGCTTGGTTTCATTAACCCTTCCCGCTCCAGCACAGAACCAAGGTTAACTACGCTAATCTAGAGGGTGTATGTGTGTGTGTGTGTGTGTGAGAGAGAGAGAGATGCTAGGGAAGAAAGGAGATTGCATTAGATGCAGTGTGGCTGCAAGGTTTAAGAACTCTGTTCCTTCCTATTCCTTTTCTCTCTAATACGAAGGGAAATGGAAATGGAAAGAGAACTGTCTTGCCTGCTTATGTGTACATATATACATATGCTATACATACACATGCATAAAACTTATAAATATATGCACACTTTTGCAAAACAATATTTTTGATTGACTTCATTGCAGATTTTCTTTTCCACTACTTTTAAAACGTGGAGTAAATGAAAATATTCTAAAAATGTCAGATATTGCAAAAAGTATACTTACCAGCCCCCAAACATTCACTTTAGATTCCTCTCCATAGTCAAATTATAACTTTTAAAGAAGAAATTTAGAAATAATTCTCAAAGTATATTTGCCTGCTAGCACACCTGGCTGATATTTTAATAGGTAGTTGCAGTGTATTGATTCAAGATGAATCACTGATGTTGAAAGTTAATAACTCTCAAATTGTATCTACATGCCTATATATATATATATATATTTACACACACAGAATAACACTGTAGAAATTTGTATTTTTGCTTCACATTCTCTGTTCTTAAATCTTTTTAACATGATATTGAATTGTATCTTTGAATTCTATCAAACTACTTTTTAAGCAATTAAATTGTTTGCAGGTTTCTATGTCTTTCACACAATATTTGTCATATACAAATCTTCACTTATACATTTGAATTGTTTGTTTGTTTGTTTGCTTGTTTCCTTTTTCCCAGTATGAAGATAGAAATATGTTAACTATTGAGGTAGGTGGCAACATTTTGGGTGAGTATGTTTAAATATGATCTCTGCGTACATTTATTTTATTTTCAAATTAACAAGATAACTGGAATAGCAAAGAATATGAATGATAACTGTAATATGTTCCGGTCTATTTAACAAGCTCTGATTTTAGAATATAACTATATTTTAATCCATCATTCTGCTAAACAAAAATTTAAAAAAATGTAACCCCCCCAATAATAGTAATCATTACCTTCTATTTTTACTTGTCTTCCTTTCAACAGACCTAATAATGAAGACTTTCTAGTGGCTTGTGATTTTTAAGAGACAAGTCCAAAAATAATTAGCAGAATCTTAGGCAGTTGAAAGTAGGAAATCATATACATTTTAAGTATTCAGCTTTAAAAATAGCATTCTTATCAAATATAAAAAGGAAAACTGAGCGACATTCATTTTTATTTATAAAAATTCTAAGGTTTTTTTAGGTTTTTGGGTTTTTTTTTAAAGCAGAAACAGATTATTTAGGGAAGCAGTTACCACATTCTAGGGCCTGCATTAGGCGTTACATAAATAGAAATACAGCTATCAGAAATATCCAATAAGCCTAGACAGGGACAGAAGATGTACACACATAAGCACAGCTGAACAACATAACATGAATTTAGGAGATTTTTTATCAATTGCATATTTATAGCCTCTTAATTAAAACTCCCCCTCCTCTTAAAGGCTGAAGCTTTCTTGGAAATATTTTAAATGCATATTTTAGACTGTGTTCTGAACTGAATTAAGATGAGCTATTTTACACAATAGTGAAATCCTTCTCTGTACTGAGTGTTTAAGAATCAACTGCCTATCAATCTAGGTATACATTTCTTCACATTTGCTCCCTTATTTTTGCAGACACTATTTAAAATGGTGCTAGTTTTGTATGAAAATATGATTACTATTTATAAGAAATTAATTAGTCTTATAAAAAAAATCCTATGTGTTTGAGGTAAATTGGACGAGATTTTATCATGTTAAAGAATTAAACTAAACTGAAAATATTAAAGCAAGGGGATACTAGCAAACAGTGAAAAATGGAAGGTGTGGCCTTTCGTGACAAGCTTGCCTTATATCTAGTGCCAGGAAGAACAAATTTTAAAAACTAGGACCAGTTTTAGGTTTAAATAGGAAACAATTACATACAACTTTATTTCCGGCTACAGTATTTAATTTGATCTAAGTATTGTCTGATAATGAAATAACCCTATTTTGGATTTTAAATATATTGGTGCTTATAAAAAATGTTATGGTTTCAATCATATCCTAATCTTAAATATACTTAAGTATTCAACCTTCTCCGGACACAGACCAGGTAGCTGAAGTCAGTGGAGTTATTTCAGTCCCTATATTTACCCCTTTATATTATAGTATATTTTGTTACTAAATCTAAGAAGTCTTGCTACAGAGTGGGAAAATAAATTCATAAATCGAGTGAGATCATTTTCAACACTAGCAATTTTTTGTTATGCCAAATACAGTTATTTACTTCAGCCATTCTTTACACTTATATTCAGCAAACATCTCTGATAGTGACTTGCAAATGCCATTTTGGCACTTTTAAACCTTGTGAAGTTCTTCACTTAAACATTAATCATTTTGACGACACTGATCAGTTAACCTCTCCTATGTGTTTCAGATCCAGTTGCGGTGCTTCATAGGGAGATGAAATTGTCATCCCAAATAGTAGAACCTGAGAACTGGGTTGCTTTAGAATGAGAGGGGATTCTTTTTTTTTTTTTTTTAAACCCACCCATAATAGTATGGCATGTCATACACCAATAAAACAGTTTTGATAACATTGCTCATGGGCTTCTCTACTACATAAAGTTTTCTTAATAATAAACAAGAAACTTTATCCCAGCTAAATTAAAATAGGGCAGATGTTGGGTATGGTTCAGATTATCCAGCCTTTCACCTCTTTGCCTTTGGCACAAAGGTGTCTGACTTTGTCTTCATACTATGTCTGTTTCTAACTCTAAGGTGGTATTCCTTCCTTAGCTTTCTACTTTTATTTTATGTTATTTTACTGTCTAAAATTCAAAGTATTAATTCAATAACAAACATTCTACTTTTTGGATTGCTAGACCCAGTTAGTGAGGATAAAAGTAATGGATCTGTTAGCTTAAAAGAAAAGTAGGAGCAGTAGAAGCTGTTCTTAGATAGCTCAGTTCTGGATTGGTGGTAGATAACTTTATATTATGATGATAGCGGCTTCAGTACAACTGGCTTCCAAGGCCTGAGACCTTTAAATTGTTCCCTTGCAGCATGTGTTCTAAAGGTTACAAATGCAAAAGGTCCCACCACTAGAGATATTTAAAACTAGATTAGACAAAGCCCGAAGAAATATAGTTTAGTAAACAATCCTGAACAGACAGGGGTGGGGACTAGATCATCAAACAAGCCTTTTCCATCAACTGTTTACAAATCATGACTATTAAATTTCAATGCCAGTACAATGTTCTGAAGAAAGGGTACAGTTTTGTCCATTTGAAATAACTAAGTTTAGGCGGATATAAGGCACAAATGGAGAGAGTTGCCAAAGTTGATGTTTGGTATAGTTTTGCATGTTAGAGTTTATAAAGGCTTGGCACTATATGAAAAACTCTCAGTGCTTTGCAGCTGATGATGACTTGACACTCAGCTTAGTAAACAACTGTTGAAGGTTAATCAGGATTCTTTTCTGAACTGGATATTTAGAAGCAGGAAAAGTGAAAGCTGTTTCTTCCCCGGCCCCCCTTCTCTTTTCCAAGGCATTGCTAACTTTTATGATTTTTTTCCTCCTCTTTTACTATCTGTCTTTGTGCCTCAGGGCCAGTGAAAGAACACTGCAGATTCTAGATTGCTTTCAGAGTTTGCCTTTGCTGATGATGGATTACCATGTCAATTTAAACGGCATAGGATTAATTTGTTTCAATGATTTCTCTTTAGGCTGAATGCCAGCCTTTTTTCTATCTCTCCCCTTGCTCTTCAGAATGATAATAATAATAAAACCTTTAAAACAAAACAAAACAAAACAAAAAACCCTATCCATATCCCACTTTAAAGAGACAATAATAGAAATAGACAAGTTAGGTGTAATGTTGCAACAGAGTTATAGGTTTGAGTGTTTTTATCTCATTCTAAAAGGCTGAAGCATACAGTCAGTCACATTAAAATGAAATTGGATCCAACGTTTATTCAATAAATACTTGTCTTGTAGGTAATCCAGAGCAGAGTGCTTTTGACACATAAGGACTTAATTTGTCTTGGATAACAAGTTATTAATATGGCACATTTAAACTTGCCACCTACAATAAGGTCATTTAGATCTATAACATGACTCACAGGATGATTTTAGAGAACTTCATAGAAGCGAGAAACAAAGTCTGAGACTCTGTCTTACTTCTAGAATGCAGCTACACATTTATTCATTTTACTCATTGTTTGGATCTTTTAAGGAGAAAGTTCACTACAAGATTTTTGTGGAAACTGAAGCAGCTACTTAGAGATCAATATGATACATCAAAATTAGGAAAGTATCTCCAGCTTTTCTTTTAAAACATAACTGAAATGTCCATGTGGAGTAAGTGACTGGGTTTTTTTAAATGAATAATCTTGAAAGCTGTGCTGCCTCTGCTAACAAACTCATTGCAGGTTTGAAAGTGAAGCTAACGACATTCGGTTTGGAGGGGAAATTCACATACATTTTGCATATACTTTGTCCATGTGGTTTGCAAATTACTTTTCTTTTAATAACAAGTGAGCATAATCCACCCATAAATGTTATTGCTCTAATTTGACTGTGCAATGTTTGTTCATGTATTAGCTGTACATGTAAAGAGAGGTGTGCTATATGGTTGTGATCTGTACATAGCTGAGCACACACGGATGCTTTTGGGATTGTATTAGATTTCAAAACCAAAGTGCTGTGCAATGAACTGTTTAAAAAATTGGTAACCTGGAAAAAGAATAAACTCGATTTCACTCCTTCCTTTCTCCAGGCCTAATAACGCCTGTAAGAGTTGCATTATGACAGATATATTTTGCCTTGTGGGCATGCTATACAGAAGACATGTTTTCAGCCAGTATCTCTAGTTCCACAGTAACTGTGAACTGTATTATGCTGTTTTAAAAGTTAAAGTTTTTGGTTGCTCTCAACATAGTATATTTTGTTTCTATAAGAAATAAAATCTCCGTTTAAGCTCTTTGTGGGAAAAAGGATATTACACATAAGTTGAAAAATGCAGGCAAGAAAGGCTAATTGAATGAAAAGAGAGAATTAGGTTAAAAAATAGAGTGCAATCTAGTATCACATTTTCACTAGTGTAACCTGAAATGAAGGTGTCTCAAAGTCCCTAGTGATGCCAGAGTGTTTAGATGTTGGGCACAGATGGAGACACCTATTGAAATGTGTCTGAAGAAGATTAATAGGACTTGTCAGTGTTGGGAAAGCACTGCTTTGCTGTAAATTTCTACTAGCACAAGATGAATTACCGATGAATGCTCAGTTATCAACCCCATCACTATCATTCGACACTAAATCAAATTGAGCAGTTATCTACAATCAGAAAATTTCTTTTAAAAATAGGCATACACCTTTAGGCTGGAACTCTTTAATAAAAGCACCCCGTAAAACAATACTCTCTGTGTTTTGTGTGTCTCTTCACTAAAGGATATATTTTAAAGTTCTCACACAAAAGGCTTCTTTTAAATAATGAACTCCAAGTGCTGTGTAAAATTGGGCTTGTCAAATAACAGAAGAAGGTATTCATAAAATATCAGCTTCATCATATAACATCTTTACTAAGGGCCTGATCCAAAATCTACTAAAGTTAATGGGAGTCTTTCTATTAAGTTCAGTAAGCTTTGGATCAGGTCCTGTATTTCTGACACAAGGATTTTTTTTCCTGGTGATAATACATAAGTTCCCCTACCTTGGAAGACCATGTATCCCAGCCAATTTTAATGCAGAATAGTGATCAAGACTCAGAATATAATAAATAATAATGATAAGAATTAATAAGATAATTAATGATAATAAAGAACATATTTAGGAAAAGGCAGCGTAATACAATGAAATGCGTGTTGAATGACTGAAAAGCATTTTGAGTAAGAATTTTTCCTTTCATCCTTTACTGAAGGGATAACTACAATGAAAATTTACCAGCAAAGGGACCAAATCTACTAGATCTGCCTTTACCATCTTGATTATTACAATGAAACAATATATTTTTGATTCAGTTCTGAAAAATTTCTTCCCTTTACCCAGGGATAGTAATAATTTTGCCCAGCTGATTTATTCTAACATGTTTCTAAAAAGTCAGCTCCCCCGGCACCTTTTCATTATTATTATAGATAAGAAGAGTCACTTGTGTTTAAGGTGGAATGCCAAGGAATTTTCCCTCATCTGATCTATGTTCCCAAGCAAGGGCATAATTCCCATTATGCAGAATCAGGACCTACCTATGCAAATTTTAATAATCATCCAATAACTTCTCAGCCAAGGCATATATCCCTCTTTCCCCTGCTACCTTATCTTACCTGTAGTTTACATCACCTTTTACTAAACATATTACATGCCATTTACTATGGGCTGCAGCTGGAAAGCCTTTGTGTTTCCCACCCCAGAGCCCCTCACTGACCACCTACAAAATTAATTGGATAAGTAGTAATAGTGGTTTACTTGTTTATGTTCAAATTCTGATTTTCATGAACTTAAGGCCAGATCCTCAATTAGTGTAAATTGGTGACTTTTAATGGAGTTAGTAGCTGATTTACAGCATCTGTTTCTTCTAATTAAACCCTTTAAAAATTATTCCCTGAAATTAGTTGGAGGGGAAGATCCTTTAAATATGTTGGTATTATGTAGAGTATCATTGCAATCTCTAACTTTTCAGCAGGAAACATGCAAAGAGAATATGAATAAAGTTCAGTGCAGTGAGAAGCTAGCTAGAGAGCAGCATTGGAGAATTATGAACTACTGAGCATAATCCATAAACTCCATTTGGTTACTATAATACTCCAATCTGTATTTATTACCAACCCACTCTGATGCTTATACAACTAAATTTGCTAGATTTATACACTCTAATGGTTCCACAATGGGAAAAACCTGTGTTCTTTATCTTTCCTTTCCTGTCCCAAATAACTCCTTCCATATACACTCTAGGCTTTTCTAGACCTTGTCTGGGTTTAATCACAGGCTGCGGGACAAAATGTGCATTATTAAGAAATATAAATATTTTCAGAAGCAATCAAAGGGTTGAAAGATTGATTCGGCATGTAGATTGGATTTAATTCGAAGCAGCTTTGTTCTAATGAGGACTACTGGGATACAAAGACAGCAGCCGGTTATGGCCACCAGTTGGGAACTTTGATTCATTACAATAACCTGTCAAGAATTTCAGCTAATCGCTAGGTACTAAGAAACACAGTTCTGGGGTAGCTGGAGGTCTATTGTTTTCAACCTCTCCCTCCAGAGAACAGATTTACATTTCATATTATCTGTTTTACAGCAATGACAATTATGTCTAATTTCTTGCTGCATATGGGGCCAAATCCTGCAGTCTCTTACGCAGGCAAAACTCCTGTTGATTTCAATCTGAGTTTTGCCTAAGTATGGAAAGACTTGGCCATCAATGAGAACTGAGTCAGTCATAAATCAGCATAACTACGTTGAATTAAATGGATCTGCACCAATTTACACTGTCTGAGGATCGGGCCTGGTTAGTTTAACAGTGACTTTCATAGCAGCCTTTTGGGTCAAATTCTGCTACCCTTACTCATGTAAGCAAATGGGACTATTCAAGGAGGAAGGTGCTACTCAATGTGAGTAAGAGTGGAGAGATCTAGCTCTTTGTTGGTCTAGAAGCTTGTGTATTATTATTTCTGTCCCAACAGAAATTAAACGCCAACAGGGGAAACATAGAAAACCCAGTAAAAATTGATAAGAACCATCATTAACAAATTTATTGCTTTTCCTTTAGACTTTAAAATATATTAGGAAAACTCCTTCGGTGCACAGGGGTAATATGTCACAGGTACTATTCACTTGGGGAATGCAGGACTCTGACAGCTTTACTAAATGTACTGCATACAGTTAGAATCACAATACATACAGGATCAAACACTGACTAGTTCTTCCCCCCACCATCACTTTGTCCACGCAGGCTGAGAAAGCTTGATTTCTCTGAACTGTTTCACCCATCCACAGCTGGAATTCCAAAGTGAAATGAAAATGGCTTTAAAATCAACACTACATGGGAGCCTGAGAGAACAAGTTTTCCTTTGTTGTAGGGTATAGTATTATTTGCTGTAGGTTTTTGATATACATTCTAAATTAGGCCTGCAAAGGCATGCTTCATCTTTAATTCATCACTCTCAGCTGAAAGAGATTAGCAATGTCTAGCACGCACCCTTCGCATGGTGCTGACCTCATCAAGTATGGCCTGAAATTAATTAGCCTCATTCATTCCAAATGGAAAAGGATAATGGAACGGCATTTTAGAGATGACCATCACAAATTGTTTGCGGCATATTTAAAAGCCCCCTCTCTTTTAAAACTATGTAGATTAAAATTCTTTCCAGCACTTGCCATTCAGAGTTATCAACGCACCAGGAGCAGAAACGGCTCGGTCTTATTTGTGGAACTGGAAGTCACATGGTGTGTGTGTACGTGTTGTGTGGCTGTAAAAGAAAGAAGTTTGTCAGTGGCAGAACATCTGGAATTAATTTGATATTTCCAGGTGCTCTGGCATAGCTGGGCATCAAGCACATGATGTTTAAACGTTCTTTTGCTGGATCATTTAAATCAATATGAAATCAGTGTTCCTTTGTCATTCATACATGCAAAGTGCTAACGCAAATTCCAGGTTGGCTTTACAGTCCCACATCATTCATTATCTAATTAGAAATCAGAGCAGACCTGAAACAGCATTCCTTTGAAGCATCCTGGGCAGCAGCTTGGGACACTTTTATTGTGTGACCCACATCATGTTGCACTCTCCAATAATCTACGGGCTAGATTTTAAAGGTAGTTAGGTGCCTAAAGATGGAGATAGGCACCTGAGTGTTTTTGAAAACCCCACTAGGTGCTTACCCTCATATTTAGGTGCCTAAATACCTTTAAACATCTGGCCCTGTGTCCCTTTCCAGACACTCCAATAGTATTTTAAACGATTGCTGCTGACTCTGTTTAATCACGGAAATACACCGTTTCCCCTCTAAGACTAGTTCCCACACCACTAACGGGGGATGGATCAAGACAGGCCAAGGTTCTGAATATTAAATTTGCTCTCTTACCTAGCCAAATATTTTATTAGGAGACTCAGGGCTCCGAGACTGGATGTGTAAAACTGTTTTTTAGGGATAAGAGCTCGGTGCCCATGATTTTAATCAGGCCTGGTCTAAATTTTATAATTCCTGCCACTCCCAGTAGCAGTAAGGGAAGAAAAAATCCCTAAATGCAGAACTGGAAATAGCTAAATACTGATCTGATACATCAGGTTGAACTATAAGTCCATTAATTTCAGTGTTCTGGCTCTAACAGTGTCCTGGGCCCGATACACCAGAGGAAGGAGAATATCTTCATAATGCATAAGGCCAGTGCTGAACATGGGAGGAAAACACTTTGTGACATCCACTATGGCCACCTAATGCCCCAAAACAAGAGATTTAATTACCGATCCTTTAGCACATATAATACAAATATTTGTCCTGCTAATGTTCCCACTGAAGTCCTAGTGACTTCAAGATTGGGCTTATTATTGTTGGTCATAAATGAGCTTGTATGTTGGCCAGCTGTACCCAGAATGAAACCACTCAGCTCCTTGAGCTTCCAAGTTAAGGTTAGCCCAGTAAAATAAAAATAGATGTCAGAAACAGAAAAAGAAGAAATCAGACCGTAGGTTTAAAGCTAGGGGAAACACAGGCTAGATTAAATTGTTATGTTAGCCTGTGTAGTGATTTAGTGTCAGGTTTTTTTGTAGATTTTATCTCAGCTCAGAACTGTTTCCTCCTAAATTAAACAAAATGTTGAGGACATGAGAAGTGAATTAACCCAAAGGTGCACCAATCTGGATTCCCCAGTCGTCTCATCCCTAATCCACCGACTGCAACAACCTGTCATTTTGGAATATTAAATGTTCCTCATATCGTTCATCTTTCCAAAGTTCATGTCACATCCTCTGAGCTGGACACTTGGCATTTACTTTCCTTTTTGGTTTCTCTGTTAAGATCAAGAGACTTCTGATTGTGCAATGAGGTCAGCTTGAGTGGACCCAGGCACTCAAATGGAGTCCCAGAGGCTGGACAGATTTGATGATGAATTTTAGCAGACAGAATCCCTGCCCTCTGCAGGTACCTTCTCTCTCACTGTCCCCTCTCCCAACTCTCCAGGGACCAAAAAGAAAATGGTGTTTTGTTTAGTTTTTATCATTTGCGGACATTTCATTGGCATCCAGTTATGTGATGTGGCCCATGGGGGACAAGAGATCCAGTATAAAAATGATCTGGATACATGCTTTTAGGAATAAGTAAGTTTCCAAATAAACCCATTTTTTCAATCCAGCCTTTACTATATTAGTACTGTAAATTAATATACGCTACATTCAGAGATTCAGATGTTTGATTTGTCATAATTAAGTATTGTCTTATTTCTTGCATAACAGTTAAACAAAAAGGCCTACTTGTGACAAAAAACTATTCTCAAATCGGAGCGACCTACTAGTTTTTGATGCCAACCATTCAAGATACAAATTAGCCAGTGATTTTAAAAAAACTAACTCATGATGGTTATTACAATGGATGGCCCATTTTATCTCTGGTGTAATGCCACAGACGACAATGGAAGTGCACTACAGATAAATTTCACTTGTTCTTTTTAATATAGACATCTTGTAATAATCAGATTACTTTTAAATAATACAATAGGATTACCCAGCTGGATTAAAAAAAACAGTTTTGCATGTACACAAATCATTTGATTCACAAATACAGGAAAACTCAACAACTGTTTTACAGTGGATAGCAACATTAGACTACAATTGAGAACAGTAAGAAAGGAAGGAACCTCCCTCCTCCCCACCACACACATATTCTGCTGTTAGGCAGAATGTAATTACCAACACTGGAATTTGGCCACAACACTATGAGTACACCAAGCAAATTTTTGCCCATTAAAGCAACAATTTACTCACTTTCAATAACAGCATTCATGAGGCATTGCAACAGATGGCTTACATCAGTGGGTAACCTTATGTATGCCTGCTGGCTGCCCTATTCTAGGCACAATGTTGTGAGTTCAAGATGGAGGATCATCCTTAACTCTGAATGCTCTTTTGTGGGTTTAAGACAGCTCTTTAGCCTAGGCAAGGATTTAGGGGGAAATTTTGTTAATGCATACGACTAGAAAAAAATAATCTTTTTACTGTATCAGGATCAAAGAGTTATTTGTACTCTCGCTACAAGTCCTGAAAACAAAGCTTATAGGGGACATTTTTAAAAGTACAAAGATCAGTTAGGCATCCAAATCCCGATGAAAGTCAGTGAGAGTTTGGTGCCTCATGACCATGAGTTTGGAAATCTCCCTTTACGGTGATGTAGTGCTATGTCAGGCCTTTTTGGGCTTTGACTCATGGCCTGTTTGTACTTGGCACTAGAATCAGTGACGTGCTGTGGGTTCTCCTTCGTCACTTGTGGCATTACTGAGCCACTCATATCTAGCAAGCATGCACACTGACACAGAAAATATGTTGCTTAAGAGTAGCCGTTGTGTGAAGCAGTCCTTTACCACACTTAATTTTCTTTTCTTTTCTTTTCTTTTCTAACACCAACTATTACTCCTTGGGAGTAATTACCAACATTTCTGTCAGTGACAGTGCTAGAAGACCACAGCCAGTACTTAGGGTGACCAGATGTCCTGATTTTATAGGGAAAGTCCTGATTTTTGGGTCTTTTTCTTATACAGGCTCTTATTACCCTCCACCCCCGTCCTGATTTTTCACACTTGCTGTCCGGTCACCCTACCAGTACTTCTGGCTCCTCTAGCTCTTTTCTATCCTGAAACTAGGCAAACCAGTTCGAATGCTTCTAAGTCAAAGATCTGGGTTTGAAGGCTAACTTTATATACGATGCCTCTCTTGTCAATTAGAGCCCTGCTTATGAAGAGGCCTCACACACAGCCCAGGGAATTGAAATTACAGGGGCTGTTTGAATTAGGGGGATGGGGGAGAGTCGGAAATTGACTAAATTGGCAACACTGCAACTGTTGACTGATGGGGGAGTTCGGGTGTGTGTAGGGAAATCCCTGGCCCAGGCAACAGTTGTAGTGCCATAAGCCTAGTTGTACATGGGGCTTCATGTGTTACTTCATGTAGGACTCTATAAGACCTAGACCTAAATCCTTAACTAACACAGTACTAGTGAGCTCCCATGTAATAAAAATATGGGCTGAATTCTGCCCATGCCATCCCTTTGACGTCAAGGGGACAGATTCCTGGCCTACCCTAAGTTCTCCTTTGCACTGCTCCAGCACAAGCCCAGCGTCAAGCTGTGCCAATAGGGCAGTTAGGGGTTCCTTTGATGCAGGAGAATCCCTCTGCGTTACGAAGCTGGTTTATCAGTCTTTACACCACCTGTTCCCCTACCGTAGAATGGGAGTGTTCAGGTTTGGGCTGGTGATCAGAAGGGTCTGTGACAGGGACTGGCGGGTGTGGGGCCAGGACATAGAAGGCCAAAGGAACTGTCATTCCAGCTACTGCTATAACTTGTGCCAGGTGATGATTCAGCTCCCTGCTGACACAAAAGACCAGGGGTGGCAGAAATGTGCCTTAAACTACCTTTGCCTCCTCTCCTCATCTGCCCTTAGTGTGGGCCCAGTGAGGCTGAGGCAGAAGGTGGTCCATTGACTGGATATAAGTTGGGTCTTGTAAGGTACAGTATGAACTAAATAGTTCCTGCAAAAATTAGTGTGCTGTGCCGGCTACATCTAACAAATAGGTTTAATATTAGAGACGGGCAAAACATTTCAGATAAAATAAGGCTCCACCTGAACCTCCACCTGTTTCTCAAACTAAACTCAATCTGTTCCTTTCTATCCATTTACTGGATGAAGAAAGCAATGTAGTGGTGTGGCACCATAATGAATCCAGCTTCAAAACTGAAAAGTGCAATGGGCACGTACTTAATGCACTGAAAAATAAACAAATACACCTTTACCCTGATATAACATGACCCGATATAACACAAATTCTGATATAACGCGGTAAAGCAGTGCTCTGGGGGGGGGAGGGGCTGTGCACTCCAGCGGATCAAAGCAAGTTCGATATAACGCGGTAAGATTTTTTGGCTCCCGAGGACAGCGTTATATCGGGGTAGAGGTGTACCAGTAAATGGAAAGTGAGTGGCCCATATTTTACACTGAATGTTAATGGATGTGCATGTGCATGGAAGACTACTGTGGTCAGAGACTGCTGGAATAAAACTGAAATAAGTCATCGGATAAAATAAAATGTTCTCAGTGACAATCTTAGGGGAACATGCTCCTACCTAAAAATAACACTGGAATTACACACAGAAACACTCCCTGGGATCTGGCAAGCACTTCTAAGTGGGTTGTGCAGTCTGCTCCGTTCTTACAGTAACTGTGCATGTTAAGTAAACACACAGCAGTCACAGAATGTCAGCACAAACAATGGACTGATTAACAGCATAAAATTATGTGGAATAATTTAAACTTTATATATTCCACTTTATATATATTAATGGGCTTCCCCTCCGCCACAAGCTGAGTTGTACCTGGGCACGGTTTGAAAGAGAGGCTGGGAGAATGAGAATTGAAACACAGGGCTACCTGTGACTAGCTCCCTAGAGGATGCTGGCATTGCTGTGTGATAGCTATAGATGCATTAACATTTGTTGTGTTTTCTGACAATGTGATGTCACCTCATTCAAAGAGCGTTGGCAAGGGCCAGAACCTCGGCTGGTGTAAATTGATGTAGCTCCAATGGAGCTGTGCTAGTTTACACCAGTTAAGGATCTGGTCCTACTTTTGCTTCTTTTACTTTGTCAGAACACTGCACTGAAATTGGTGGAGTAAGAACGGCAGGATTGGGCCATGAATGAGTGGCTGAGTTAGAAAGCAAATGAATTCCTGCCAAAAAGTTCAGCAATGTTTCAGAAGTATGTAAAGTGTCTGCTTTGAAAAGTGTCAAGTCGCATTTGTGACCAATTATCCAAGATGAAGAGGGGCAAACTTATGTTTACACATACTAATCTGCAGACAAAGTCTGAAAATTACAATTCATGAACTTGTATCAATTTTTTCCCCAGTCCTGGCACTTATGCATGTGCACATTTCCTTATGATTAACAGGAAAACATTGTTACAAGCGTGCACACACGCACGCACGCACACACAGAGGAAAGAAGAGTAAAGGAAACTGCCATGTAGCAGCAAAATAATTAAATATTCCATGATACCAAAAAGATCATGGATCATTGTATGAGTAAAATAGCTTTATCAGCTGGGCTGAAAAATTATGCCTAATGTGTCTGGATTTGTTATTTTTTCCCCAGCTGTGAAGCCCTGGGAAATAATCCACACAAAAGAATTTCGGAAATGAAAGCTGTCTTTGCCATCTTCTGTTTAATTAACACAGGTATACCAGTTTAACCCCATTTATCAAGATATTACAGATGAAACAGTAACTAATAGATGAGAATGTTACCATTAGGGCTGCAAAGCATGGTTCAAAACTAATCATGGTGACTATTGCATTGTGGGCAAGATCAGGCTTCTTGACTTTCTGGCCAGGACTCACAGGTTTGAATGAGTTTGTGATTCAAATTTAGGTATGGTTTATTTTTCAATCGATAAAGGTTTATTGGGCCTTATCCCCCCCCTCCAAACTTAACCCTGAGAATGGCAACAGCTTTAAAAACTATCCATCTTTCTTTCTAACAGGTTCCTGATGTTAAGGGCCTGACCTTAAAAAGAGTGGTGCACAGGTCAGGCTACAAGGGAGGATATGGGAGTAAGCTACCCCTGACCTGCAACCCTACCAAAAGCAGCTATTTTAATAGCCCGTGCAGTGTTTTCCTGATCAGCACCTGAAGAGATGCCTTCTAGCTAATTCCCAACATATTAACTCTATGGGTGCTGAATGATATACTGTATGTATATTTCATTTCCAGCATGGCTGGAAATACTTGATACCATAAGAGCTAAAGTTGCCTTTTAAAGCACCCAAATAAAAGTTCACAGACGCTGCCTCTCTTCAGCTCCCACTGACTTCACTGACATTTATGGGTGCTCTGTACATATGAAAACCAGGCCACTTACATCTAGGTGTCTAAATATAGATTTAGGAGCCTAATATCAGCCAGCCAGGTTTGAAAACTTCTGATTTTAAATTCCCTATTAAGGGAAAAGGAGCAGCATGGTTTGCAGGCGTGCAAGCTTCTTTGTCCATGTGCCTCAAATCTTGACCTAATGGGACTCATCACTGTGGATGAGTGGGTGGCTAAGTCTTCATGGCTCACCCATGTCCTTAACCTCTCTCCTAAGAAAGTCAAAAATGGGTGATCACTGTGTCACTTTTTATGGTGACGTTGGCACTTGTCTATCAGTAAACAGACAGAGATGGCCTAACTCATTTCACACTGGATAGTAATGGCTTTTGGACCCTTACCAGCTGTGCTGGATTTGAACTCATGAGCTAGAAATGAAAGGCAATATATTGTGTTGCAAAGCCCGTGGGCCACCCAGTCCCCTGAACAGAGACTTCATTAAGATAAATAAGCAAACACTTCCAGTCAGTGGTAAGCAAGGAGTTAAAAAAAAAAGAGGAAACATCTGCAATTGTGAATGCTTATTTGTAGCAGCTGCCTTAAAGCAACACTGGAGCGGGCTGCAGCAATGTTGCAGTGGCTGCTCTAGAACGCTTAAAAGCCAGCCTGATTTTCTGAGAATTAAAAAACACCAGCAACATCCAGTCCATTACCTTCGGCGTTCCCTTCTCGGCACCATTCTGTTCCCGCACATCTCCTCGAGGAGGCATATCTGTAAAGCCCGCAAACCTTAAGAGTGCAGCTAACTAGTGAATTATAAGTAACTAGGTGTTCTAACAGCGTCAAAGAGACCCTGCACCTGGTGCCATCCCCATTTTCCAGGATGAAATGAGCAAGGTGCTGTTGCATTACAACACACGGCCTCGTGCCTGAAAAATAATTGCAATCAGTGCTCCAGTTCCCAAACAAGCTCAATGTTTTATAGGGAGGAGAGGCAAGACTATGTCAGATGTTCTCAAAATAGTATCTATTATTCTTCTACTTATGTCTGATGAAGCTGTGCTTGGGGCATAATTTGAGTGATGGGTGCAAGGAGAAGATGGATCTAAGTCATTTTTACCTTCCCTCAGGGCATCTCAAGGTCAGTTTAGCCTGTGGAGTAATTTAGAGCAGCCTCAGAGATGCTCTAAAGCAGTGTTTCCCAAACTGGGGCCGCCGCTTGTGTAGGGAAAGCCGCTGTTGGGCTGGGCTGGTTTGTTTACCTGCCGCGTCCACAGGTTCGGTGGATTGCGGCTCCCACTGGCTGCGGTTCGCTGTTCCAAGCCAATGGGAGCTGCTGGAAGCGGTGGAGACCGAGGGACGTGCTGGCCACAGCTTCCCGCATCTCCCATTGGCTTGGAACAGTGAACCGCGGCCAGTGGGAGCCACAATCGGTCGGACCTGCGGGCGTGGCAGGTAAACAAACCGGCCCGGCCTGCCAGGGGCTTTCCCTACACAAGCAGCGTCCCAAGTTTGGGAAACACTGCTCTAAAGTACACCAGAATCAACATCTTTCTAGGGCAGGGGACTGGACTCGTGACCTCTTGAGGTCCCTTCCAGTCCTAGAATCTATGAATAGGGGTCACTGAGCTGGGCAGGATCACTGAAGCACAATGTGCTCTGGATATGCTCCCTCAGTCCCTACCATGTACATGACACCAACATACATGGCACCTGTAGGACAAGGAGTAATTGGCTTCATCTGCAGCACGGGAGATTTAGGTTAGATATTAGGAAAAATGTTTATAAAGATAGTTGAGTATTGGAAAGGGTTAGCAAGGGAGATTATGTAATACCCATCATTGGAGGTATTTAAGAACAGGCTAGACAAACACCTGTCAGGGATGATCTAGGTATGATGATCTGCAGCAAGAAGGGATGACCTCTCTAGGTCGCTTCCAGCCCTATATTTTGATGATTCTATGACACACATTGTGAAGACAGGGCTCTGCCAGCTATACGATGCCCAAGGATTCCCCCTGTGCAAAGATAATCCCCAGATGTCCACAAACTGAGCAGCACAAGGCGCTTTTGGGGGATGAGGGAAACTGACAATTTCTTTAAGACACTGTTTTGTTCTTGTTGTCTAACCTTTAGGAAAAGAAAAAACACCACAAATTGCCAGTGTGTAGTTCTCTTATTTGTATGTTATGTGTATAATGCAATACAGTCCAGAAAGCAACTTACTACCAGTTGTTGGGGAGGAGGAGCAATCTTGCATCCTACCTTCCATTGAAAGGGAGAGAAGTAGAGATACAATGGAAATGTGTACGTTTTTGATGTGTGTGTCTATGTTGTATACACCCGTGCCTATGCCTGAGTCATTTAACAACAAAAGACTTGCAGTCAAAAATCCACTTTGAAATGCTGATATCATCCTTGTCTAGATGTTCACAATCAGGCATTGTCACAAGGGATCAAGGGATAACACAATAAAAATCCAGATAAGATATCCATACAAATGGAAGATGCTGGGTGGACAATAAACGGCATTCAAAGTTCCTTTACTTTACTGAGGAAGAAGGTGGGGGATAAGACAACAGCAACATAAATGCTTTGTGGTATATTAGAGAGGCAATGAGAAACCCATGCAATGTTTGTATTGTTATATTGAAGAGAATCCACCTCTGTTGCTTGAATGTACTGAGAACTGGAAATGGATGGGCCTAACCTGGACACATCTGATAACTTTCCTACAGTCTCACAAGCCAGCACCAATCCAAATTAATTGGAATTGGTCTGGCTTGAATGAACCTGTATTCTCAGACTCAGTCAGAAAGACTCCCCATCACTTTTTCTCTTCGCTGTTTCTGACTGAGAGACATGAGACTCTCTTTGAAGTTTGCATTTGCTCTTTGTGTGATACTTTTATAACACTATGATAGCAACAGCTGTTGAATCACAAAGACTCTTGCTTTCCATTTTCAGCCAATAAGGTGCAAGTTCTTGTTGCCCAATCCCCACCTTCAGCCAAGGAACAGGTCTGAGTAATCCATTGAAAGGAGAAAATTAAAGACTAGAAGGTAAGCAAGGAGTGAAGTAAAACAGGCATATTCACGTGGCAGGAACTGATTCATTTTTATACAAAAAGAAGATTTCAGATGGGAGTTCTCACCGTCTTGGAATTATCGCAATGGCTGACGCTTGATTCACTGCAAAGACAAGTACATAATTTATTCACTGTTTAGTATTATTATTATTTCACTCTGGGATCAAATGGGAAAAAAAGTTGGGTTCTCAAGGAGAAAGCCCCAAATTTAGACACAATTAGAGCAAGAGTAAAATTTCAGGGCAAGTGGATTCATATTCAAGTTGGATTTTCCCCAGTGCAAAAGTTTATCTTTAATCCCCAGCCCAGCCACAAAGCTTTACTTGACCATGTCTTGTTCTATTCAATAAAGCATATATTGTTACCATAGCAACAGCTGCATCATTTATACATCAAATTATTTTATCAGTTCAGCCCCTTGAGATTTAGCATTTCACTTGTAAGGGATCCTATAATACACATTAGTTATGCTACCTCTACCTTCTGATGGGTTGAGTAATTTTTTTATGCTATTCGTATTTTACAGTGCATTGAAACATCTCCTTGCATTTTATTTGAATATTTTAGGATGTTGCAAGGCAATAATACAAAGGTGTAAAAATAGCTCTTAGCATGTAATATGGACACAACTTACATGCATTACAATCTTTTCTTTGGCAGCTGTCATTCCAGTCTAGATTGTGAGACCCTCACTCACGTCAGTCTCATACCTTTGCTGGCCCATCAAAATCAAGAAGCAAGAAATGGCATAACTAACGTGTACTATAGAAATCAATGGAACTGCTTGGGAGCACAGTTCTACTCAATGTGAGTTAAGGTTGCACAATTTAGGCCTCTAGTAAGTGTTACTACTATTGCTACTTTGAACAAACTTTATTAAGTAGTTTTGACTTATTTAAATGCATTCTTTGAAATGGCAATACTACTACTAATATAATTCATTCTTTCTTTGACTATGTGATTTCTCCTATACTGGGTATCATGAAGGGTTACTCTTGCCCCAGCTAGCATTCATTCAGATACTCAGTTAAATCTTCCAATGGAGATCCTCAGATTTCACTTTGTGTGTCTGCAGGTAATACACAGAGGGCTTCCCAGATAATGACAAAGTTGTATGTAGCTAGAGATAGCAACAAAACTAGATCTATGCATCAAGACTCAAAGCCTTTCTAACTTCTGGATGGTTTGATGCATTCACTGAAGTCTGGCCAACATGACCTGAGGGTATTTGCATTGATGAGATGCTTCCAAACATTCTGCCTCCCTTTCTTCCTCTCTCTATCCTCAACAAGTCCTGGAACTACCTCTGAAGACATTTAAGGTAAGAAAGGGAGCATTAATTTTTGTTGTGGGCAATAAGTTAATCTATTTAGTTATATCTAGGATGTAGTATCTAGTATTGTAGCACCGGAGCACAAAACACAGTAATTTTGCGAAGAGATTTCTATAGGAAATCTACCTCTTCCTTAGGAAGCTTTGCCCTTGTCTCTCTCTTTTTTTTCCTTTCATTTTTGCTGTTCTCATTCCTTGTCTTTGGTTATTGCTAAAAAGCTTTTGTAAAACCTGAGTATGGAGAATGGTTTGTTTGGATTCAGTCTTATCCCTTCCAGTACTTTTGTTCCACAATTGAGGACACAGAAACCAAGAACGCCTTAGCTCTGGCTCCTGTGAGTTTTGTCTAGCCGCCTGCAGGTGCATCATCCCTGAGAAGCACAGCTGTCGCTAGAGGACACTCTCTGATGTAGCCGGGTCTCAGCCCATTTGTGTCATATGATATTTTCTCTCTGACTTTTCCTGCTCAGAAGGAAAGCTGCTGCATTCTGCATGAGTGAGTTTAGTAACTTCCATCTTCAACTCTGGCTACTGAGAACTGCTAAGGCCCAGCCTAGGAATGATGAACACACAGATCATTGTGGCCAGATCCTCATCTAAGAGTAAGTAGTGTAGTTTCCTGTCAAACTATCGGAGGAGGAAATAATTCTTGCCACTGTTGCTGCCTTGATATCCAAGATCAGTGGTGAGTCCAACGAGACCCCAAGGCTTTGTGACTGATGTTCAAGTTCAGTGAAAAACAAATGCAGGGTTTAGTTAGTAAATTCCTTCACACACTAAGATATACAGGGTTTGTACTGTCTAAAACCACATGGAACTCACCTGTCTCCAGATTTCATCACAAACCCCAAACTCAGTGTAGGTTCACTGAAATATTCACTGATGTTCATAAATCTTTCAAGTGAACCGAAGCCGAACCATCACCCACGGTAGATTCTTATGGTTTTGACATTAAGATCAGGCAAAATACACAGCAGATTTTAGAATGAGTTAGGCTCTGAGATATAGGGTACGTCTGATCTATCGAGGATCGATTTATCGTGTCTAGTGTAGACGCGATAAAATCGATCCCCGATCGCTCTGCCGTTGACTCCGGAACTCCACCGTGGCGAGAGGCAGAAGTGGAGTCGACGGGGGAGCAGCAGCGGTAGACTCGCCGCCGTCCTCACGGCCAGGTAAATCGACCTAAGATACGCCGACTTCAGCTACGCTATTTGCGTAACTGAAGTTGCGTATCTTAGGTTGACCCCCCCCCCCAGTGTAGATCTAGCCATAGAGTCCATTCTAAACATGAAAATCAGAGTAAAATGGGGAAGAGTGTGATCCTCATGCATAGAAACCAAAGATAATGTGTTTCAGAAATTTGAAGGCCAGAAGACCCCATTATGATCATCTAGTCTGAACTCTTGCATATCTTGGAACACAGAAATACAACCAGTAATTTCTGCATCAAGCACATAACTTCTGGTGGAGTTATTAGCTCATCTCTTTTAGAAAGATATTTACCCTTGAGTCATAGATCCCTGTGAACATCAAGTTTCACATTTTTCCAGGTTCAAGTAAGTGTGTTTGGAGGCTAACCTTAGAGATTTAAATGTCAATGTGGGAAATCTGTCCTTGCATATGGCCGATGTAGGTATACAACTGAGGAGAAAGCCAACAGTAGATTGAGACAGAGAAAATCTTATGGTATCCTCAGCAAAATGTCTTGCATTTGTGTCCGGGGCTTTCATGGGGATTGTTTTTACTGTTGTTCTTTTGTGCTTTTGGAGCCACTATTTGGTTTATCTGTAGCCTCAGTTAACTGGTGCAGATTCCAGTGGGAAAGACTTTAGGGGCAGATTCTTCACTGGGGATGATTAGGCTGGTGGGCACTTGTGACTACTGAGACCACTGTTGTGGCTAATTTGTGCACACAAACCTGTCCCATTGAAATGAATGTTACTTATGCTCTTAAGTCATTCAAGTGTTTATGAAAATTATACTCTAAGAAACCTAAATGTGGACTTAGGAGAGACTAACTTTAGGCTCCTATTTTTGACAATTTTGGGTTGTGTGTTTTCTGGGTCAGGGACTGTCTTATTTGTTGGTACAGTGCCTATGCCAGTAGGCCCTGATCCCTGATTGGGGTCCTTAGGCACTACTGCAATAGAAATAGTAAATAATAATGGAGCTAATTGGCAGAGCTTTGTTAACTTCAGATGCCAATTCACACCAGTTGAGATTCTGGCCCTGTGTTTTTATTCGTCATTTGGCATGATGGTCTCACTAAAACTTGTAGATGTGAAGTACAGGAATGAAATGTGACTTGGGAGATAGTGTTGCCTAGTGGACAGAGCACTGGAGTGGGATTCAGCAGATCTGAGGTCTATTCCTGGCTTCGCCACTTGTGTGTTGGCTGACCTGAGACCAGTCACTTTAATCTCTCTATGCCTCAGTTTTCACATCTGTAAAGTGGGGATAAATGATACTTACCTCTTTGGTAAAGGGTTTTGAGATCGACTAATGAAAAGTGCTATAAAAGAGGTCAATATTATTATTGCAATACTTAGAGCATGAAGAGGATGGGCTTCTGATGGAGATGATGCATTTAAACAATGGGGATATACAGGCGTGTGTGTACACAGACATGGATATCTATGCTTTTGTTTCCAGAGACTGGAGTCCAGGTTTGCTGTCGTGGAGACCAGAGAAGAAGTAACCAAAGAAAGGAAAAGAAACACTGGAGAATAAAAGTACATTTGAAATGGAAGAAATCTACATTTCAATGAAAATACTTTTAAGCCATTTCAGATGACTGAGTGAAATAATTACAAAGTTTGGAAATAGAGAACAGTAGCTTTGATATCTTTTTCTTCTGTGAAGCAATTAAAATAAGCAATTTTTCAAATACTAAGCAGAAAATTGCTAATGGTTGAACCAAAAAGCTTTCATTTCGTTCTTGGGGTCTTTTTTCTTCTAAAAAAAGACCAAAAAATATTAAGGTGGTTTTCTAGATAGATTAATGCATAAAGAAGTTGTTAGTTGGATGTCATAAAAACTACAACAGCACAGAATAGCCGAGATTAAGAGCCAGATTTAAATCATGCAACAGTCCAGTTAATATCAATGTATAATTAAGAGAAGCATAAGAAGTCTGTAATGGTGATTTGATGGAAAAAACCTCTAATAGGGTTTCTTTTGGAATTTTCCATTTCAGTCACTCTTGTAGATATTTAATGGATTTCCTACCCTGTCTTTGGCATTCGCGGGAATTATCTAAAAGTTAAAATCAAGCCCTAAAATGGAACACAGGTAGACAAATAAGCCCATCTGGAGAGCAGTCTTTATAGAATGACAATGTGAGCTCACGCTGAAAATTTAGTACAAATGTCTTAAATCTGGTGTGAAAACCCTATTTGCCATATAATCTTAAGCAATGTAATACTAACCCATTTCCTCACCTTTCTAATCCTGCTGAAATTCCTAACAATTCAGAAATACTAAACTATGGGCTATTGGCAGGGCATCCTCAACAATGAATCACATTTCCCCCCACTTTAGGCAACCAGTGGGCCCAAGCCATGCTGAAAATCTGATCTGTTCTCCTAGGCTGTGTGTGAACAGGTAGGTGTGGTGGGTAAAGATCCTTTTAAATGGTTGCTCAAGACAGAGCATTGGTGATTCTCAGAGCAGCTTTCAATGTAGTTATGCAATTCTTTGAAACAAAGTCAGTTAACTGAGTCTTTTCTAGCAACTGTTCCTAACAGAGGTAAGCTACACTGATAAAACGTGAAAAAGGGGCTTCCAAACTTGTCCGACACACATGGCAGATAGACCCCAAATGGGTGAGGAAACTTTCTTCACTCCTACATAAAAGCCATTCATCTTTAGAGCTCACTATAATTGTGTTCCAGTCCTCTCACATGGAACCCAAATGAGAAGACTGAAATACACCAATACATCAGTTACCTAAGTCTAACATATACATAGAAAAGATAGCATTTCCTTTACTAAAGTCCATTGCAATTGAAATTGCTTGAAGATGAGTAGGTGGACCAGGGGATAGATAATGGGATACAGATTTTCTCATTTCTAGGTCTCTAATCAAGTGCAGCTAGACAGTGACGCAAAAAGTAATTATCTATCTGATGAAAGGGAGAGGTAACACTGTGGGTATATGCCCTTGGATGTGAAATCTGAGAGTTGAATGGAAATATCTGTCAAGAGACCTGCAAGGCCTAGTTTGGGTACAAGAGGGAAGAAAAAGCATTTTAACATTAGGTAAATTTAGTGCCATGAAAGATCCTAGGGACAATGGGAGTGAAGTCCTCTATCTTATGATAAACTATTCAGATCTGTCCTATCTGACTGCCTCCTGCTGTCATCCTCTCATTATCCCTCCCCTTTGTTCCCTTCCCACCTCGTCCCTTTATCTATATTGTCCTTGCCTCTTCTACTCCCGTGCCTCCAATTCCTTTTAGCATCATGTACCCTCCCACACTCAAGTATATACAATATTTTTTGCAACACACATCTCCATTTCCATCTTTGTATACACATATATGCAGTAGACTGCAAAAGGCAGTGAAGAATCAGACCCAATATACATCTATGCATCTGTCTCTTGATACATATATACAGATCTTGAAGGTTCCACTACATGGAATATGTAGTGGAACAATACATATGTAGTGGAACCTTCAAGATGAATGTAACAACAACTAAGTATCCATGCTCACCATATGCCCAGGTTATCATTTGTTTTTGCACCATTTGTCTATATTTCAGACTCCTCAGGGCAAGGACCGTCTCTTACAATGTGTTGGTATAGCACTTAGCACAATGCGGTCCTGGTCCATGAAATGGGACTCCGATCCTGACTGGGGGCTTTGAGTGCCCTCATAATAGAAATAAATAATATGATTGGTAAAGGGGATCTCTCCATTTTCTTTGGCGGGAGAGCCTATAGACTGGTGTTTGTGTAATTGGAAATTTGAATAAAAATATCAATACAAATTTTTAAAAGCACATGTTGAAATTTTGGGAGGCACCTGCTACATTGAAAACCAAAATAAATAAAAACCGAATATCTACAGAATAAGCTCAGCACTATAATCTTCCAGCTTCACCCCACCAATGCTCCTCTATATTGTCCTGGAGAAACCAACTTAAGGGATGAAGGTAAAATTCCATTTCCACGTACAGGGAGAAATTATCCCCATCATCAACATTGGCACCCTAGCTGGTTCTCTTGGCGGAGATGTTAGGTTCACCGACATCATTTTACCTTTTAGAAAAAGGATAGAATAGCCCTACCAGTTCCAGCTTCCATCTGGGAATACTCCTATGCAACTTCTACTCCATAGTCCCAGGCAGGCTGGAGTGATTGCCACCACATGATCACTGTACAGCTGGCAGGAAGAGATGAAACTGCTCATTTCCATCTGTGACATTTCTCAGCCAGGAAGAAAGCTACAAGGCATCAAACTGTAGGCTGAGAGGCATCAGTGCGGCCACCTGTTAGAGATACTGATAAAGAGAAAACTTGGTAAAATGTAGAGCTGTGAAGAACTGCTAGGAATAAAATAAACTGATAAAGAGGAAGTGATGGTGCCTTCTTACCACCAACCACCATTTACAGCTCCCATCTAAGGTCAGAACCCAGGAGGACAGAAACAAATACAAGCCTCTATGTGAAACAGATTACAAGAGACACATTGGAGGTGTGGGTAGCACAGATCAGCTGCTAGAGGCATCGGACACAATATCTTGTACTGTTAAAAATGGTTGGGGAAAATGGAAGTCCATATGGCCCAATTAGCCATGCACAATGCTTTTGCTATAAACCAGAAAATAGCACCTGAAAGGCTGTTGTCATTTCTGGACTTGCAAACATATGTCATTTGCAGCCTTATATTTGTAAGTGCAGGCCTCCCTGACTTTGAGGGGGAAAGTCACAGAACATTGAGTCTGCCAGAAGGAAATCACAGTTCCCTCCACATAATGTAGTAAATAGCAAGAGTCTGCCAAACCCAGATTCAAAGAGAAGGGGGAAAAATTCTTAGTTGATATAAGCCATCATAGCTCTATTGACTGGGGGCAAGGGGGAAAGAACAATTTCCAGCAGCTGAGGATCTGCCCCTGGAACTTAGACTAGTGTTCGGTGGAGCTCCATGAAATTGAATCAAATATTTGCCAACATAGGTTAAATTTGAATAGGTGCCCAGTTTTTCCCCGAGCAACCTATTTGCCAGAGGAAAAGAGACTCCAGGAGGTAAGTTCCTCTTTTAATGTGCATATGTAACTTACAGGAATGGGAACTGTATCAAGCAGAGAATCTATTCCTTGGGTACTTATTTCTTCCAGATTAAAGCAGATTTGTGGCTAATAAATTGTTGAGGTGTGAAGTGGATTTGCACCTCTCACAAGATGTAGCTGGTCCAAGTGCCAGGGTATCACTTTTCCTTTTAATGTTCAATAAAATTTTCACAGGCCTGGCGTTAGCTATAGGTATGAAATGCAAATTTGTTTCACAGTTTTCTTGCTGCCTGCATGGAAGTGAAGTAAGCATATAAAGGGCCTGATTTTCAGCCCTGATGTCATTGCATGTGTTTGTGCGTCCATCTGCTCACCTACGTTGTCCACACAGCACCGCATATGTGTGCAAGTCTCCAATGACTGGGCATCCAGCCACATGTCTATGAAATTGTGGAATTTGTGCTCATGCACAGATGTGCACCAATGCCATGCCGGGCCTCAGACCAGAGCACTCAGAATCCTGACACTTGCAGAAGAAACTGATGGTTCAAGCAATATTCAGGTCATTCTATGGTGCTGATGATTCTCACAAATCATGATATGTTTGAGAGACAGCATGATTAGTACCCAGGGCACAAGACTGGGACTTGGGATATGTGGATGCTATTCCCAGCTCTGCCACTGCCCTGCTGTATGCCCAGGGTAAGTCACTTCATCTCTCTCTGCCTCTGATTCTCCTCCTACCCTTTGCCTGTCTTATCTATTGAGGGTGAGATTTTGAAAAGTACCTGAGTGAGTTAAGAGTCAGTGCGGCTTGTGCTCTTAATTCATCCAAGCACTTTTACCTCACTCTTTGTGTGTTACATCTATTTAGATGGCAAGTTCCTTAGTACAAGGACGTGTTTGACTTTGTACAATGCCTAGCACAATGACCATTCTGAGATGGGACCTCTAGGTGCTAGTGTAATACAAATATTACTTTTTTTTTAAAAGTAGTTTATATTTGGGTAGAATTTTATGACATCTACCATAATGACAGCTAAGAAACTTAATTCTTCATGCCTATAGGCAGTACTTTATTATTCCATAACATGGACTGTTTTGCCAGTATTTATTCTGGTGGCGTGTGTACACTACAATTTTAAAAAGGGTTAAGATGTCTCATATTATAGTATAATAATGGAGTTATACATTCAAATTCCTTATATTTTAAAAACATAGAGTAGGAAGAGCTACCCTGAAAAGGCCACTGATTGATCTAATTTGTTAACCTGACTCTGGAAGTTGCCAATACTTGTGCCTCATTACTGGTAACACCTAGATTAATAGAGTTTAAGGTCTGAAGAGACTATCAGCTCATCTAGTCTGACATGTATAACACAGACCAGAGAATTGCATCATGACTGGAGCATATCCTTCCAGCAAAGCATCCAATTTTGATTTGAAGACTTCATAAGATGGAGAATCCACCACTTCCCTTGGTATTTTTTTCCCTCACTGGTAAAAAATTGTGTCTTATTTCTAATATGCATTTGTCTGGATATAATTCTAGCCGTTGGTTCTTATTATGATTGTCTCCACTAGATTAAATACCCCTTAATACCCAGTATTTTCTCCCTGAGAAGGCATGTATACCTTCCACACTACATAATGTAGTAGGATGAATTATGCAATTCTACTGCACCGAGGAACACATTTAGTGCTAACCCAATGCTGGAACAACGTATGCTCCAAATGATGGGATTTGATATCCATGTAATTTTTTAATCTATACAGTGATATAGTACTTATATAAATACGTAACCCTTCCTTGAACACCTCTAAACTACTATTCTCTTCAATAATCTCCCACAGGAGTGAATCCCATAGGTTGTTCGCATGCTGACATGGCTTTTTAAACTATTCTTGTCTATCCATTTTAAATATATGCCCTTATAATTTCTCAAGTTTCCAGCTGTTCTGAACTTGTAGGATATTTTGAAGCGATGTATCCAATCAGCGTTCACCACTATCATGTTACATTGCTCTATTAACTCTCTTCTTTGTTCAGGACTAAATCATTTCAGGCTTCTTAATTTCTATACACATAGAATATCAACCCCCCCAGCCACAAAGCCACAGAGCTTTTTCCTATATGGTATATGTTGTTTTGGGGCTGTAGGGATAAAATGATCAAAACCGAAAGAGTATTTGAAGTGTAGATTCCCATCAAAATGTTTGGGCTAAGTCAGTGGAACTATGCTGATTTACTCCTTCTGAGGATCAGGTCCCAAAATGCCATCAATGTTTTTGGTATTGTTCAAATATCTCAAAGCAGCTTCCTTCCCACCCTTTTTAATTGAGACTTTACTGTTGCTTTTCTTGAGACCAAACAGGAATGTGCATCCAGTATGTTTACCGTTAACGCTAATAGCGGTTTTAATTCACTTTATTTGAAGATAAATATTCTGATATATCCTAAAGTTTTCAGGTGGAGATGCCGCAGTTTTGTTTGAATGTAATTCAGATCTAGCATCTTATGTGGTGAGTTCATTCCAGACAAATGGTTAAAAAAATCCAGTGTGTCAGAACTTCAGGCATTGTACACTGGGGAAAGTCACTGGCAGAATGCATACTTTGGAGCATATTTCCATTATCATGTGGGATTCTTAGCCCTGAGATTGTTCTGCTTGAAACACGCATCTCCTTGGATATTGCATAATAGAGAGATCAGATTTCCAGTACTCTTAGGAATGACTTTCACAAGGACAGGAAAAAACATATTTCCCATTTTGGGAAATAGAAGAAGCCACTCTCAACAGAAAGAAAAGTTTAAGATTGCAAAAGAAACATCAGGTTGGAATGTTATGGGAGTTCTATATATCTGTAGCAATCAATGTGGTTTGTACAGGATATCAGCGTAAGTGGCTATTGAATTAAGAGATGTCTTTCCCCTGTAATTTACACTACAAATTCAGTGTAAAAATTCTGATGTTTCATCGGACTAATTCCATTACCTTACTGAGTGATAGAAATTACATTTGTTTTCTTTAGGCTCTAAAATACAGACATCATAAACCAATAGAAAGAAAAGGAAAAAAAAAAAAAAGAGTGATACTGATGTTTTTTTAGGGATGAGAGAACCCAGAATATTTGGGTTAGGAAATCAGCTGAATATTTGTTATGGAATTTTGAAGAAAGCCAAACTTTTTGAAGTCTGTGTCCTGGGTTAGACTTCTGTTTGCAGTTCTGAGTTGTGAAATTAAAAGAAACATACAGAGAACTCACATGAATTTTAGCTTCTGCCAAAAGATGCATTGTTCATGATTGTTTTACTAATTTTTGCTTTAACCCATAAGATACTAATATTTTCCAGTCTGACAGCCAAACTAATGCTTAGGAAAGGTGTGTATTTGTGGGTGTAAATACATGCATTATGTCTGCCACATCTATCCCCAGTGAGACAATATGAGTAGTTGCTCAAATCTGGTCATTCTTTGAAGCCATGCGTTAAAATCATCACACTTAGGCCTGGTCTACACTAACCCCCCAAGTCGAAGTAAGGTACGCAACTTCAGCTACGTGAATAACGTAGCTGAAGTCGACATACCTTAGTTCGAACTTACCGCGGTTCAGACACGGTCCACACGTGGCAGGCAGGCTCCCCGTCGACTCCGCGGTACTCCTCTCGCCGAGCTGGAGTACTGCAGTCGACGGCGAGCACTTCCTGGTTCGACTTATCGCGTCCAGACCAGACGCGATAAGTCGAACCCAGAACTTCGATCCCCAGCCGCCGAACTAGCGGCTGGGTGTAGACCAGCCCTTATATAGTACTCAGGTTACTAAAGCATTGAGAAAGAGTAGATTTTTCTATGAAAGTGTTATTTAATATCTATTTGAAGTTTGAAGTATTTGAATCTCTCATTGAAAATGAATTTTATCCCAAATAAACTGTTTTCACTTGTATCTAAACGTTCTTCATATCCATTTAAGTCACTGTCCTTTGTCCATACCAAGAGTAGTTTTTCATGATGAAATACAAGTTTAAGATTGATCATCCACTGAAGAAAATGAAACATACATCTCGGTCTCTCTCTTTTTCCTGGTTGTGATGCTTTGGGGTTCAACCCAGATCAGCATGGGGCTCTGTCACTCTGGGTACCTTACATGCTATGCTGCAGGGCTTGAGGCCCTTACACCAACAGCCAGCATACAAGCATGCAGGTCATCCCCGGCTTTCACCAACTGGCTACTTTTTTTCCCAGAGTGACCCCAACACCTTCCCCATCCCAAATTTCCACAAAATTGTCTGCCAATGTGAAAATCTGCTGAGGTTCCCAAAACTGTTAGTTACTGTGACCTCTCTCAGCCTTGGCAAGTGAGTGCTTTGCTACTGCTAAGCTGTGTGGCAACTTCCTGATGCATCAGCTTGGCTGCCTTGTCAGCAAACTCTCCAGGACTCTGCCAGTCCACAGCTTACCTTGTAGGTAACAAATAGTGAACCCCAACTCCCGAGTTCCCCCAAGACATCTCCCTGCAGCCCTCTCCTGGAACACGCACTGAAGTTCATTTCTCCTTTAAAGAGACAATACACCGCAGCTCATTAATTTAATTGGGGTTTGACAATATTCTTATTTCAATCATAGCACTTAATTGATTTGTAATAAAAGCAAAACAAGTGTATTTAACAAAAGGACGTAGGAAGGACCAAGTATAAAGAGTAAAGATAGAAAGGGTTACACGCCAATACAAGTAAAAATATGCTTCTAAGACTAAAACTTAATTGCAGCAAGTTACAGTCTGTGCCTGAGCAGGTTTCTCACCTCGACTCAGTTTCCAGAGACTTCAACTCTTGGCTGAAGGGTCCAATGTGCTGTGATTTCAAAAGCTCTGTGCCCTTTAATCCCTCAAGTGATGGACAACTCAAATGTCTTCCCCCACCCCCTTATCACCCCAAAATTCATTCTCTCTTGTTTCAAGAACCAGGAAGGCTTCCTGCTGTACTTCCCTTCCTGTAACTTTCCCATGCATAACTGGCTGGATAACCGTACTCAGAGAGTTGTTATTAATGGT
>NW_020664418.1:42417520-42482147 GCF_002925995.2 Terrapene triunguis | reverse complement strand
GCCATGATCGGCCGAACCTGCCGCGTCAGCAGGTAAATAAAACTGGCCCGGCCCGCCAGGGTGCTTACCCTGGTGAGCCGCGTGCCGAACGTTGCCGACCCCTGCTTTAAAGTATAATGTCAGTTAGTATCCATAATTCCTCACATAGTGTTAATACATACATTTCACAATGATGTTAATCACCAGTATGTCACAGGTTTTCATAAAAGACCTTACTTGATTCACTTTTATAATTCAGTAATACTGTAAAGTACCAGAGGGGTAGCCATGTTAGTCTGTATCCACAAAAACCACGAGGAGTCCAGGGGCATCTTAAAGACTAACAGATTTATTTGGGCATTAGCTTTCGTGGGTAAAACCCCCCACTTTTTCAGATGCAGTAATATTGTATACAAACAGGTGATTCAATTGCTTATCTTCTGAGGGTCAGACCCCCTGTCTTTATAGCCTAGCAAACCTTTGAAATGTATTCTTTGAGAAGTAAGCCCAGACCAAGATTCTCTTTCTGAGAGATGCCATGCTGTCTTCTCCCCGCTTGTTAGTTTGTTTACCATGGATTTAGATGTACCTTCATTGTCTCTTCCAGACGATTAGGCTGGTCAGACAAGCAAATACACATTCCTTTGTGAAAGGCAGATTGTGTTTATGCATTGCTTGCCAAACACTTTTTAAGAACATAATTCTAGTACATAACTCTTTGTGGCAACTCCATACATACATATTACACGAGAATATTAATGATCAGTGAGTTATTAGTTTTACAATGATATATTACATGACACCTTTTGGGTATACATCATGACAACCATCTATTAGGTGTAATGAGTATGACAGGCCTGACAAGTGTTGCTGACACACAGTAAAGAACCACCCATGGGCCTCTGAGTCACACTGGTCATTATCTTTTAATTACTAGCAAAAATAATTTAGTGAAATGGTGTAAATTGTCACAGCACCATTGTGATGCTGATTTCCATCATTTGAGGACCTACCGCTTGATCATTAAAACAAGAAAAAGGATCATATAAATGCAAGATATTTTATGTTAATTGGATATAGAATATTTTCTCTGTCTCTAATAGTTATCCTTAATTAAATTGCTATTTTAAATACAAATAATATGGTTGTTTTGACTTCTGGCACACGTTTCTTCTGCATAATATTGGTTTACTGAACACGTAAAGACACCATGTCTAATCTTCTGAGTTAACCTGAAAATTTAAGGCACAGTCCAATGCCCACTGAAATTGGTGGTAGTCTTTCCATCAATTTCAACAACAGTTGGGTCAGGTCAATAGTTCTGATGTATATACAGGCATTTTAAAGAATATGAAATTAAAAATATCCCAGTAGAATAACAATGTACCTTTCATTCAATCCATTACATGCTTGTTAAAATGCATTTTCAGTGGTTTCTTATCCAAAGCCCATTGAAGTCAACAGCAGTTTTTCCATTGATTCCAGTAGGCTTTGGATCATGCCATCTATTTTTTGTGACCTACTATGTTGTGTTAGCCAGGGTTTCTTATTCACTTGGAGGAGCAATTTACGTCTTTGTATTTGAGTAAAGATCTTCATGAACCACCTTTCTCAAGAGGACCAGCCACTGAGACTTAGTTTTAAGTCATTTTTAGAGGAACAGCAATGGGGGTTAATGCCCAATAGAAACCAAGTCAGCTAAAGAGCTAAAATATGCAGCCTATGTTTTACTAGTAACATTGACCCAGAAATGAGAAATGAATTATGGAATGTTTGCTAATGAGTCATTAATTTCTTTATAATTGTTTCCACATTTGGGAGAGCTCTCTTTCTAAAGCAGCTAGAGAACCACTGTGGTCACTGGGAGTTTGGATCAGGACCATACTATCTAATATGTCCTATAACAACTCCATGTATTATAAAGGATTTTGTTTTGTTTATTGAGTTACATTTATGGGCTTATTTTATGGTTCATTTAATTTCCCCCCTCCCCCCAAGCTATTCTCTCCTCCTCCACTACTCTTTAAGGTAAAATACTTAAGAAATGAACAAGGAATCTCTATCCACATCAGACCAGAAAGCAAACTAACCAAAATATAGTCAGAAAGGTTCAGTAAGGTCTATTTTAGATCCTCACTCGGGTCTCAGAGAATTGCAAACACTATTAAACTGTATATCTGTGTAGCTGCATAGCTTTCATGGAGTCAGCTGTCCATAACATATTCAGTCTTATTTAAATGCAAATTAAATAAAACTTTTAAAAATTGCTCCCATTAAAGTGCTCTGTTAACGTTTTAAGCCTTTAACGCTTGTGGGGCATGACTCTAATTGCATGATTCTGCCACTGGTAGATCTTAAAGAGCTTCTTGATCTTCAGGATATTCACACCTTTGGGATTATTTTTCAGGAAAGGTTTATTTCAACCACTAGAAAAGTTGGCAGCAACTGTTGGGTTTTGGCTGTTTATTTTTAACATTCCTGATAAAACCAGAACAAAACAAATCACATTTTTTATCTGACCTGCAAACCAAAAAGTAAAACGTATTGCTATGTGGAAGATTTATTCATTTCTCTGATCAGGAACTCTATGCAAAACCTAGGCTTACTGTTGACATTCTGAAAGGCCGCATGAAGGAAACAAGAGAATGAAGCTATCTATGATAGTGGTTTTCAACCTTTTTTTCATTTGGAGACCCCTGAAAAATTTCAAATGGAGGTGCGGACCGCTTTGGAAATCTTTGATGAAGTCTGCAGACCCCCTGGGGTCCACGGACCATAGATTGAAAACCACTGATCTATGATATTTCTTACTGGGGTGGTATTTCCATGTGGTCCAAGTTTCCTTCCCTAGTGTTGACCCACATGTATTGCATAGTGTCCGTGGTATGTGAAATGGGCCACTTATTTTTTTTGCACTTGCATGGTGCATGACCTTTGCCCATGTCAACAAATAAGAACACTGTAGATCAGGTACCAGGATTTTGTATCAGTTTGGATTAAAAAGCAAAGGGGAGTAAGGGTGAGCGTAATGGAATTTTAGACCAGGTGGGCAAGGCAAAGAGATCTGCAATAGCAATATGATTAAAACAGCAGGCAGTTTGTATAAGGGAATGTTTATGTTCAACTGCATAGAGGGTAAAGTATATGCCCCACTGCACACACAGAACCAGACATAGCAGCAGTAGTTAGAACCCCAAGACTTATCACCTGGCACAATCCCACTGTAGTGAATGTAAGAACTTCAGTCTGACCTGTGCAGAGCTTGCACACAAGTTACATGGTTGCAGGTGACCACATCGTCCCCCTCCTCTGCCAACTGCTGTCAGAATGTCAGCAGTGATGACAGAACAGTAGAAAACAAAAAAGGAGCAACCGTGGATGCAAAAACAGTTTGCTCTTTGTGTCTTTACAGTAGCTGTTTCTCTGCCTTGTGAGTAATGGAGGCTCTTGTCTTGGTAGTACATGAGAGAAAGTGAATTTAATCTCCACTTGCAGCCTTCTGGCCACTGATATGTTCCCACTCATCATTGGAACCTTCCTGCCCTTCTTCTTTAACATCACTCGTGGACCCCAGGTTCATCTAACTCAAAACAACCTTGACAAATTGGAGAATTGTCAACAAGTCAACAAGATGAAATTCACCTGGGAAGTAAATATCAAATGTACAATGGGGAATAATTGGTTAGGTGGTAGTACTATTGAAAAGGATCTGGGGGGTAATAGTGGATCAGAAATTGAACAGGAGTCAACAATGTGATGCAATTGTGAAAAAGGCAAATAACATTCTGAGGTACGTTAACAGGAGCGTCATATGAAAGGCATTGGAGGTAACTGTCTAGCTCTACTCAGCACTGGTTAGGTCTTAGCTGGAGTACTGTGTCTAGTTCTGGCTGCCACAATCCAGGAAAGATGTGGATAAAAGTGGAGCAAGCCCAGAGGAGAATAACAAAAATGACAAAAGGCTTAGAAAATTTGGCCTATGAGGAAAGGTTAAAAAGACTGGGCCTGTTTTCTTTTAGAGAAAAGAAGACTTAGGGGGGACCTGATGACAGTCTTCAACTATGTTAAGGGCTGTTATAGAGGATGGTGGTCAATTGTTCTCCATGTCCACTAGAGCAGTGGTTTTCAAACTAGGGCCACCGCTTGTTCAGGGAAAGCCCCTGGCGGGCCGGGCCGGTTTGTTTACCTGCCGCGTCCGGAGGTTCGGCTGATCGCAGCTCCCAGTGGCCGTGGTTCGCTGCTCCAGGCCAATGGGGGCTGCGGGAAGCGGCGGCCAGTACGTCCCTCGGCCCGCGCTGCTTCCAGCAGCTCCCATTGGCCTGGAGCGGCAAACTGTGGCCACTGGGAGCTGCGATCGGCCGAACCTGCGGATGCGGCAGGTAAACAAACCGGCCTGGCCCGCCAGGGGCTTTCCCTGAACAAGCGGCGGCCCTAGTTTGAGAACCACTGCACTAGAGGTAGGATAAGAAGTAATGGGCTTAATCTGCAGCAAGGGAGATTTAGAAGAGTTATTAGGGAAAACATTCCCACTATTAGGTCAGTTAAGTTCTGGCATAGACTTCCAAGGCAGGTTGTGGGATACCCGTCATTGGAGGTTTTTAAGAACAGGTTGGACAAACACCTGTCAGGGATGGTGTACATTCACATGGTCCTGCCTTAGTGCAGGGTCTGAACTTGCTGGTCTCTTGAGGACTCTTCTAGCCCTATGTTTATCTGATTCTATGATTTCCAAATGAAGTTACGCATCAAAGGATTTCTCCTTTCCAAATTCAGTATCTTCCTCTGTAGTTATTCTGCCCTATACTTTGTTTCTGACAAATACCTACATGACTGTCTTGTTCAAATGATAAATTACTCTTACATGTATGGGCAGCAGTTCTCTGAAGTATGAAGGTAGAACTGTCTATCTGTGAGATGCTCAGTACTGAACAAATTATACTTTGGCTGTGCATCCTGACTCTTCACTGCCATGTCTGATTATTGACCTTGATAATTGGTGCCTCTTCTAGAGAAATAATATTATTTTCTTTGCTGAACATAGATCCACCTCTCCTGGGTTTCTTTCTTTCTTTTGTGATGAATGTCTTTGATGCTATGACAAAACAGAAGAAAGTCCTCCGGGAAAGATCAGAGATGTGTTCTCCTTGTAACATGGTATACTACTAATAAAAGTGAAGCTTATTAAGAGTTTCACACTCTGGAAAAGAAACAGTTCCCATGCGGTGCAAGGCCTGATGCAAAAGCCACTTGGAGTCAATGCAAAGACTGTTGTTGACTTCAATGAGCTTTAGATCATCCTTCTTTGAGTACTGGCCTCATAAGTACTCCGCTCATATGAGTGCAGACCTCCAGGAACATAAGACACTAAGGGTATATCTACACTACCCGCTGGATTGGCAAGCAGTGATCGATCCAACGGGGATGGATTTATCACATCTAGTCTAGACACGATAAATCAACCCCCGAGCACTCTCCCATCAACTCCTGTACTCCAGGGCCGCGAGAGGCGCAGGCAGAGTCGACCGGGGGAGCGGCAGCAGTCGACTCACCGCAGTGAAGACACCATGGTAAGTTGATCTAAGTACGTCGACTTCAGCTACATTATTCACATAGCTGAAATTGCGTAACTTAGATCGATCCCTCCCCCCCCAGTGTAGACCAGGGCTAAGACCATAACACAACGCAATAGATGTTCAGAAGCTCAGGAGGCCACAGCAAGAAGATATAATGATAATCAATGTGAAATTTAGTTAGTGTCAAATACTGGAAAAAGTCAGTTCCAAGGTCGGGTACTTATAGAAGTATTTCAAATTAAACATTGGAAAGGAGACACTAGATTTTGTCTGACTGGCTCAAACAGCATACTTCCCACTAAGAGTCACATGGAGTAGGCTTAATCCATCATGGAATCATGAGGAACAATATAACTTCAACCATGTGACAAATCTCAACTAATCCATCTTCAGCACTGTGAAATGCTGCATTTGGATTATTGATCTGTAGGATAGAAGAGGGGAAATTAATGTAAAATATGATGGCATTTTCACTAATAAAAATATGGGGAAAAAATGGCATTTTCATGGAAACACCACAAACCTGAAAAAGGGGACATTTTGAGTGCTTTTCATCTTGAACTGAATGTGTTGTGTACTTCTAGTGACAAGACTTCTTACTTATAAGTGTCACATAGTTAGAAAGATCACTGGAGGGATTGAGACGGTAGTTTTACAGGAGAAAAATGTGCCAGTTTTTGCTGGTGATATTGGTGAAAATTGGACCTGCTTCACAAATTGTCCCAGAAAAATTTTACAAAGCACAAAGAGGGAATTACACACAGCTCTAGCCATGAAAGGGTTTAAATGGATGATAATATTTTCCTCCCCAATAAATTAAAAGTCACTGAACTGTGGAATTTCTCTTCCATCCTATTACCTCCGGCTTCGTCCAGAAGAGCCACCCTCTTTGTGTCTAAAACCATCTAAAAGTTGACACTCTACTTATCTACTCAACTGAACCATGCTAGTAATGCAATAATTTCCTTCAAACATTCTTATCAGTTTTATGTCCCTATCTTGGGGTTGCTGGCCCTTTGAGGGGAGTCCAGGGCCAGTCTACCCATGACAAGTTAATTTAAAGGGAGAGTGTCTATCTAGGCAGCTAACTGACTAAGGAATATCTGGGCCTGATAAAAGGCCATCAAGGCTCAGTTATAGGGAGGTGCTGAGAGAGAGACAATTTCTCCTAAGAGAGAGGAACTCCAGAGTCCACAGACCCCAAGAAGGAAGGCTGTGTCACATCTACGCCCAAGGTGAGAGACTTTATTTCAAATTTCTTTTAGGATTTAATTAAGTAGAATCCCCGCAGGGAGTCTTACGGAGTTCTTAAGGGGCTCTGAGGAAAAGGGAAACTGAGGCAGAGCATGCCTACAGTCCCATGCTAGGTCAGCATGGGGCACCACAGGGTAGACAAGTCCCTCTTCACTTTTAACATACAGTTTTTAAAAAATGAAGTGTGCATGTGAGAATAAAATTTTGCTTATCACCGTAAAAGAGTAGCTATTGCACAGAGTCAAAGCACTGCATAAAGCATTTCAAACGTCATTGCAAGTTTTCCCTCCTTCCCCACTACACTATGACTGATGTCCATCAATCCTTATTTGCAACATCACCTGCTGTTCCGATACGAGGCTTCTCCTGAACAGAAACTGGAGCAAAGAACAGGAAAAAAAATGTTTGTCATTGAACTGAACTGAGAAGAAGGAAGAGGAGAATGATAAGATCATAGCCTGCAGCACTTTGTTTATGAGAACATCCTTCCAGTGATATATGTCTGCACCAGGTGAAAGGATTGTGTCACCCCTAACATATTTTAAATGCCAGGGCTGTCACGCAAGAAGACAATGATTAACAAGTTTAAACAAAATGTGGTGTCCATGTAGTCAGTGTTATTTTTTTAAAGGTTTGCACTTGGTAGTATTGTGTGATAAAATTGTGTTGTGGTCTTCTCTAATGGAACCTCTTCTCACACAACCTTAATCTTAATAACCTAGTTTGGATTGTAGGTGAATCAATAGTGTTGCACATATGCCCATACATATCTGCCACAGGTTTTTCAGCTTGTCTATCTTATGTGGCCCTGTTGCGGGGTGAAGACTCACCGGCGCAGTGCCTCCTGCTGGTTGTCTCAAGAATTAGCTCTTTCCAGCCCGGAATGCCCTCTGCAGGCCAGTGTCTCGCCTGCTGCTGGCCCCGTGTCCCTCCCAGACCCCGGTGCCCTTTGCCCAGGGGGTTCTGCCCACCACAGTATCCCCTCGATCTGGGTCTCCCCTCCCAGGGGAACCCCCAACCCTCTAAGCCCACCTTGACTCCGTGGCTACTGCCAGTCGTCATCTAGCCCCCGCTCCCTGGGGCTGAGTGCAGTCTGTAAACCACTCATCATCGGCAAGGGGGTTAGGAACTACTGCCTTTGCCTATCTCTGGGCTGCCCCTCTGCAGCCCCAGTACCTATTTGGCCCTTTTAGTAAGGCCTGCAGCCTGGGGTTTTTCTTGGCTGGAGCTCCCCAGCTCCCTCTGCCCTTCCCCAGCACTGCTCCATCTCAGGTATCCTTCTCAGCTCCCAGGCAGCCAGGTCCTTCTCTCTCAAGAAGCTAGAGAGAGAGTGTGTTTTAGCTTCTGGCCCACTGCCTTCTTATAAGGGCCAGCTGGGCCTGATTAAGCTGGCCACAGCTGTGGCTGCTTTCCTCATCAGCCTACCTTTTCCCCACTGCAGCCCTCTCCAGGGCTGCTTTAACCCCATTCAGGACCGGAGTGGGGTGACCACCCTGCTACAGGCCCCAATTACCATAATACTTGAGTTTGTCAAATCTGTAATGTATTTATCCTCACAATACTCCCATGATATTGGGAAGTGCTATTATACCCATTTTACAGATGGGCATCCAAGACATCAGAAAGAGATTAAGCAACTTGCTCAAGGTCACACAAGAAGTCTGTGATAGTGCTAGGAATTGAACCCAGGTCTTCAGCTATCACTAGTTGGACCATCCTTCCTTTCCCTTGTCTACATCACCTTCCTAGATAGCACCTCCATTGCTATTTCACAGAAAGGGATGGAGAGTTTCCCTCTATTGGTATTAAGTCCCCTGCAATGCAAAGTCAGTATTTGAATCCAAGGCATTATTGCATTTACTTGAAATCACTCCCAGATTTTCTCTCTGTTTCTTTCCTCACTCATGACTGTATAGATCAGTGGTTCTCAACCAGGGTTACATGTACCCCCGGGGGTACGCAGAGGTCTTCCAGGGGGTACATGAACTCATCTTGATATTTGCCTAGTTTTACAACAGGGTACATAAAAAGCACTAGCAAAGTCAGTACAAACTAAAATTTCATACAGACAACATAAGAATGTAAGCAATTTTTCAGTAAGTGAGCTGTGACACTTGTCTTTTCATGTCTGAATTTGTAAACAAGTAGTTTTTAAGTGAGGTGAAACTTGGGGGTGCACAAGACAAATCCAACTCCTGGAAGGGGTACAGTAGTCTGGAAAAGTTGAGACCCACTGATATAGATTATTTGGATTAGAGAATTAAGCAAGCATCAATGGAACCACCTACTGGACATTCTTTAATTTTCTGCTAGTTTTCAAAGAGGATGTGATATCTTAAAGTTGCTACTGTGTGTGGCAGAGCTCCGACCTTGTCCCCGTGGGTCCCGCGCTTCTAGGCGGTATATGCTAGCCTCAGTGGCTCACCGCAACCCTCCACATAGCCCTTCTCTCTCAAGGGCCAGGGTTACAGTCTACTGAGCACTTTTCATCATAAGCCAGCAAGGAGGTTGGTGAGAGAATTCCCATAGTCTCAGTTGTCCCTAAGGGCTTGTTTCAGAACAGTTTAGCCTCCTGTCCTGACTTCCCCTCCCAGGAGGTGTTCCTGTAGTGGTGGGTTGGGGGGAACCCGGGCCCACCCTCTACTCCGGGTTCTGGCCCAGGGACCCTAATGGTAGCAGCTGTTGGCAGCCAACCTTTCACTGCCAGAGTTGCTACATTTCCCTGGGCCACTTCTCCACAGCTCTCCTGCTTCTCCCTTCTTCACCCTTACCAATGACTTGAGGGTATCTTCATTAACCAGCCCTTCAGCCGCACTTCCTCTCCTCTGGCTCCCAGCTCTTCTCTGCCTGACTGGAGTGAGTCCTTTTATAGTATCAGAGGGGCCTTAATTAGAATCAGGTGGTCACATTAGCTTACTGGCCTCACCTGACTCTTTGCAGGTTAATTGGAGTCAGGTGTTCTCATTAGCCTGGAGCAGCCCCTGCTCTGGTCAGTCAGGGAACAGAAAACTGTTAATCCAGTGGCCAGTATATCTGCCTTCTGCTACTCTGCTGTACCCAACTGGCCTGGGTCTATCACAAGTGGTTTACATGGATTGAGAGTGGGCCACTGATGCTTTTCAATCCTATCAGTGTCTTTTCTGAAAATTGGCAAAAATATGACATCACTGAATTTTGCCTGGTTTCTGAGCATTCACAATTTGTTCATGGTTTATGGGAAATACAGGTAGCCTGGGAATGTACATATTTTTATATAAGCTGGAAATAGTGCCACACATTGTCTTAGTTGAAGAGATTTAACTCCTCCAATAACTGAACCTGTGATTCGTCAGTTTCAAATGTGGTACTGGACTGCCAGTGGAGCGGCCTTTATTGTCACAAACAATATATGCTGCTCTGTAGCTATCACCTCTCTGGCAGTTTTCATCACAGCCATTCACCTGATGAACAAAGGCACTAGTGCCGCCATCACCGATGATGCGGTTCCATAACATGACTCAGTGTCTCAGACTAACAGCCTGAGCTGACTCTTTGGAAGGACAGTGTACTCCACGTGACGCTGACTAGGGGAGCAACACCAGGACCCAAGTCAATAGCCTGCTACTGCAGTTCAGGGGAAAGATTTTTGGAGATAAGGAAAAAAAGCAAACGAGTAAAGCTATAGCCATGCATGCTACATGGCACTCAATGCTAAAATGACATCACAGAACGTTAAGAGAAAGGAAAACAGCAGCATTTCATCTATGAGTGACACTATGACCAGAGTCAATGGACCCATCATCCAGTGCTATATTGGGAGGGAGGGGACGGGGGGACATTATAAGTGAGGGAAAAGGCTCGTTTGGATGGTCTGAGCATAGGATTTAAGAGCCAGGATTTCCTGAGTCCTAATCCCCGTTCTGCTTTTGACATCCTGTGTGGCCTTGGGTAGACATATGAATTGCTCTGCCTTGATTTCCCATCTGTAAAATGGAGATAATACCTGCCTTACCTACCACACAGGGATATTATTTAAGGAGGGTTATTTAATTAACGGCTGTAAAGTTCATTGCAAATGGAAACACCATGTAAGAACTAAGTGTTATTTAATCTTGTGACCCAAAATGGTCTCCAATCTTTTTTAAGCAGAACATTAGTTTTTGTAGGGGGCTCAGTCACACACATGAATACTTACCTTAACGTAAGTCATCAGGAACCATACACTGCCTCTTTAAGAAATAGTTTACTTCTGAACCAGTAAATTTACTACACAAAGCAGCCATTATTTATGCATTCCTGCATATACGGCAAGGTGAAAATAATAGAATAAACATCATATACTTCATTATGATATCGGTTTACACTTCCAGGGTACACAAAAAGAGGCCATTTCATCAAGCTAATTGCCTGAAAGTAAAAGAGAGAGAACTTTAGCTATTAGTCTATTATGGGGCTTTTTTCTTAATCACAAATAGGGGCCGTGTTTCCCTAGGGGGATGTGTATTCTAATTTACAATTGAACTACAGATCAGAGCAATCAATCTTGTGCAGCACTTTTACAGTGTAATTGCTGCAACATAACAAATAAAAAAACCCAGCAGCCTAAGCTGAGTTTCAGCTTGAGGTGGAGATATTTACCAGGCATTGGTTCATGGTGGGAGGGAGAGAGAGAGAGAGATGCCACAGCCATGAATATGCAATGAGGGCTCATTAGTGCCCCAGTGTTGCCATGACGAATGGCATTATCCCCAGACTGGTGCAGCCTAAACATGAATTTTATAACGACCCATTTATCATGACTTGTCACGTTTTATTTTTTTTTTTTTTTTGTTACTGTACTTTCCACCGGCTTGCACACCTTTCACCATTATTACTTTAGAATCCCTTTCTTTCACTATTATTTTATTTGGTATTGATTCCCGTCTTCTCAAGAGAAAGTGCTTACAAACAGGAACAAGCCAGTGGTGGCTTAAGATTAACTAGTAGCTTCCAAAGTTGAAGAACCCGGACAAAATACGTAGGTGGTCTCTGCTCACTTCCTAGCGCACAAGTGTCCTCATGGTCACAAATATCAGCGCAGGTTAGACAACCTTGTCAGTTGCCTCTGCAGAGCAGTCCAGTATTGAATGAGCAGGGAAACAAATATCTTCTCATTCTGGTGGGTGTGACGCATTAATCTGTTTGGTTGCCCTGAGCATAAACTGAAAATATTCCTCCTCAACCCACTCCACCTGTGTGCATGGTATAAAACTCTGGACCTCCTCTGTAGGATGACTAGGTACTAAATTTGGCAAACAGATAAAACTTCTGGTGTGTGCAAGTATGCGCTGGACACAGTGTCCATGTAATGCCAATAGCATCCAGTGATCTAGGGCAAGATACATGAGTGAAATCTACAGAAAAAAGGAATGTTTAAAAATTAAAAGCAATCTGTGCTCTCTTCCCACTGCCCCCCTTCTCTCTTTTGATTGTTGCTCACATTTTACTATTGTCTCACACTTCGGCCCAGTTAACCTATAGTTAATATATTACTACCTAAAAAGAAATCCATGTAAATCAAAAGCTTGCACTGGTACTGCCTGGGCTGTATATGTTCGGCGGTACATAAAGGTCTTCATTCTCCAGAGATATGAATCTGGCACTTTCATGGGCATTAAAATTCACTCTTTTTTTAAGTTGAGAACTGTATGATTATTATTATCCCAAATGCTTTCATTGCTAGGATGCATTTTTTTCTCTGAACTTTCACACGAGGTTTCTGGGATATCTACCAGCATCAAAATCTATCTTTGTTGGGTTTTATACTCTTGCTATTTTACAAGGGTTACAATAACAAAGCAAATTATTTCACTTATTTCTGGGATGAAAGTTCATTTTTTCAGACAAGTTGTGGTTTTCCATGGTATCTGAAAACAACTCTCCTGAAATTTTGTTAGGCTAGTCCAAGGGACATGGGTTCTTTTGTCATAACTCTACGACAATGGTTCTCAAACTGGGGCCGCCGCTTGTTCAGGGAAAGCCCCTGGCAGGTCGGGCCAGTTTGTTTACCTGCCCCATCCGCAGGTTCGGCTGATCACGGCTCCCACTGGCCGCAGTTCGCCGCTCCAGGACAATGGGGGCTGCGGGAAGCAGTGCGGGACAAGGGATTTGCTGGCCGCCACTTCCTGCAGCCTCCATTGGCCTGGAGTGGTGAACCGCAGCCAGTGGGAGCCGCGATCGGCCGAACCTGTGGACCTGGCAGGTAAACAAACCGGCCCGGCCTGCCAGGGGCTTTTCTTACACAAGCGGCGGCCCCAGTTTGAGAACCACTGCTCTACGAGATATTTGAAAATGTTAAAAGTCATCCAATATACCAGTCCAGCAATTTTTAGACTCAGAGATTGGGGCTCTAGCAGTCAAAGTCCCTATTCCTTCTGAAAAATCCCAGATTTGCTATGATAGTTGTCATGACACCCACATGCTTCACTAAAACTTTAGTTTGTCAAGGCAACAGTACATTATCCAAAGATTCATCACAGGTTTCCATCTAGCATTCAACAGTCTAGGATTTGGGTGTGAGAAAGTGACAGGAATGGAAAGCTCACCTTTGAAAAGGTATGTTAGACATGTGGCACTCCCTGATATGTTAGACATGTCTCACGGTTACCTTGTGCTCCCCTAGTCTGTTTCCTGTATCCACCTGTGGCCCTTCATCATATAGACATATATTGTAAGCTCTTTAAGGCAGGGACTGCATTTTCTCTCTGTGGGCACAGTGCCTACCACAATGGAGCCCCAGACCTTGACTGAGAGCCCTAAGTCCCACCATAATGCAAATGACAATGATGATAATGACTGCATTAGCTTAGCTTAAAGAGACTTAGCAAAGAGCAAGGAGAACTTAAAATGATTTTTTAATTAAAAACCAAACCAAAAGCAAACCCAGAAATGAATGTTAGTATTGTAAAAGGTGCTCATGAATGTAACAGCAGAAGATAACATTTTAATTTTACTGTATTTTGTTTGTATTAAGTATGCATGTTGAGTTTTTGTCATAGGTGTCCAAATAGGCTTTTGCAAGTCTAAATATTACCAATTATTTACTCGGTGTCAGTGCTGATGGTACTTTACAGGTACAAAACAAGACAAAGTCTCTAGCACCTGGGAGCTTTACGATATTAAAAACCAGATAATTTGGTGAATATTGGCAACTGACCATTGCTTGGTCTGGATCATCTATTGGGGGGCTAAGAGGAGAGAACATTGTTATAAAAGGTGGGGAAGGAATACAATATATCCTCATATGTTTTTTCCTACAATTATTGTTTGGTCCTTTCTTCTTTTTTTAAAACTGATCATAATTATATTTAATAATCATGATCCATCACCAAGGTGGTGGTGGGTATCTCTGGAGTGGAGATTAATACTGGAAAGGTTTGTTACTGCTTTTAGGACCAATAAAGCCATATTATGAGCCTATTGCTGGATCTCTCCACAGCATTTGCTATGATCAATGGTAGAACCCTGCTGCCCTGTTCCAGAGATGAGGCAGAGGAAGTTCCTGCTGAGATGGTTTTAATCATTCCTCACAGGCTCCATTCAGAGAGTTGTGATGGGCACCTGCAGTTTCACCTCTGTAGCCCTCACTTGTGGAGTCCCTCAGGAACTCAGCCTTTCTCTCTCTCCTTCTGCTCGTCATCTATATGAAGAGAGATTTTGGAACATCATGGACTAAAAGGCCAGCCCTGTGCAGATAACACCTAGCTCTATGTCACCTTCATGTCACATACAGACAGCACTGTCTCTCCAGGCTGAGATGAGCAACTATCTGGAAGAGCAGGTGGGTGAAGATGGATCCAGAAAAGCCTGAAATGATGCTTGCAGTGAGAGGGAAGTGTTTAGAAGAACTTGCCACCTCTGGAACATTACCTTCCAATGAGTGTTCACCCTCAGATCATTAGGACTCACACGGATTCATTATTTCTAGATCCCCAAATAGCTGCAGATGAGAAAAGTGCCCCTTTCTACCTAGGGCTGCCCAATCTGACTCCTGTCAGTTTGGGATATAGCCCCAGGGACCTATGTATTTGTGATTTCCAGACATCATTATTGTAAATCTTTGTACCTTGAAATGAAACCATTCTTCTTAGTGGTTCTGAACATAGCAGCCTTTCTGACTGGCAACACAAGTCATAGAGAACTCATCACCCCAATGCTCCACTCTCTACATTGGTTCCATGGGGAATACTGGGTCAGATTCAAGGCTTTGGTCTTCATCTTCAAAGATCCCTATGGAACCAGCTCAAGTTGCCTCATTACCCTACAAGAACATGACCTCCCACAACAGTTATGTTCCACTGGGACCATAGAACTGTCAGCCTCAAGAGTGAAACTTGAGCTTGTAGGAAAAAGAGGTTTTTGAGTGACTGGCCTGCAGATCTGGAACTCCCAGAAGAGATAAGGCTGACCATGAACCTCAGTGTTTTCAGTCCAAAATGCAAAATGAATTCTTCAGTCTACCTACCCATACTGATACTATGCATACCCACACACCTGTCCAGCCCCTTTTGATAGGGGAAGTAGGAGACAGAAAGAGAGGGATGTATTTTTGTGTACATACTTCACTATTTTGGGTAGGAGGCATTTAGATACCCTACTGATGGCTACCATATAAGAAATTAGAAAGACATATAAAGCCAATTTTAAAAGACCATCTTAGTTTAGAAGCTAGGTACCTATTTTTTTCAGTTTCAGGTTCACATCTATGGATACCCAAATATTTTACTGCAAATTCTGCAATATCTCCTAATTTTAATGCTTCTTTTGAAAAGGGGTATAATTATTATTGCAAACTGTTCACCGGCACTTCTCTGATCTGGAAATGGCAATCATTAAAATAAAATAAAATGAAATAATTATGTTCTTTAATGTATTTGAAGTGCCAATTCTAAAAATCAGTGTGTGTGTGTACATATATATATATATATTTTTTTCAAGTCAATCCTTTAAATTTATAATAAGCATACTCAAATTTGAGGAGTTGGAGAACAAAACTTTCTTTGTTCTGTGAATATTAGCTTCCAGCAAACTTTCAGTATGTGCTTGTCTCAAACAGGACTTGGGAAATAAGGGTGGGATTTTTTTTTAAATGCACAGTATTGGCCTAACTCTATGCCCATGGAAATCAGTGGAGTTTTATTATTGATTTAAATGGGAACAATATTAGGCCAAAGCCAAGCACATTCAAAAATTCAATCCCAAAAGTAAATCTTAATAAAATTATGTGCAGATCTAACTTCCACCTGCCACAAAACCCTGAAATCAAATAAATGAACATTTAAAAAAAAAATTAGTGACTCATTTACATACATTGGCAAATAGGATCTGAAAGTTAAAAAAGCGAAAATCAGTGAAATTAATGGTATGGCTATATATAATGCTGTTCAATACTCACTGTCTATATTTATTAAAAAGAGAAAAAAATTAAAAAGAAGAGAATTTTCTATGCATAAAAATAATTTGAAATTTTAAGACTTACAAAAGAATTATTCACTGAGAACAAGTTTGCATTCACAGTTAAGTAACACTTGACTATTTGAGCACCTATACAAAAAAGAAAACCTTTTTGTACTTGTAAAACCTGCCAGACTTTCAGTGGAAATCTCTGATTTATATCTTTGATGTTTCATTTTATATACAGATATATCTCTGCTTTTAAAAATGCTTCACAAACAGCTTAGCATTTTTCGCGGTTGTTCACCAGCACCCCAAACTCAATGCCAGCCAATCAGATTGGTAATTCTAATAAACTAATTATCTTCTCCTCTTGATGCAGTTTGGTTGTATTTTAAATCTCCCCCCGCCACACACCTTTTCCCTATTTGGAACCAATCACATGTTTATTCCCATTTCAAAAACAAACAATTCCCTCCCTCTTGCCCCCACTTTTTAAATGACATCTTCAGTCATTCATGAGTTAATAAAATCTCAAAGTCATCTGGGGATAGATAAGGAGAAAGAAAGAAGAGTATTGTACACATAATGACAGGCTCCTTGCTGCCCCTAAGATGTCATGGGTCAGCCATGTTAAGAATGTGTGTGCCCAATCATCTGCTGATTTTTATCAGCAAGGCCTCAAGCAGAATCTGACACGGGCCAGTTTGGGAGTTACAATGAATAAACAATGACTTCTTGGATTGTTGGCGGCTGTGTGATAGAGTGAGGGGGTTTATATATACTAAAACATGATGACATTAGCAATCAATACACCCATTACTGGACAAGTTATTGGACGAAGAATGCACATGTCTCAAGCTTTGTGCACTTTGAACATACGACCAACAGTGGAAATCCACGGTAGTAATGTTACTTAACCCCTCATGGGCCTGATATGCTAAATCTTATGTTGCCTTGAAGTGTCTGAGACCATGTGATAAAGGAAAGCTTGATCTGATCTAGAATGTTAAAAAAGAAACAATCGAACAAAACACCCCACTGTTGGAAGGTTATCATTTTCGATTGTGTTTCTTAGGACTTTGCTATAAAGGGGAAAGGAAAACAGATACATATTTTCTGTGTATGTTCCTTTGCTATTATAGAAACATCTCCCCTTCCTCTCAATCCAGCCCGTGTCATCATCCTGCGGGACATTTCTGTGAACTCAGAATATCCCGTGTCTATGGGTTGTCCTCTGTTACTATGGAAGTGGTTGCGAAGATGCAAAATCGGTGTTAGAATTCATGCCTGAATCAGAGTAAAAATGAGTGTCTGTGAAAGATCCAATAGTTATTTAAAGCACAAATATGCTTGGGGCTTCACTATGCAAGTTGCACAGAGCTCTGTGGTGGTTATGGTGGTGGTGGTGGGGTGCTGCAGAGGGTTATTCCCTCTTGGGGAACAAGGAGAAGCACAATCCATCCCGAGGCTGCTTGGTGCACCCTTGACGTATTATCCGTTAGGAGGGAACTGATAGCTCTGCACTGGCCCTTCCTGTGGGCTCTGAGCAGGGACAGAGCTATGGTCCCACCTCCTTGCTGGTGTTTTGCTTCTCTAGAAGCAGCGAAGACAGAGAGGCTCATGTTTGCAGGGTCTGCTATTGTGCTTGGCCCTGGGACAGGCCATGTGAATGGGTGTGGGGGGGAAGAGTGTGTGTGGCCATCCCTATTTTCTGTGCATCCTCATAAAGGAAGATCTCTAACTAGCCCCTGACTCAGAGCCTGCACCTTTAAAATCGTTGATGAACCACCTTATGAGCCTCATAGAGGACTAACAGGGCATCAGGAACTCCTTGACTGCTGTATGAGGGAGGGAAAGCAGCTGCTTCAGGGCCACTACTCCGCCTCCTGCACTAGTGAATGGAGAGTGGCAGGGAAAGACATGGCTGGAGCCTGGGCTTTGCCCCTCCCTGTGCCAGCCCATGCAGCTGAGCTGGTGCTGAAGGGGGAAGTAAGCCGCTTCAAGGGCTGGCACAGTTTACTTCTCTCTTGGATCCAGGGGGAAGCAGGTAACAGGAGATGCACTGTTATAGAGCGCTGTATGTATCACTGTTATAGAGCGCTGTCATAAGAGCAGGGTCCAAACTGTGACATGGGCCAGATCCTCAAAGGGATTTAGGCACCTAACTCCCATTGTAATCAGTTGGGAGTTAGGTACCTTCCTACCTAGGATGAGCTGAGGCTCTGAGTCACACTGGTCTAATCCACTCAGGGTTTGTGGTAACGTTGTAATCTGGTCTTTAGAGTTCTGTCTTTGGCTTCGGTGGGAGAGGGATCGGGCCCAAACACAGTGAGAAAAATCACGAAAACCCATTTCCTTTTAGCTAAAATCTTTTTAAAGCTTTTAGTGGGTACATTTGAACGTTCTCCTCTACCTGGCAAGAAAGTTCTTCAAAAGTCTGAAGGTGAATTTGACTAGCATATGCCTGAACTACACTGCTACTAAATGGAAACGCTTCATAAAATGGCACCGTTACCTTACATTACAGTAAGTACTGTTTTGTCATGTTTATTTTAAACCCTCAATAAGCCTCCCTCTGTAATTTACAATTAACTTTTTGCCTCAAGGTAACAGCTACATTCACAAAAATAATGGTAATAGACTGACCTTGTTATGAATGGATAACAAGCTGGAAACAATATACTTTGTCACAGAGCATTAACTGTTACTGCTGAAATTGTAAATAATGTGTATAGAACCTGCATGTAAGTGGCTCCCCTTAAAAATATTGTGTCAATTAAACACTTGATACGTAATGTATTATTATGAAATCCATTTAAGTCCACGTATTCTAAGATTACACTCCCAGGCAGCGTTCACCTCTGGGCTGCCCAAAAATTTTTGCAAAGATGGTCTTGCACATTCAGTGGTGCATTTCTACAGCTACATTGTGAGGCTGGCTGTGGAATCTGGTCCTAAATGTTTACAAGCTGTATGGCCACTGCTGTTATTTGGACTGGTTAATTTTCTTTTTACCAGTTGTTATTACACGTAGTACTACAGTGTTCTACAGTAATGGCGTGAAACACTTTGGGCCCTGTTCTCTGATGCTTTGGGGCTGTTCTCTGCTGATCAAAAGCAGGCTTAAACCAATATTAGCTGGCCACTGGAGGGTTACCCCCAGGATCTCTGGGAGATATAAGCCACCATAGTGGCTCTCATACCATTCCTCCCTTCCAATCACTGGTGTAGAGGGTGTGACTCAGAAAAAGGGGGCATTTTTAACACCTGGCTGATCCTTCCCTGCCCCTTGGGACGATTTGCTTATGCTTGGAGGAGTACAAAGTGGTTTGGAGTCACTGTCCTGCTCTCCCACCTGCAATGAGTGTTCGTAAGCTGTAGCTTCAGTCTTGGGACTGCATTTCACAATAGCAGTATGGCAGTGTTCTGGCTGATTACTGCTGGGCATTTACTATTTATAAAGGGAGGGATGACACTTTAGACTGGTGCCCACAAATAAAGGGCAGCATGAAAACGACAAGTGCCAAGGCATTAAAATATCTGGTTGCCAGTAGTTAGGGTTACTAACTGGCGAAACAATCTCTGACCAGCTAGCATATATCACAGAAACATAATTAGCTAGAATTTTACTGGAGTGACTATTGCTCTTCCTGAAAATAGTGTCAATCCATTGCTTTGGGCTTTTAGTTAAGCCACCAGACTAGCACTTGGAAAATCTGGTTTCAGCTCCCAGCTCTGTCCCAGATTCTCTGTGTAACTGTGGGCAAGTGTCTTTTTGCCTCAGTTCATCACCTGGGAAAATGGGGATCACAATCCTTCATTTTTCTGCCTTGTCTAGTTAGGCTCTTTGGGGGCAGGGACTGTATCTTAGAGTGTGGTTGTACAGCCGGGCACAATGGGGCCTAATCGCAGTTGGGGCCTGTATGCACTGCTGTAATAGAAGCTAATAAATAATAACGACCTGGACAAAAGAATGCACTCCCATCCATGAAGAAACAGATGCATGGCATGTGTAGGACTGGGCAAAAGTCTTTTCTGTCCATATTGGAGCCAAAATTTAATGCATTGCTAGTTGTTAAGGAACCCTTATATGTCCTTCCACCTGGTATTTTTTCCCTGGGTAGCTCTGGTTTCACCTCTGAAGTCTAGCCATATTAGTTGCTGTGTATTTTGGTGCCATCCCTGTAAAGATGTGCATTTCTACTGGCAAGAAAGTGAAGGATTAGCAATGGGCAGAGGTCAAGTCAGTCAAGACTTTAAACACGTAGTCGGTTGTAAAAAAGCTTACATTACTGGGAGCTCTTTGCCAGATCAGTACTTTGATGCCAAATGTTAATCCTTGCTGGGGACATGATGGCTTGTAAATGTTATAAGAAAATATCGTTTTTCCTGGAGAAAACAGGCATTTATAGTTAAAAAAGGGGATTATTTTCCCATGCTCACATTTGCATTTCATACATACCTACCCTGCTTGAGCTCTGCTTCAGTACTAATATTTAATCACATCACTTATTTATTTCTATAACTAAAGGGAAAAAAGCATGAGCTAGTGCTTAAAGCGCTGGGAGAGCTAGGCTCTAATTCCCGGCTGTGCTGGAGATGAACAAATGACCTTGGGCAAATCATTTTCACTTGCTGTATTTCATTTTTCCTATCTGTAAAATGGGGATAACAGTACACAAAAGGGGTCCTGTGAGGCTGACCATGTTTGTGACTGTCAGAAGGAAGATGCTACTGGATGCACAAGCGTTAGATGCACTATACAAAAACCTCTACTTGCTGCTAGGAAATCCCTGGAAAGAGCTGTCTACCTACCCATGTCAAAATTTTCAAAATGAACAAGTCAATCAACAAGTCAATCAAGATTCATAAATAATTTGAGGCTAGATTGTCACAGTCCATACTCAGCCACACAGGGAACTAATTCCCTGTCTCACTCCTCTGCTTGGCTCTGCTAAGATTGTGGTTCTGGCCACAGGGGAGAAAGCAGGGCCTACTTTTGTGAGACTCTCTCTTGCAAGGCAGTAGGGAGGGAGGAGCAGAGAAGGGCAAAAAGTGACTTGCAAGCCAGATTAGGGTCTTGGGTACAGAGTGCAGAGTGAGCTGCTCCGGAAAACCTAGTGAAATAAATGACTCCCCCCAAAATTAGAGCCAGTGGGGGGCGGGGCAGGAGTTGTGACTTTTTGATTTGGTGCTTTGTCTGCTCCTGGGGTGGTGCATCTATGCACTGCCCCTTACTCAGGGCAGATTGGGGAATTCTAGTCTGCAGGAAAGGATGGGCCTTTGCACTGAACTGGGACTTGGGAGATCTGGGGTCACTTCTTGGCTCTGCCAGAATTCCCATGGGACCTTGAACAAGTCACTTAGTCTCTCTGTGCCTCAGTTCCCCATTTGTATTACTTTACTCTCTGGCTTTATAAACCATACAGGTCCTTTGCCACTGTCACAATTTGCCCCCATGTCTTTCTGTCACCTCTTTTCCCATTGAGGGTAATTCACATTAAGAGTTTTTAGGTCTTGCTCAATATTATCCCTCCATCTTCTCCTTGGTAAGCCACCATAAGTTGGTGGCTTACCAAGACGGTCCATCCAAGAGATTCTTACTGGTCTGTCTTCTGTCATCCTGGCCACATACCCTGCCCACTGAAGTTGTTGGGATTTCACTACATTTACTCTACTGGGCTCTCCATAGGCCTCCTGCAGTTCTCTCGTAGATCTTCCCCTCCACACATTCTGTATTTGGGGATAATAATACGTCCTCACCTCCCAGTGAGATTGTGAGGATAAATCCATTAGCATTTATGAGGTCCTATGGTGACAGGAACCATATAAGTCCCTAGACAGATAGATCTGATGACACAGAGTCCACAAAAATAATAGAACCAAGTCAGCTTGGGGAAACCTGAGCTCCTAGGACTCACACCACATGCAGTTGGCAGCTATAAAGTTATAATACCCAAGTACAAGAAGGATTCAATATGCTTTTCTATGGCAGTGAATAAGTGTGGTATGCTGCAAAGTACTAAGTTCTAAACCGTGTGGGTTTGGTTTTGTTATGCAGATGGATTTGTTCCCCTCTTCTCCCTTTGCAATGTTTTGAATTAAAATAGCTTACTCAAGGTCAGCGAAGGCATATGGTCCTGCTCAAAACTTTAAACAAAACATTAGTTTTTACAACCCTTTGTAATTTGGTATTGTATACAACATGGTTATAGACGGAATTTCTGTAATCTTTGCAGTGGGTGACAGAAATATGAGAGCCAAATTTATAAGCCATTTAGTGAAGCATTTAATCAATTTCATGCATAGGAAATAACTCCGATCTCTTTGCTTTATCAATCTTCCTTTCCCTCAGCCCTGCAGTCACCCCAACCTCTAAACACTTAAAGGCAAAAAAATATATATATATGCAAAAATCTAACGATGTACACAAAATGTCAGGAACTTCTGAGGGCTGTTTCAACTTAGTTGCCAGCATCAATAATCCCTCTTGAGGCTGTTAATATATTTCAGAAGGAAGGCAGAAAGCCTAATATTTATAGGACGTTGCAAGGCCTCTTGCTGCAAAGTTATTCATTAAACACCCTTTGCCTAGAATGACTCCCGGACACGGTGTAGAGCTATGCAGATTAAGCTTGTGTTTAGTACCGAAGTGTTTGTGTGTGGTGCCTTTAATCGCTTACAAACATTTTCCCCCCACATCACACGAGTTCCCTACAAACATTTTTTTTTAATTCCCTGCATCACACCAGTCCTCGTATCTCTGTAGAATATGAACGGCGGGAAAACTACTTGACAACCTCAGAAAGACACATGCTGTAATAGTATCAGAGGGGTAGCCGTGTTAGTCTGAATCTGTAAAAAGCAACAGAGGGTCCTGTGGCACCTTTAAGACTAACAGAAGTATTGGGAGCATAAGCTTTCGTGGGTAAGAACCTCACTTCTTCAGATGCACTTCTTCAGATGCTGTAATAGGAGCTAGGGATGGCTTTTCTTTTTAAAAATATACTAAGGGTTAGATTGTGACTTAGACTGTGAGCTCGCTCGGGAATCTAAGAACCTCCCTTACTCCCCTTGCTTGACGCAGGAATCCCTGAGTGAGATTCTGTTATGCAGGAGGACAGACTCAGTGATCATAACGGTCCCTCTTCTTGCCTTAGAACCTATCAATCTATATGGGCTACATGGACCTTGGATTCAGGCACGTGGAGGTAAATGGGGTGACTTGCCTACTTAATCCCTATATAGAGCAGGTGGGTAGGGAAAGGGAAGAGCTTTGACTCTACCACCTATTGACAATGGGCGTAGGGGTAGTAATTGAGTGATGGTCTCTAGGCCAGTAGTAAGTTATTACTCCCTTCCCCTCTCCATTGAACATAGGGAAGAAGAATGCCACCTGAGTCCTCTTGAGTGGATGCATTTATGCCCAATCGCTGTACCTGAAATCCCTACCTTGACCAAGAGGCAGGTCCTAAATGATTAACCCCACCAGCATGTTTTCCTTTTGATCATGTACTATGACATCCTGTATGACACTCTGTTCAGAACAATAAATGGTGATTTTTTTTTTAAAGTGAAAAACTCCCGAGGGAGCAAAAAAGACAATCTCTCTCTGCTAAGCATCAGCTGCTCAACTATATTAAAATTAGACAAGGCTATGATCATGCCAGAATGGCTCCTTGCCCTCTAAAATTAGAACTGATAGAATGGTGGACATAGTACTAAATATATACCTCATTTAAAAATAATGTGCTCTCAGGCTTTCCTAACATTTGAAAAAGTGATCAGTGTAAATTCCCAAAGTAAGATCTCCACCTGCCCCAAACATACTACAGGTGTCATATTCTATATTTTAATTTCAATTCAGGGAACAGGAGGACAGTCAACAACTGTAGAACCAAGTACTCATAATATATGGAGATATACCTATCTCATAGAGCTGGAAGGGACCCTGAAAGGTAATAATTGAGTCAAGTCCAGCCCCCTGCCTTCACTAGCAGGACCAAGTACTGATTTTGCTCCAGATCCCTAAGTAGCCCCTTCAAGGACTGAACTCCCAACCCTGGGTTTAGCAGGCCAATGCGCAAACCACTGAGCTATTCCTCACCCTCTAAATTATAGATTCTCTTTAAGTATTTCTTTGTCCTTTGTAACAAAAAGCGCTAGATCAAGGGACTAAAACTCAACCCGGCATCAGCTATCCTCCTGCAATGTAGACAAGAAAGGAAAGGAGAAGTGCCGTGTTGCAATCTCTTGCAATTTCACCATAAGTCTTATTGTATTTGGTGTTTTTCTTTAAGCTCCAACTCCTGAAGTCACAAGGTTAGGAATCTCAGCTTTCATTTTCTTTTAAAATAAGTTTCTAGCTATTATAGCTGAAGATAAAAGCTTAAAAATATAAACCCTAACCCCCCCGCCCCAAACCTGAAGGCAAAATAAAAATTATCCAATTAAGAAAACAAAACAAAACAACCTCCTGGTTTGGGAAAGCCTATGTCATGATTTTTGAATCATGGGGGTTAGCAATCTTGGAGCTGTTTGGCTTTGGGTGGGATCCTAGATTTGAGCAGAAAAGAGAAACTCAGACAAAAGCCCATCACTGTTTAAACATCCTTGATTTGAAGCAGTTTCTATTACAAAGTGGTTTGTTTTCCTGTTTTGAAAACATGATCTGCAGGAACAACACACACTTTAGCAGCAGTCTGAATTTCTAACACAGCCAGTGGGTGTGGCTGAGTACCCGACCCATGCAGCCCTCCCCTAGGGTGCCTACCGCAGAACTGGGCTAGATAATCACAAAGGAATGCTGGGATCTTGGAGGACTTGGAAGTCTCCATGTGGAAAAAGCAGGGTTGCTGAGAAGGAAGAGATTTTATATTTTCTCTCTGTATGTGTTTGTTGGTTGGGCTTTCAGAGTATTTGTATCATTTTGCAGGGTCTTCAAGAAAAGTGCCCTGATCAGCTGAAAAGAATTAATTTGGGCTGACTGGATGTAGAAACACAAAAAAGTACCCTGTGCTCAGTGTGGTTCCTTCCTTAGGGGTGGGGCAAAGAAAGGGTTGGCTCCTATAAAAGCCCAAACCCCAAGCAGGAAGTTGTAGAGGGTGTTTTTGGTAGTGTGTTAGGGAAAGAGTTGTTGGTTACTAAGCCTATAGAGAGTGACAAATTTTTAGTAGGGTGAGAGTTTATATCTTGTTTAGACTGCTTTTTTATTTTGTTTTTAATTTGGGCATGGGGAGGGTTTGTTTGCAGGGGTGTGAAAGAAAAGTCAGGGCTACCCACTGCAAGTGGGTTGATCCACTTAATGTGAGTCTGTACTTTCTCTACTGTGATTATGCAAGTTCATTAGTGAAACACAGATTCCATCATGTTACTGTGGTACCTTAAAAGAAATCTAATGTATTTGGATCTTTCTTTCTTTTCTGAATTTGGGCAACACTGGACCACTGAAAGGACTTTCCTTAAATGATGATATACAAAGGGCATTGGAATGATAAGGAAAGTCTGTTCATGGGATGATGGACTAGAGAGTGTTGGGCTGGGCTCTCTTGGAAGAGGATCCTCTTGTTGAGGAAGTGGAGAGGCTAGGTTCCCTACAAAGGAAATTTTGTGTGGGATGAAGAGTAGAGGGAAGATTTGGTGTAATCTGAGAGCTGTAACCTAGGGTGCTGGTTGACTAGTTTAGCTCCTATACCGTCCCATAACTCTCTGATCGCTGCTTCTTTCCTTAACTACAGCTATAGCTGTGTCCTTGTAACACTCCAGTAGTCCCTGGTCCTTCCAGTGAACCTCTAATAAGGCCTCATCTCCCTCTGAGATTCTCCTTTAGGGCAGAACTAATAAACTTATCTTGACCTCTTTTAGAGGAGACATTTTGTTGAAAATGTCATGAGAACAGGCTTTCCCAAGAGACTTCTGCTATATTAATTTTACAGTTTAGTTTGTAATATTAGAGCTATTTTTGTATGTTCATTTCACTGCTTGATGCCTGTACAATCTGAATATTTAATCTTTTCTTAAAAAAAAATTTTTTGGCTCCCACTGGACAAATGTCCACATCATAAAAACACTCATAATTATAATTAGAACCCAGTGAGCCCATAAAAGGGATAAGGATTGAGCATGACCTAGAGACTCAACTTCCCTCTTGACTCTAGGGGATGGTTCTACAGGTCAGGGCAAGATGGCCTGGAGGAATCCTGCGTTCTCTTTCTTAGGGACTTGTATGCGCTCCTCCCCCTCCCCCAAAGATACTGTCAGAACACCTCACAATCTTTAATGTATTTGTCCTTGCAATGCCCCCATGTGGTAAGGAAGTGCTGTTATCCTCATTTTACAGATGGGGAACTGAAACACAGAGCGATTAAGGCCCAGATCCACATCTGCCCTTCACATATTGCTAAAAGGAAGAGGGTACAGCTTGTATGAGAAAAGAGTCCCACGTGGCTTTGGTGTAGAACGGGGTGTTTCAGTATGGAAAAGGTTGAGAACCACTTCCCTAATTCAACCACAGGTTAGTGGGCCTAGATGTAGGAGTTATTGGTGAAATTCTCTGACCTGTGCTATTCAGAAGGCCAAACTACATGGCCTTCTTGCCTTAAAATCTGTGAATTTATGGGAATATGCCTTAGGTCCATTTCAGTTCCAGTAGGGAACAGAACCAAAAGGATTAAGGCAGACTCCTTATATCTGGGCCCCACAGTTAGTTAGGGCACAAAAATAAAGCTGGATCACTAAACAGAAGTCAGCAAGAGCACATAGCTGATTGTTGCCAATCAAATTGCTTTTTGCTAGGTGCTCTGGGAGACCAGAAAATGCACCCTGGGTCATGCTGCTTCTCCTTCAACTCATCAAGTCACAGTGTAGAGTGGAGGGAGAAGGGAAGGCTAACCACAACTGGGAGCTATGTTGCTCTTCTCACCTATTGCTGTGCACCATGGGCCATCCGACTTTTTTTTTTTGTGGGAGTGGGGTTAAGAGTTGTCAGTTCTTATTTATTCAGACTCAAGTTCTCTGGTGCATCCAGATCCGGTGCACTCTTAATGCACCTGTGGTGAGTTCTGATTCTTTCTGGGTGGGATTTTTAAAAGGGGATAAGAGAATGAGGCTCTCATTGACTTTCAATGGCATTGGGGCACCTAAATACCACAGGAGTGTTTGATAATTCCTCCCCCTCAAAATGGCTCCTCCACCCTTACTAACAACTACTGCAACCTGGATTTTGCCATTTTACTGGCTTCTGTGGATTTAGTCTATTTTGTTCATTTCTTGATAGCAGAAATAAACAGGAAATATGTTTAACAGGAACCACAGACTTTCCACTTTCTAGGGGCGGCATTTACTCCAACCAAAAGAGAGACAATACTTTGAAAGCCTCCATCAAATATTTTTTTTTTTTACTGTTTACAAAACACGGTATTTTATGGATGTAATTTATACGTGGAAAAGAAGAGGGCTATTCCCGTTTTATCTTTATCTTCTACACATAAATAACAAACAACTCCAGTAATCAAAATTTACTACAATTGTAATAGATTTTGGCATCGCTTATGTATTGCAAGGAATGTTAACATAATGTTGACTTTCAGGACTGAGGCCAGGTTTTTTTTTTAAACATTTTTTTAGGTTGGAGTCATTATAAAAAACTCACTGTAATTGTGGCTTTTATGACGTTCAAGAGATTAATTCTCATAAATAAAATTTTCTACCTCCTTCTAGTCAGAAAGTTAAAATTATCTGTGACAATGTATGCACTAAAAAGTTGAATACTATGAAAATATTTCAATAATTAATGCATGCACCATCTAGAGCAATTGACAGTGAGGTCATAAACATAATGGGCCATCTGTGTTTGATTTGTATCTGAAAATGCTTAAAGGGATAGGCAGGTATTTCAGGCTTCTCTTGGAAATGTAGACTGGCAAGATTTTTTCACTTTCTCAGAAGGTTGTTGAGCCATTCGTTGATTTTTTTTTTTCTCCCCAAGTTCTTCCTGGCTAAAGCTTTTTAACATACTTCCAGTGGGTTGCTGTCCTCCTCAGATCAGGCAGAACAGACCAGTAGGACTTTAGCTTTTCTGTTGCTTATATACAAAGGGTTGTGAGCCTGCTCTGCTTTATTCATTTTATATTTTGTTTAATCTATAGAATATGACTCTTCTGGGCTCCAGTGTAATTCCGTTAGCACCTATGTATTTTAGGATCCAGTTCAAAATGGCGCTCTTTGGGCCAGATCTTCAGCTGGTGTAAATCAGCAGTGCTCCATGGAGCTGTTCTGGTTTATACCAGCTGAGGACTGCTTCTTGTATTTCTAGCCCCCTGTGGACTTGCCCCAGCCTATCCTCTTGGACCTTGTCTCTCTTGTGGATGAACATGTCCATCTCTCAGATTAGAATTACTTTGGCACTAAATTTCTGTGTGGTAATTAAGGGAAACAGAAATGGTAAAGTCATCATGCCTTTGGTAAGAGCAACTGTTCTCTCTGAACTTCTCTCCAGGCACTTGAGTAAGACCAATATCAAGCTGAAATGGTACAATAAAATTCCCTTATTTTCACAGGCTCGTCTGGTGACAATCATTGTCTGGTTTTGGTACAGACTGGTCTCCATGTGACAAAAGCCATTACCCTCCCTTTGCCAAATACCAGATGATCCCAGCAAAATCCATTTTACCAACCTGAATCCAGAGGAATTGCACATGTAGATCAAGGGCAGTGCACACCTCCAAGAATGTAATAATTGCAATTGTATCTATTTAAGTCCTAGTCCCATTTCATTCAAAGGGGGAGGCTGGTGTCATGCTTAAGACAGCAGGCTGGGATTCATGATAGATGGGGTTCAGTACCAGACTCTGCTGCAAACTTCCTGTCCAGCTTTGGGCAAGTTACTTAATCTCACTGTGGCTCAGGTCCCCGTGGGGTTAATAATACTCAACTTCTCTCACTTTTTGTCTTTTGTTGTTGTTGAAAGCAAGCTTTTAAGGTCACTTTCAATATGTGTATGCGTAGCTCCTAGACAAGGAGTCGGGGATCTGTAGTAGCTGGGACAATGCAAATGGATAATAATAAACTTGCTTCAGAGATAGCATCTGATTTAAAATCAGCAATGCAAGGTCATTATTAAATTGTTTCATTTCATTGTTTCAATTAAAAATGTGTTTTTTGTACAGTATCTACCTGTTAACGGAAATATCTATTTTGGCCAACAAATCAACCAGTTCTAAACTCTTCTAATTCTGTAGTATTTTGAGAAAAATAATGATGGCTACTATTTTGCTGATTTTATGAGCCAATATGGTGCTAATATTAGTAATATAATAAAATGTCTTTAAATGGTATTGGCAAAATCATTGGCTTTGAGGTTTCACTAAGCGGCATTGATTAAGAAATGTAAAGGAAACGAAGGTATAGGGACTACACGTGCAAGATTTTGTCACTTAAGAAGTCTGGTGTAATAACTATTAGGTCACTGGCTGTAAGACAATCCTATAAACATGGATTATAAGATTTAAACTGGGGCTTTGCCTCATAATAATTATGTCAGCAGCTAATGGTAATATCTGGTGGGCTGCCCCTTCTTCCTGCTTCCCCATTTAAAGTGACACCGTCCCAGTTTTTCAGTCTGCATCTATCATAAAGACACATTGATTTCCTTTCTGTGGAAAACACATATTTCTTCCCTCCTGCTAAGAAGATAAATCTGACAGATTTTAATCAAATGTAGTTGTTCACAACTACAGAAACATTTCCAGTGCCACAGATGAAAACAATTTTTGAAGAGGAGGAGGGTTCTCGAAGCCAAGTGTATTTGGAGAGTATACCTATGCTAAAAATCTAACTCTATTCACTAGCTGCTAACACTTAATGCCCTATGGGCAGGTTTAGCTTTACTGCCCTCCAACATAATGCCTGTCTTGTAGAGGTAACCACGAATACTGCTGTAGTTAAGGATCTGTCACCGGTTCTGTCATAAACTCCCCTGTATCCAGGGCTTTTATAACTCAGTCATAAAAATCCTCTTCAAGCTAAAGCTTAGCTTACCCAGACAGACCTGATTCTGATCTCAGAAAAGCGGATGATGCACGTCCCTCTGTCTCTTGTAAAATTATCTGTTGTCCACGAGGAAGGGCTCTTACAAAACATGGACATCACACACGCCCAACTCTATGAGAAGAATTGGAAGCAATGTTTTAGTGAGAGAGTCTTTCTTCCTTTTAAAATTGTAAACAAATTGGCTTTACTCTTTTAAAGTGAGAGGAGTCTAAGTTTTCCAATTTCAGATGAATTTTTGTTCTAGTCTAACGTTTTAGATAATGTTTTTTTTTTTTAAAAGAAATTTGTTGGGCCACATTCTGAGCTCATTTGTAAATCTGAAATGCCTTTTATGGTTTTAATGATATTACTCCAGATTTACACCACTATAAGTTAAAATTAAAACCTGGCTCCATGAAGAAAAGGAGCAATAAATCTGAATAGGGCCAAGATATAAGGGAACCATGTAACATAGCAGTTATTGTGACTGAGCAAGAAAGAAAGCTCACTAGTAATATTGGAATCCTACTAAGACAATAGCTTTCTATCCCCATGACATTGTAGACTTGGCCCTATTTGTAGTAGTAAAAAAGACAACAGTGAATACAAAGCTAGTACGTGTATATAGTAACCGCTTTCCATAAGAGTATGTACTGTGCATTTGGAAATATGGCATGCAACACCGTTAAATTCTACAGTGGAATCAGAATGTGATAAATCTAATCCGTGTTATGGATTTATAGTAAAGAATTCATAGTACAGCTGATGTTACATGGTCTGTTGTGAATGACTATTATAAATAAGGTAGCAAATTTCACGTGCTGGAAACAGATTTTTTAGAGAGAAAGAGAAGCCTGGGAGGTATGTTAGCAGAGTCTAACAATCCACAGGGCCTTGGTACACTGCTGGCAGATAATTACCGGTGGAGCATGGGGCACCCAAGATCTATATAAATGGGAGTAGAGAGCAGTTTCTTTTTTCTCATCAAGGATTTGTTTGAAATGCACAGGCCTCTACCAATATGCGGCGAAAGGAAATAGTGGAAAGAGAAGAGAGAGGAAACGGATCTGAGAAGGAACAGAAAGTAGGGGAAAGGAATAGCAACCCTAGAATGTAGGAATGGCTGAACCAAAGCCCTGGGTCTGAACACCCACCACATTTTGTGAATCCAAATCTGGATTCCCATCTACATTTTGTAGCTACTCCTTGTTCTGACAAAGGCCTGAATCAAAAGTATAGATCTTGAAATCCTCACCACTATGGTAGGATGAGGGTTAAAAAAAATCTGGATCCCGATTCAAACATTGCAGTTTGGGCCCTTTTTTAGGTAAAACTAAGTTGCCAAATCTTTATATCCCAGTCAAACAGATCTAAATGGCCAATTACAAGGTGGTGCAAGGGCTTGATCCAATGCCAATTGAACTCAGTGGGTGTTTTTCCACTGTGCATTAGATCAGTCTCAAAACATTGCAGTGCTTGGGTCTTGCCTCACTTAAGGCAGAAGCCAATTGCCTCTGAAGTCAGTGGGAGTCTTTCCATTGGCTTTAATACTAACTGGATCAGGTACATGGAACATGAGCAAAGAGAACCTTCTGCCAGTTCAGGAGGCTTTGGGCGTTTTACTGTTCCATTCAGCTACAGAAGTTTGATTTTGATGAACTCCATTTCCCTAGGGATGGATGGGGATTCCTGGGATAAGATATAAGAAGTCACTCATATCCTTTTGTTGTTTTTTTTTAAAATATTTGTTTCATGTTTGTGAGTGTTCTTGTATTTAATGGTTTGGGGTCTGGACTAAAGTGAAAATGTCAAAATACCACGAGAATGCCAAAGAACTTCACCCCAAAAGATTTGTATAGTTTGACTAAGGTTTGCATGATAAAACAAACCTCTGGACATTTTAAAGTTTAACCTACATCCTGAGATATTCTGATTGAATAGAGCTCTCGTATCATATTAGTAATCTAGATTTGGTTGGCTAAATACTTCTTCTGCTGATTTTTTTAAAAACAGTCTCTAGTTGGATAGGCACAAATAACTGTGAGCATAAATGCGTATTTAAATGTGTAGCTACCTGGTTGCACAAAGAAATCAAGTGCTTAGACAGCTAAGTGCTAGCATTTCTGCATCCAATTTTACAACATTTGAGCATGAATTCCTAATGTAGTTGACAGCATTTACTGATTGTGTCCAGCTCTTAAAGTCCCTTCTTATGTGTTGGTAAAGTGCAGGAAGAAGAGTGCATCCATTAGGCTGTTACTTCCCCATGTGGGTAGGGAATAGGCCAACCTCTCAATGTGTCAGCCAGCACAGCTGAGCTGGTGGAGAAGAAGGAATAATCTGTGCCATTTGAGCAATGCCAAAAGACCTGGTGTTGCTTACTTCATCCATGGGAAAAGGGGGAACAAGGATCCAAATTCTGACATTCTGAGTCACAATGTGATCCCTGGTCTGTTTCTGACTTTAGTGCAGCCATGCACTCAGGGCTTATGATAACTCAATGATCTCGCCTTGAGGTAGCAATATCAACCCAACCCTTCCACTTACATTTTCTTCACACATTTACGAACTGTTATCAAAAGTATGAATGTTGGAGGGGGGAAATTGCTTTTATTCACTCATTCTACATTGATAATGGAGCATTAATTTAAATCAAGGTCACTTTTGGCAATGAGTCAGAAGTAAGCCTCAGCCAAGGCCAGTCCGACCTTTGCTATTGCCTGGCATTTTTGCTTCTGTGTGTTTTTGAGCTCTTTACACATTATACACTCCAGCCAGATCATTAAGACCTCATGCTTCTTTAGCTTTAAGCCAACAAGTTGATCTTCTGGTGATCAAGCCTTTTCACAGTACACTCCTGTCATTATGATTCTCCTTTCTTCAAGATCTCAAGGAAGATTCTCCTTTTAGGAGTCTATTCTCCCAGTGATTTGTGGTGGATTTGCACATTTAAGTCCCATCAAATGTGCACAGAAACTCCCTGCACAAATCCCCACCGCCCAAACATAGCCCATCTCTATGCTTCACTAGGAGAAAAGACCCATTAGTGTTTTAAAAAAAAGTAAATTTCAAGGTTTCCTTTCTAAGCATTCCAATGGCTGAGGTTTATTCATTTCTCCCTTTTAGTTTATTGTGCGGCACCTTGAGTTATTTGCATGATAACACACCCTATAAATGGATTATATTGTAACGTATTGTGTTGGGTTAATGCTGACAACTGCTTGGTTTGGATAGCAACTTAGATTTTTAGTTTCTGATGTGCCGTTCGGAGAAATTCCTTTTGAGGGGCATGAGGCAAAGCAGAAGGGAAGATAAGGAGGAGCCAAAAGTAGGAGTAAGTTGTATGAATAATATTAGGGAATGCTGGCACTGAAAGGAGAGAGGAATACATTAACTTCAGACACTCTGCAAACCGGGGAGAATAAACTCAACAAAACGAAGTTCCTATCCAATAGCAATGAATATGTATTTACTCTCCTACCGTTTCCCAGGATAGCAAATGAACTTCAGTGCTCTTTAGTGACAATCTCTCGTCTATGACCCGCACAGCCATGCAGCAGCTATGCTCAGAGTGTCATGCCATTATATCCTGCCTATTTATAAACGGAAGCCGGTCCTCTAGAGAAGCACTATATTTTCAGAAAAGTGGTGAAAGGAAGAAAAAATCTGCTGGCAAAAAAGGTTAGAGTCCTCTTAGGCCTGGTCTACACTAACACCCCAATTCGATCTAAGGTACGCAACTTCAGCTACGTGAATAACGTAGCTGAAGTCGACATACCTTAGTTCGAATTTACCGCGGTTCAGACGCGGTCCACACACGGCAGGCAGGCTCCCCCGTCGACTCCGCGGTACTCCTCTCGCTGAGGTGGAGTACCGCAGTCGACGGCGAGCACTTCCTGGTTCGAATTATCGCGTCCACACCAGACGCGATAAATCGAACCCGGAAGTTCGATTGCCAGCCGTCGAACTACCGCGGTAGTGTAGACAAGCCCTTAGACTCGAATTTGACTGTGTAATGAGTTCTGGTGGGGAAGGTTTTGTAGCCTAAGCATAAAGTGTGGAAGATATAGACTCCCCTGGAGTTTAAATCCTGGCAGAGATGACTTGGCCCTTCTTCCTTCAAAAGTCAATATCCTACAGTGTATCTGCCATCAGTTTATTTTGCTGTGAGTATTTCAGGGGATATCATAGAAGCAGGATCTTACAGTGGGCACTAAGGAGCTCACAGACTTTGAGAAACTTTGGTGTGAAAGATGCATAAAGATGCTACTTGTTATTTTATGCTGGCGGCAATGGATTGATTGACCAATTCTAAATTGCATACAGTTCTTCAGCTTGAATCAACTGAATTGCAAGTCGACCAAAGGGCAATGCCCTCCATTTTCATGACAGATCTAATGGGTTCAATCCTACACGGCGCTGAGCACACTGGCTCTCCTCCTGCAAAGCCATGAGAATATGTTTAACTTTCAGCATGTATGCATTCCCACAGAAGTTGATGGGACTACTCACATACTTATAATTAAGCACATGCTTCAGGATCAGGGCCAGACTACTCAGCGCTTTATTATGTCAAATAATTTTTCCATGGCTTAAAGGCAGAAGGCTAATTCAGAAGTGGAAAAGTGTGTTATATTCCTTAGTTCTCCTGCCCATTTTGTCTTCAGTTAAAGTATTTAGGAGGTACAAAGTACTTCCCTAGTTTAACTAAAATAGCTCTGTCACTTGTGAAATGTAGTGGTAAATATATTAACAAACTGTACTTTAACTGTAAGGGTTTCATGATGAAAGCTGACCAATTGCACATACTTCATACTGTCTTTAAATTCAAATAAAGTGCTATCCAGAATTACTTTCTTCCAGTTTCTTGACTCAACACAGGCATAAATACCATGTTTTCCAACAATTAAAAAATAAAACTAAAAATGGGTTCTTTTGGAAAATGAGGAGAAAGGAGAAGCCTTTGAAATTATAAAGTGTAACTAAACTATTAGTCAGTGTGCTGTGCCCTGTCACGAAATGTCTGATCCTATTAAAGCGCCACTGCATGTAACCAGAGTACTTTAAAGAGAACGTGGAATTCTGTGTTTACTAAAGTCTACATAGCACAGTAAAAAGATTTGGCTTCTACACATCGTTTATCAAAAAAGAGCTGCACAAAAGGATGGACCAAACTGTGTCCCTGATTTGTGCAATCTCATAGATGTCACTGGCATCACATTGATGTAACATAATTCTGCCCTTTTGGATGTATAAATGTTTAGACAAAGCACATGATTCATATTTTGTTCTATGAACACATTCCCTAGTTAAAATATTTAGACCCGGGTTCTCCTCTTACCTACCACGGTGTAAATCAGGAGCAACCCCACTGAGTTCAGTGGAGTTACACTTGTGTACATGTGAGAGGACAATCAGGGCCTAAATAAGTGTTTCTCAAACTGGAGCCGCCGCTTGTGTAGGGAAAGCCCCTGGTGGGCCGGGCCAGTTTGTTTACCTGCCCCATCCGCAGGTCCAGCCGATCGCGGCTCCCAATGGCCGTGGTTCGCTGCTCCAGGCCAATGGGAGTTGCTGGAAGCGGCAGCCAGTACGTTCCTCAGCCCGTGCCGCTTCCAGCAGCTCCCATTGGCCTGGAGCAGTGAACCGCAGCCAGTGGGAGCCGCAATCAGCCGGACTTGCAGACGGGGCAGGTAAACCAACCATCCTGTCCCGTCAGGGGCTTTCCCTACACAAGCGGCGGCCCCAGTTTGAGAAACACTGGCCTAAATCTATTTGGTGTCATGTGCATGAATGGTCTGGTTCTCATGTCTGTTATTTTGATGTAAATCAGGAACAAATCTACTGAAGTCAAGGAAGCCATGTAATTCAGGAGTAACTCCATTCAAGTTAATGGCTCTGATTCTGATCTCACTCCAATTCTATGTTGGTGCAGCTTCATTGACTTCAGTGGTTAGGGTAGGGTAAAGATACTCTTGATTCACATTGGTGTAGCTGAGATCAGAATCAAGCTTGAAACTTTTAGCATCAGTTTAATCTAGAATGTTTTTATGCCGTTGTTGATAATAAAAGACAAACTTCCTTTGAAAGATAGAAATAAAATGACCATCCATCTACTAAGACTTCAGTAACAAATTGTTTAAACTCTTTACTAAAAGAATATTTGTATTCCCACAAGAAGTTTTGAAATCTGGAACAAAATGTTACCTGTTGGCCAGATGCTGATCTCAGCTACTCATGAAGAAATCCAGATTAACTTCACTAAAACCAATGCTGTTACTCCAAATTTGCATAATTGTAATTGAGATCCCATTCTGGGCTAGCTAACGTATTTGAATAATTATTTCATAGGAATTACTGAATCCTTTTTTGATTTAAAACTTTTATTGGAAATTTCAAAATGCTAAAAGGCCAGAAAAATACAGTTTTAATCACAGCTGTGCATAAAAGGTAGTACAACTCATAAGAATATTTGGCATATATGGAAACAAACAAACAAAATAAAGCAGATTATGCCTTCTTCCATTTGGCTCGTTCAGTCTGTTTAGAACATAAGAACATAAGAATGGCCATACTGGGTCAGACCAAAGGTCCATCTAGTTCAGTATTCTGTCTTCCGGCAGTGGCCAATGCCAGGTACCCCAGAGGGAATGAACAGAATAGGTAATCATCAAATGATCCATCCCCAGTCACCCATTCCCAGCTTCTGGCAAATTACACACCTTTGTGTTATTTGGTATGACTATTGTATCCATTGAGAAAGCCCAGGATGCAGTAAACACATTACAAAGAAAATCAGCATGCATTTGAAATTAAAATGAAATTTAGCATATTGTTCAGAGAGATGCAGAATGATCTAATACTACTGTTATCTGAAGGAAACACAGGGTGATCAAAATTGATAATCATTCCTCCATTGAGGGACTGATAAAACTTTAATTAAGATAATCTACTAGAAGGTTACAATGTTTCATGTGCGACTAATTATGACTGACAAAAATATTAATTTTAACAAACATCAATTTGTAAATTGCCTGATATTTGTATAATAAAAGACATACATTACATATATATATATATATATATATACACACAGACACACCATTTATAGTAAAAACATCTGGATTTTTAGATACCCTATAACATTTCATATAAGGTTTTCTGATGTCAAACCAATGTGTATAAATATTGTACTATTTTTCGTTATTATTTGTATTATTGTAGCACCCAGCAGCTCCAGTCATCAACCAGAACCCCATTGTACTAGACCAGTGTTTCTCAAACTTGGGACGCCGCTTGTGTAGGGAAACCCCTGGCGGGCCGGGCCGGTTTGTTTACCTGCCACGTCCACAGGTCAGCCGATCACGGTTCCCACTGGCCAGGTAAACAAACCGGCCCGGCCCGCCAGGGGCTTTCCCTACACAAGTGGCGGCCCCAGTTTGAGAAACACTGTACTAGATGCTGTACAAACACAGAACAAAAAGATGGGTCCTGCCCCCAAAAGCTTACTATCTACGTATAAAACAAGAGATTACCGATGGATACAGTCAGACAGATGGAAGAGTACAATTAAACAATGAGACAACATTGGTAAGTATGATAGACCATGGTATGAGCACCCCAGCATCCTAACATACCATCTGAACATTGTGATGCTTTTTGTAGACATATTGGAAAAGGAGAGTTTTAAGGCGGGTTTAATGGAGCATAATAACTTAGTTTTGCAGATGTTCATGGGGAACTCCTCACAAGTGTGAGGGGCAGCATGGGATAAAATATGAAGGTGCTTGTTTGAAAATGCAGTAAGTGGGCAGTGGAGGCTGATTAGGATTAGCTGACCTCTCGATACTGAGTGAGAGCTGAGAGGCCCTGAAGGGCCCTGAAAGTAAAGACAAGTAGCTGATGTTTGATGTAATAGAGAAGGGGAAGCTAGTGGAGGGATGGAAAGAGAGAGGTGTTATGGTCAAAGCGACAAGCTAGGGAAATGATTTTGCAGCAGCATTCTGAATGGATTTGAGCAGTGCGAGTTTGCATTTGTCTAGGCCAGACAGAGAGGGATGTTGCAGTAATTGAGACACAAGAACCTTGGTGAGAAATTTAGCTATCTGGATGGGCAGGGGCTGGTCTACACTACAGCTGTAAGTCGACCTAAGTTACACTACTTCAGTAAGTAAGTTATGTAACTGAAGTCAACATAATGTAGGTTGACTTACAGCAGTGTCTACACCACGCTGAGTCGATGGGAGATGCTCTCCCACCAACTTACCTTACTCTTCTCGGGGAGCTGGAGAACAGGAGTCGACAGGAGAGCACTCTGCCTCTGTCATCTCCTCATTCTATAATACAATAAATATGTATCTTTATTTGATGGAAATATCCTTCAGTGTAGTGATTGAATTAATTTGGCTAAGGTGACAGTGATCTTTTGCTCTATTTTTTCTTTTGTAAAGTGTGGTTCTGCTCTGAAGAAATGGCATTGTGCGTTCCATGTTTGCTGCTCAGTGACTTCCAGATCATATATGCACTGTTTATAAGTAACAATTGTTATTTTTCTAACTGATCACACTACAAATGCAACTTAAGACCTGAAAGTCAAGCCGTGTTTTTTCTGGCTCATGCATTATCATCACTAGTAATAAAGATTCTATTGATCAGTTTCTGCCTGTCTCTCACTCCTAAGGCTATGTGGGCTCTGCCATGCTATAAAAACTTACTTTTGCCCCTACAGTTTGTAAAAGACTATGACTCTGAAAAAACACGGGAGTAGATCTATTGAAAATACAGGTGCTATATTACACAGTCTTTTTTTTTCAGAGTAGCACTGTACTTTGGGTTCTGAATGAAGTTCACAACTGAACCTCAGAGACGGAGAAATTGAACTCTGTGCAGAGGCTTAACGCAAGGCCTATACACCACTTAAGTTCCATAGAAACTTTCAGACGATGGCTCAAGTGGAATTTGTCATGCATAGTCATTGTGTGGGCCATTTGCACAAAGTGAATTGTACCCACAGTACGTTTAAAAATATATATAACAGGTCATATCTTTTCGTTGGCTTAGTGACTATACTTCATGTACTTGCCTCATCACTGATTGGTTCTATCTTTGTTTTTGAATGTTTCTGCAATATCATTATCAAATGGCTCACCATAAGAGGCCTTCTCCATTTCAACAACTGATCCTTCATCAGTTAATCTTGGATTCTCAATTATGTTTATTTCATCTTGACCTATGTCTTCTTAGTTGAGTCAGAAAAGACCACAGCCACAATCCAATCTGACAAGATAAACTGTATAACCAAGCAAAGTAAATGATTTTATACTAGTATGCTCACACTTTTATTAACTTACTACTTGTCTGATACATTATTTCTAAGAATGTATGTAATCAACCGTCTCAAATTGCGAGAGTCCGGAAGAACTTTTTGTTCACTATGCCACGATGAGTGTAAAGGCCTTTAAAATGATGAAAATCAATGGCCTAGTTGATGTATTGTCCAGATGCATTGTTGTTGATATAGTGAACTGATATTACCATAAAAGATCAATTTTGTCTTGAGGTTCTCTCACCTGTGCTGATTGCCACATTTTTCACATATTTAAGCTACTGACATTCAGTAAGACGCAATGATGTAGGATGGTACCCCCTCCTGATATTTGACTCCAGTTGTTCATTTCTAGCCACAACTTCAAAATTATTTTGATAACTATGAAAAGTGCTGAATGATCTGAATCTATGAATGGTGCCTCCACAACCAAACCATGAATTATAGCATTTTTACCTTAAATTGGAACAAAACTTAATTTATTATTGTTGTTATTATTATTATTATATTAATAATAAAAACTTATTTCTAAACCAAAAATTTTCATGATGAAGGCTTTCAGGTTTTCAAATATTTCCACTTTTTTCTTAAAACCAAACATTTTGAAATATCTAATTATTGTTTTTTCTCCTTTTTCACTATTTTTTCCATTATGCCACCAACTGCATCAGAATGAATTATATATGTAGGGTTCCCCGCCCCCCAACTTTCATTATTATCATTTTTCTGGTTTCCACTCTGACTTTTACAAATCTTTACATTTGGAGAAGTTACATAATGGAAAAAAAGAAAGTCTGTAACTCTCCAGAGTGGCTGAGTTAGGTTCAGTTTTCCTTCTGCCACTCTAACTTTTCCAAAACAAAACAAAACTCTGGATATTGTACCAAATACCAAAAAAGGAAAAACAAGAGAAAAATGGACAGAAAGGGGGAACAGTGAAATTCAAAATTTAGATTTTGTTGTGAAAATATTTGAAAAAATGTTCCATTTTGAACCTTACAAAATGGTCATAACTTCAACCTTTTGATTTTTTCATGAAATTGTGTTTTCCATTTTTCAACCAGCTCTTGTCTTGAGACTGAACTGTTTGCATCACTAGGGTTATCTCAATTCTGCTTGGCTTGGATTCTTCTTTTACAAGACACTATCCACAGCTACACTGTGTCTCTTCTGAATTAATTGTGGTTTTCTGCTGCATATTTTGAGTCTACACAAGTCTAATGTACATTGGATTCATCAATCATTGGCCCCATGTATCACTAATGCTAACCACTACATAAAGTGACTCATCCCTTAATTATTCCAAATACCAAGTGCGTACTCTTGTGACAGGACAATATGAGTGTGTTTGGCATAGAAATGACTAGTATAAAGTGAACACTGACAGAAGGCTTGCAAAATGATCATGAAAATGTATCCTGGCACAAACCACATTCACCCATCTCTACTATGATGGTGATAATGGAAGAAAAATTTAATGGTAGTTCACTTGCTCTTTAATAAATTACCCCCAAAGAACTAGCATTTTCTTAAAAGTCATAACTTGAAAAATCAGACAATATGGAAAATACGGTAAAATATTACAAATATTAAAATAGTTTGACAAACTGATTAATAAACAACCTCATGAAGAGTCTCAAGGCAAATGACCCACACAAAGGGTTGTGGACAACAATTTTTGGAGGGGGCAGGAGGAGGACTTATCTCTTTGGAAGGAGGGGGCTTACACCTTCTGATTGTATTTGATTTTTCAGTATTGTAATTCAGTATAATAATGATTAGGATATTACCACTTTGTACTTCATTAGCACCTTCCATTTGTTAATGAATGCTACTTTATGACACCCCTCTGGTATAGATCAATGTAATCATCCCCATTTCATAAATGGGAAAATTGAGGCACAAAAAAGATTAAGTTGCATAGCCATGGAAATACTGGAATTTGGACACACCCAGGAATAGAACCCAGTAGAATTGACTCCAGCTGCTGTGAGAGAGCCACAAGAACATTCTTTCTTTTACTTTATATGCAGAAGATGCTTGTTGTTTTTAGTGAAATCAAGACAAGGTGGCTATCCAGTTGTGCCTCATTCAAACTTCTGAACATCAGAAACAACAATCTATTTAATCTTTCTTTTACATTAAGGCTACATGTTGCATGCCAATCATGCCTGTATAGAACTTAAATCAACCATACATAACTTAGTTGTTCTTTCCCTTGGATTAAAGATATATGACTTCTATTAATCCAGTTGGTGATGTGTTAGAGTAATGAAATATCAGCCTTATCAAGTGAAGTGCTAATTAGACAAACAGCTCTATAACCTGGTGTATTTTTCCACAGTTTTACACAGCTAGATGCTGTGGCATTGCCCAACTAAAGCATTGAAATAGAGAAACAACTGACATTTCTTTATTTTAAGCACATATCCTGACTTTCTGGAAAAACAAGAGAAAATATATAGTTATGGGTGAGGAAGGATGGGCTGGCAGCTAAGGCCATGGATGGAGGGTCAGGATATCTGAGTCCAATTCCTGGCTGTACCACAGACTTCATGTGTGACCTTGGGCAAGCTAGTTAATCACTCTGTGCCTCAGTTTCCGATTTATGAAATGGGGATAGTGAGCCTTCTTTTCTCCTGTTCTTTGTCTGCCTTGTCTATGTACAGTGTCAGCCCTCTGTGGCATGGACTTTTTCCTACTGTCCATACGTGAAGCATCTAACAGATGATGTTCTGATCTCAGTTGGTTCTCTAAGTGCGATTATAATGCAAATAATTAATAATAATGGACCAGATGAAAAATCCCTGCAACTATCAAAGATACTGTGCAGTCACTGAGCCCATCTCAGATATCCCTGTAGCCAGAGGTTAGTGGGAGGGCATTATTTGGTATGCCACATATAAATTCAGACTCTCTTAAAGGCTTATACGGATACTTTAAAAACAATAGACAAAGCTTTGCTTGTGAATCTAAAATGTTTTTGAATGTTTCTTTTCATTCACTGCTCCAGGTATGACACTGTCCATCTCATTGTCAGGAAAGAATGGAAATGCCTGCCAGAAAAATCACAAATCAAAAGAAAATGGCTTATGAAGCAGAGATGTCTTTTCCAAAGGGTCTCAAATTATAGAACTATCAGTGTGGATGGGGTAGATATTATGAACACCTACCTGATCTTTGCATATACTCAAATGGCCTGATCTAAATCTTATTGGTATCAATGGAAAGACTTCCATTGACTTCAGTTGGACTTTGCATCAGGCCCTATATTTATATCTAATCCTTGTATTGAACAAGTCTAGTCCACTTGGAACTGTTGGGACTATTTTTAATCAAGTTACTAAAAGATATTTAGACAGAAATATCCTTGGCCTGAATGAATCACTTTCTGCATCTAATAGTTTCCCCAGAACCTGTCAAAAAAAAATCATCAAAGGCTAGTACTTAGATAAACAATATCAAGATGCTTGAGTACTAAGCAGTGATAACATTTTACCTTTGTTTGCTGTGAGAAAGAGGGTTGTACATAAGCCCCACAGAGTTTTAACTTTCACCAAGTTAAATAAAGGTTTAGTAAATGGCATTCATGCCCTTTTAACCCCCAATATCCAGAGTGCATCCTGTGTGACCATTCATTACTTATGAAATGGCTGTAATTTATACCAAATGGGGTAGGTGAATTCAAACAGAAAGATACCATCAATGATAAAAAGATAACACTTCTCTGTAACAGATGCTTCATTTTATGATGGAAATGGGGAAGCTGAATGCTGCAGGTGCCGGGCTGACATTAGGTCTGTGGAGAATCATTAGAGCCTCCTTAGAGATCTAGGTTTACTCTGTGTTTAATCAGCCACAGTCAGAAGAAATGGCTTCATTTCAGCTTGATGAGAGCCAGATTACAAAAGGAAGATAGATGGCCAATAAGGTTCATTACTATAAGCATATTGTCTTAATTTGAAGAAACAAGCTGGCACCCTGTGCTGGGGAAAAAGTAAAGTGCAATATGGCAAATATCAAAACCCAGTTATTTCAAGTCTCTGTGCTCCCCATAATGAGAATTTCTTGGTTGTTCTTCTTTTAACCAATATAATTTTTTAAACAAACAAACACATAAAAATGCAACACACCACCAACTGCCAAGTTACTCATGAGATTCCAGTGCTTCAGGTTCCAAAAGGCAGAAGCTTCTTGAAATATTTTGCTCATCTTAACAATTCTCCAGACTTATATATTTAAATTGACTGTTGATCAAAAAGGTCTCTAACCATAGTATGAACATATACTGTCTAAAAAGGTCGAGGTGAAACCATCTATTAAAACCTCCCAAGACACCCACAGTCCAACTGGAACAATGAAACTGTCAGCCAATATGGGGATGCTTGTGCCAGCAGGAAAAGGTACATTCAAAGGAGGTGGACCCAGACCAATGAACGCATTCCCGCAAGAGACAAGTACCTCTCTGCTTTCAGAACTAAATACAGAAGTCCTTTCTTTTACTTAGCTTTCCCTCAATCTGTTCTTTGTTATTTCTCTCCCTCACAAACACACACACAAAATTTCCCTATAAACTAAACAAGCTGGTTCTTCTACAGGACAGTGTCAAAGACAGGGCTATTGTTATTTTGATTTTGAAAAACATGGGGAACTTTCAGATAATGTGATGGGGACAAAACTATTATTACTATTAATAGTTTATTCTGGAGGAGCACCTAGAGAGGCTCCAATCATGTTGGGATAGTGTGGTGACAGGCACTATCCGAACATCTAGATCTTGATTTGCAGAGGTGCTGAGCACTCACAATTTCATTTGAAGTAAATGGGAAATGTGGGTGCTTAGCGCTTCTTAAAATCAGGACAGTAGTAAATGCTCCAAAGAGATTACAGTCTAAGGACCTGATCCAATGGCGTAGTTTCCTCTGACTTAATGCAGTTTGGATCAGGCCCTGAAAGATAAGAAGGTGAAACAAATGGAGTAGGGCTACAGAGGGATGGGTAACATTAGATGTTTCAGCATAGTCTGTGTGCACAATTTGTAGGTGTAATAAGCAGGAATCACAATATGCCACCTGCTTAGCTGTTATTAGATGGCAGATTTCCATACACATCATGGCAGAGGGGAGTTTTAAGGAGGCACTGGAGGGAGAATACTGTGGTTGCTTTATGGAGCTCGAGGAGGTGTTTTCAGGCAGCATGAGAGCATGAAGGTGCTTAAGGGAGAAGTGGATAATCAAGGTTGGCAGAGCAATGGAGGGGGTTGACATCACACTGATATAACGGGATGGACAGAACGGGGCTAAATTGTGAATTGGCTTTGAAAGTAACAACAAGAAGTTTGTATCTGATGCAAAGGAGAAGCCAATGGAGAGACTTAAAGAGGAGGGTGATGCGGGTAGGGCGATGGGCCAACCAGGATGCTTTTAGCAGCTGCATTTTGAATGGAGTTGAGGGGGATGAGGTTGCTGTACTCAGGACATGAGATGATCATCTAGAACGTCTTGATAGATAAAATAGAAAAACAAAGGATAGGAGTATCCTCCAGTTGTCACTAGTCTATTATAGATAGTCCCATGCAAATAGTACGCTATCTGCCATTTTCCTGGTGTCCAGGAGGGCTTTTCTGCTAACTTCCTTGTTTCATCTCTTTCAGCTTTTAGTCATTCAAGATCTCTTAACCCGATTTTACACTAGTGCAAATATGAAAGTGAAGGAATGACAAATGATTTACACCGTGGTAAGGGAAGAGAATCAGGCCTTTTGAGTCCCTTGAAGCATAAAGAATATGCTCACTTTCACCTCACCACTCTTGTTTTCCTAACACATCAAAAAAAGGATCTCAAGCTCTAGGAAGAACAATAACATTCATTTGATCCTCACATACTTTCCAAATGCCTCCTAGTAAAAGTAAAAGCAGCCCATGAATAGTTACACACAAGCAAGTCTTTTTAAACAGTTCTGTACATGTCACATCTGTGGTTTTGCAATATATGTTGCATCTCCATGGAGAGAAACCTTTAATTGTCCAACCCAATAACTATTTTATAGCTGTACTGACACAAAAGAGTAGTGAACTGATCCCTGAACTGCTCATAAAAGTGCATTTGCACAGACTTCTCTATGGAGTGAGCTGGAGATGCCTAGATAGTCTAATGTGAATACATTATCAAACCTTACCTTTACTTAGGCACGTTGACTACATTTTTTAGAAAACGATAGGCTGAAACATTCACAAAGTGGAGACTTAAGAAGCTTAACAATTGGTAGAAATATTATCATCCACCATCGTGGTAACATTATCCAGTCATTCCCACCCACAGACATATGCATGCATGCTGGATTTAGGCTTAGAAAACTGCAAACAACACCGTAAGTGTGTGGTCCTCAGTGTCTGAGGATGAAGTGAGCAGAAACGTTTCAAGCACGCTAGCTGAAAGAGGGGTGGGGGAAGGGAGAGGAGTGGATTTCCCTGCCTCAGTGACGATCATCTCTCTTTCTACATACTGCTAAACTATACTTGCCAGGTATGGCTTTTATCCTGCCTTCTGAAGAGCAAACCTTTTGCCTTTGGAATGCACCAAATAGCATGCAGTTTAAAAAATATCACCTGGTGAAATATTCTCAGACTTCCTATAGGCCCTTCCCTCCCCTCCTTGCCACTTAGCAATTACTTAATTTAAACGCTGTTATAATTAATGGTGAAAGACCAGATCCTCAGAGCTCTGCACCCAAGCCGGGGGGGGGGGGAGAAGGGGAAATCGACAGCTTTCTGCGTTTTGCCCCACCCCCCCAATATCAGTTGGATCCTTGGCATCAATTAGAGCAAGTTCAGAGCTGCTTTAATTTGCACCAATTGAAAAGACTTGCTAGAGGTCATTCTGTTGGCACAGGATTGCTCAACACTCTGGCCATGCCTCCTTCTGTCCCTAGGATGCCCATCGCATTCTGCAATGCCCGGAGAAGATGGGCAGGTGGGGTGGCGTGGCATACAGCCAATTATTCCAATTTTATGCCACCTGGGATTCCCCAGGAAAAGAGGCTGCCCTGTTAGGACACCTCGTTGTTCCCTTTTCATTGCAGCAAAGGGGACAGAGTGTGTGTCAAGCCTGAACTGTCTGACTTAAAGTTCTTGTTTTAAAAATGAAGCTCAGCTTTGCTTTTCTGCAAATCACTCCTATGTGACTCAAAGGGGGGAAGACGACAATGTAAGTGGACAGACACCAGCTTATTAATAAGCTTTGGGCAGGCTCAGCTCTCTCGTGTATGTGCAAATGCCAATGTTAGCATTGGAAATGCAACATCATTGGTTTTGGATAGAATTTCTGCCACCAAAGGGCCTGTAAAATCTTGCTCATGTGCACAGACCTTCCTCAGTTGAAGTCAATGGGTAAATAAGGATTATTCACAATGAGTAAGGTTTTTTTTTCAAGGCTGGGACTTTATTCAGCGACACAATTAAAGAGATACCACTTCTCACCTATGATGGGCATGGGGCATCGCATTAGATTCTGGCAAGAAGGTGGAATTTTCTTCCAAGCACATCTGCTGTCTGTGGACGGCATTCAGTGGAATAGATTTTTTTCCCCCTCAGCGTACGCACATGCCAAAGCCTTCTTGCGAAAAGTACTTAATGTTCTACAGCATGACAGTCATGCGGTGCCTGCCAGTGCAAAATGAACACCCTTTCTGGGATAGTTGCCATTTGCACTGGCACCAGATCCTAGTGAAACAATCATGTCGAGGCACTTTACACATGACAGTGAAAGTGCACACATGTGAAGCGCTCCTAAGTACAGTGCTGCAGATCTTGGCACACTATTTTACATTCTGCTTAGCAATCAAGTACACATGGAGCAAGAGAATCCTGTGCCAGTGACAGTTGCAAGTAGGTGGAATTAGTACCCACATAAGCAATATATTTGTCAGCAACCTAGGGAAGAATGTGCACCAGTGTTCATTCCAGATAATATCCCTGCTGGGATTTCTGGATATACCATAGTGTATTATGGCCTTGAAGGAGGATACTCCGGCAATATGGTTCTATCCACCTATCTGATCATCAATGTATATCTCACTTAATCAGTTCCCTGATTGCAGTGGACAAAGGAGTTGGCGGAACTCCCTCCCTCCTATTCTCTGTCTGTGGTACACAGCGCTTTAGTCTTCTGAGGGTTGTACTACTTTGATCTAATTTGGGTTGTTGGGTGACCTGTGCTATATCAGATTAGATGATCTTGTGGTCTCTTCTGGCCATGAACTCTATGACTCAGTTGGGTGGTACATCTGAAGAATTCAACAAAAACACAACATTTTCCATTGTGGATCAGACCACTGGTCCACTAAGCCTCCAACAGTGGGTAATACCTCAAGTTTCAGAGGAAGCAACAACCTAAATAGATAAACACCCTAGAATGTACTTAAGACAATGGTAAAATGCTTTACAGGACGGAGTCTTCCTGACCGCTGCAGAACATCAAGTTTGTCATAAAGCATGAAGTTAGATTTGCCATATACTGGTCTGTATGGCTACCCATAAAAGCTCAAATTCATCCTTCAACTGGCATTAATGGGTTTGCCAAGGATCATTTCAACCCATAACTAGTCAGAAAAATTAAAATTATCCAGCTCTACTTAAAATCCTGCTACAGTATTTGGAGACTGCATTTTTTTTTTTACCTTGAGGATTTAGAATAACCTATGTAACAGTGACGATACTGCAAGGAATTGGGAAATCTGTACCAGTTGTGAATGGGTCCTGGAGCTAGTTACTCAAACAAGAGATTGTAAAAGAGAAAATTAATATATTTATCTTCCAGAAAGCTGCCACTTTGTATGTCTGGATCCACAACTTCATTGCTGGGTACCTATTCTGTTTGCTGTTGTAGATATGTCACCTCATTTCTTTGCTAGAGAGAGAGGAGAAAAAAAGCTAGTAATTTATGACTCTTATTAATACGGTAGGCTGGATGTGTTGACAACATGTCAATAATTATTTCTGGAAAGACCCTAACAGTAGACTCGAGGACACTGTAAGATGACTCATTTTACCAGAAGACAGATATGTGTGACCTGAGCTTTATGACAGATGTCAAATATATCGAAGTGTGATATGAGGAAGATCATCTTATTGGCAAAGTAATGAGAGGCCACTGAGAAGATTAATGCTAAGTCTGACTTCTGTTGTGTGTTGTGTCCCCCTTCCCCATTTTTTCTGTAGGTGAGACAGAGGAAAGAGAGGGATTGCCCATGGTCTCGTGTAGACCTGATGTGAGAGAAATTTGGATATGCAATAATCCCGGTCAGTGTGACACCTTCCTTTCTACTGGGAGAGTTTAAAAAACAAACAAACAAAAGCACCTCAGCAGAAATAATCATGGCTTTTGATAAATCTGTGGCTCTGCTGTATGTGAGTCCAACTCACCAAACAGTGTGGCCCTCATCTTCCAAGTGGCTAGTGACTTTGAGTGCCCAAGTTATGACACTGTAAAGGGGTCTTATTTTCAGAAAGTGCTAAGTACCCACCTCCTGAAAATGAAGCCCTTTTGTCTCAAATTGGCCATGGTCACCCAAAAATGGAGGCACCCAAATTCACCAGTCTCTTTGGAAAATGTAGGCCCAGGACATTTTTGTTTTCTGATGATAGCACAACGACACTTTCTTTTCAAATCTGGGACATTAGTCCCTGGGAACAGCTGAGACACCTTATTTGGTTGGAGTTCCTTGTTCATTACTGATCTGCACAGGAGCTGCATGCTGCTGGCATTGCTGCTGATTCTCCCTTGAGAAGGAGAGAGAGAAATAGAGTTCCTTTCAATCTAACTTCTAGAATTCAATAAGGCATTCAGCTATGACAGTGATGGTCATGGCACTGCAGCCTGGAATAGAATAGAACAGAATAGCTCTGGCAGCCTGCCATGCAGTCTAACGGTTTGCACGCTAAACTCCATCCCCAGCAGTGTTAGGGTTCTCAGATTACCACAATATGGTGGCCTTCAAGGGTCATGCCATTCCATCTTTCTGTTGGCAAGCACACCCCCACAGCTCTTTTCTCTTTCATGCCTGCTTATCCCCAGAGGAGCGGAGCTCACGGAGATGTCACCTTGAAATAAGGACACTGAACTTGCACTTCTATGATGGACGGAAGGCTACAGAATAGGATGACCAGATATCCCGATATTTGGGGCTTTTTTTTTGATATGGGCTCCTATTACCCCCTACCCCCTGTCCCGATTTTTCCCACTTGCTATCTGGTCACCCTGCTACAGAATGCCACGTCGATTGCAGGAACGGGGAGCACAACCCGTTCTGTATGACAGGCCCAGGTGTGTCCTTTCTCATGGACGGTGTTTAATACAAAACATTGTGTTTGAAATATGAACCAGCCCTTGCGTTTATAAAAGATGGTCATTTGTGTAGATCCCCAAAAGATTAATTACCCCACTATTCTGTGCTTCTGCAGGAAGGAGGTGTTAGGAACTACTGCTTAGGCTTATGACTGACTGTTCTGAATGGCTGGGTGCAAATCCTGCTCCTTCGTCTTGTGGCTCGATAAAGCCTGGAATGCATGTTAGGGTACTGAGAAGTGGAGCTGGGTTAAATTTTTTGGCCTCCTCCCTTTTTTTTCCCCCTTTTTTCATTGAAAAATGCAGATTTGTGACACTGGACTATTTTGTGAATTCATGTTGTTTTTTCCCCAAATTGTTTTGGTTGGGGGGGGGAAAATGAGAAAAAAAAATCAAAATGTTTTGTTTTGACATTTTCGTCTCAAAATAAACTCTTTTGAGATGACAATGTCAAAACAAAACATCTTTTGGCTTTTTGATATGCTGGACTTTTTGGAAAATTTCATTTTTGGTTTGACCTGAACCAATTCCCTCCCCCCCCCAGAATTGTCAGGGAACTAAAAATTCTATTATTCACACAGCTCTACTAAGGACCACTGTGTGGCTGGTGCATCTGTGGATACGTGAATCCACTGGTTGCACCACTCCACAGGGTGGGAGATGCAGCTGAATCTGCCCAAAGGCAGTAGTATTGATGGTGGAGCAGTTTTGGAGGAAGAGTTTATGGTCCAGCAAGCTATCGTTGACCTCCTATGTGCACAGACAGGGCTGTTTTCCTATGAAACAGAGGTGTTTGCACATAATATCAATGTCAAAGTGGCAAAATTATATACTTCAATTAACTGAGCTGGTTTTTTTAGTCCTCATTTTTTTATCTGCGCCATTTTGTTCTTTGTTTGCACAGCACAATGGGGTCCCGCTCCATGACTAGGGCTCCTAGTTGCTACAGTAAGACAAATAAATAAATAAAAATAATATATGTCCTGCTTCTCTTTTCACCAGAGACATTTTTGTCACTAAGGTGAAGTTTTTTCAAGCTGGAAAATATGAATATAAGGCAAGGCACTTGATGAAACGGAGGGTACTTCTTGACTATACCAAACCAAACCAAACCAAAAGTTCTTTCAACAGAGCAGGATATGTAATACATAAATCAAAACCAAGAAGATCATGTTCATGGTTTCACCAGGAATAGGACAAGTTTCTTTCATTCAGCTCCAGTAGTGGCACGAATTTAACTATATTGTGTTAGCAGACGCTGCTATATTAATTAAAAATGTAGTTCTAATTATTTACCCTAGTTGGTTCATACAAATCTCAGTAGTGTAATCAGTGGGCTTCCTTAAGGATTTTCTCAGTATTCAGAAATAGAAAGGGTTTGTCTTTTCACTTTACTTAGGAGTGTATTCAGACTCTGCTTTTTTACTTCCAGGTCACCAGTTCTAATCTGGCCCAGTTGTGTCAATAATGCTTAGCAATCATATAGTATTTCTATATGTGCAATGCATTGTATGGATCAACTAATTAATCTTGCAAAACCCCTGTGAAGGAAGAGGGAAAGTATTATTATCCCTATTTTACAGATGTGGAAACTAAGGCAGAGAGCTGACTCATTTAATATTAATATATGGAGATATGCCTATCTCATAGAGCTGGAAGGGACCTTGAAAAGTCATTGAGTTGAGTCCAGTCCCCTGCCTTCACTAGCAGGACCAAGTACTGATTTTGCCCCAGACCCCTAAATAGCCCCCTCAAGGATTAATCTCACAACCCTGGGTTTAACAGGCCAATGCTCAAACCACTGAGCTATCCCCTCCTTAGAGGAAATGGCAGAGACTGGAATAGAAATCAGGATAATCAGACTCTTAACCCTGCACTTGTTCTTCCATGAGTAGTTATGTCTGATGGATGATTCTTCAGTGGTTTGATGTGCTGAGATTAGTTCTTGCATCTGAACATAGTAACAAAAAATTTACAAAGAAAAATATCATTTTTTTTATGATGGAAATTTTCTTTCTTTTTTCTCTTACCAAACTGAGTTAGGACACTGAGGGGTCAAATCCTTGTAATTTAATAGGACAATAGAAGATGAGTTTGAGAGCCTTAGCAAACCTTGAGGGTCCAGCTTTATATATTCTTGGCATATATTTAGTCAAGTGTTTACTTTCAGCACAAGTTGCGTTTCGCACTGCAGAGCAATGGCCTTGTTGCAAACAGCAGAAAGAAGCTCAAAGCAAAGAGAAGTGGAGGGAAGAAGTGGTGAGGTTAGAGCCAAAGAGGCCTAACAGTAGTATTCTGTAGCTCACAGTTGTGGGAATCTCAGTGTTTGCTTTGTTGGGAGTATGCAGGAGGTAGACCATATTCAAACTCTATCTCCAGCCCATGGTGAATGGTAAAGAGTGGATGAGGAATTCTTGGTTTTTCTTCCTTTGTCAAATTCTCTTTTCTTCCGTTTCCAATCCCCTCTCATCTCCACACTTCACTTTTTCTCAATCAGACGAAGGAGTCGTCTTGAATAGAAAAAGCTGCATCATCTAAGCTGTTACAACATAATAGAGAATGATGTAACTCTACACAGCCTGTCGTGTACCCTGGAAGTGTAATTAATAGGTGTGCTCTCCCCCTATCCAAGGCAGGTGCTTGACTGATACAATTTGGGATATCAAATACCAGCCTGAATTGTTTGTTGTGGGTACAAGTAACACAGGTAAGAACACCTGTGAACCAAATACTCTTTATGAATTCTGGCCCACTTTAATTATACACTTTCTGCAAACAGTCAGTACAAAAAACCCAAACATAAATGATCATGTAGCTTGAAGAATCAGACTTCTCCAATGATACGAGGCAAGCCTATATAAAAACATGCTTTATAAACCAGAGTCATCAATGTTCCAGGTCCTGCAGCATGGATTTCATTGAAAATCAAATGCCCTTTAAGCATATTTTCATGACAATATATCCAGTATCCCTTTCATTATATCCCCCCTCCTCTTCTCCCCTGTTCTATTTCTGGTTTGACCACATGTGAACCAAGATTAAATGATTTAGACACCTTTTTTTTTTCCAGCAGCTAGTTGCATTTGCAGTCTTCTACAAAAGTGGTTAAAATGAATTTTAATATGTTGATGGCACTTATTGAAGAGCTTAATATTCATAATAAATACCCCTTGGAAGTAATCACTAGCACATCCTTTTGACAGAGGGGTCAAGGCTGCTAATGACAATAACTACTGCAAAATGCAATTCAGTCAATTACGTTAATTAAATTTCAAACTCTGTAATGTCTTCCCATTTATATAGTAAACTAATAGGGGGGAAAGAACACCATCTTTATCTACCTCCATTTATATCTCCCAAAATGTTTCCTTATGTTTTGTTTTAACATTTGCAGCTCTCACCAGCTTCTCAGAACATTTAAGATAATTATGGGCTTGGCAAATAAAGCTTATTCTTCAGCAAGAAAGGTTGAGATTTTCTTTTGAATGTTCTTTTATAGAATAAAAGCTTTTGCTTCACAGATCCTAATCTGGTATTTACAGACTAGCTTATTTTGGATAGTGCCAGCATTCCAGCGTAAATGGTAGAAGTGTCTCCATTTCAGCGAATCCTTTTTTAATTATATTGTTTGAAATGGGAGTAAAAAGGAACACAGCTGTCTGGAGATTTTAGTAGTATACAGGTTAGAGTATACATAATGAACTCATGAGAAATAACAGCAGCAGAGGTTTAATATATTTTGTGTCGAAGGTATTTTACACTATGGGCCAGATCCTCAGGCGGTGTAAATTGCATAGCTTGATTCTATATAGGTTCTTACACCACACTCATCACAGCAGAATCTGAATTCCTATGGACTCCAATTCATATACACCAGCAGCAGATTTGACCCATGTTTGTAATGGAGCAATGATGTGTAAAATTAAAGGCCTACATTATCTGGAACATACATGAATTAAATTACAACCAGCAGTGACAATCCTACTCTGAATTCAGTAAAATCAATAACATTGTTCACATGCACACAGTAAGTACTCCTGTGAACGTTTGTAATGATTGTTTTCGAGGAGGCTACATGACTTTAGTGACTATTTTAGAGTCATCTATCTTTTGGGGAGCCCCTTATTTTGCCAGTAGTATAATCTTTGTGATCAGCAGCAAATAAGGTTTGAAAAGGATCCCCCTAAGCAAATGCATTTGGTTCTGAAATACAGACGGGGGTATTTCCTTTGCATCTCTGTGTTTTCGCTGAACTCTTGTAAACTGCAGCAGTATCTTCAGTGGGCTCCCAAGTTCCCTGACAATGCTATAAATTTCATTAGGAAGATGAAGTCCTACAGTGCAATTAACTCCAAAAGTGGTACAAAGCAATAGCTTGGAGATACTGGCCTACAGTACTTAGCACTTAACTCTGAAATTCAGATAAGCCCTATCAACTCAGGGTTGTGTTTAATGTTCACTCCTGCTTATATACCGCAGACACAACCTAGCGGTCACAGTGTTAACACTCCCCAATATCTATTACAATTAGTTTTTGATTAAGAGGCCTAGCATGGCTTTTGAAGCCTTTTATGTTGTGTCAACTGGCTAGTGATGGAGTGAGATGCACAGACACCTCCCAGTAACAAAGCATCTTGTAAAAGGTTTCAAGTGAACTATTTTATCATCCTAATGGAAACCAGATGACTCTAACTCCCCCTTTAATTTCAACTATTTACTGAAGAGTCCTTGTTTTGAATTACTTAAAGATTTATTCTAAACCACTATCTCATGCATTAAGAATCACTAATGACAAAGCCATTTCAAGTAGAGCAAAGCTTTTAAAGACAACTGTGACTATGCCATTGCATTTTATTCTTGAGCGTATACCACTTTGTAATGCCTTTGCATTTTTATATCTCTGCTTAAATTTTCTTTCTGATTATCACGAACACAGCTTGTATTCAAACATTTTGACGCTGTAGTGGAGCTTCTAGTTGTGATGGTGATAGTCAGTGGTTTTATTCCACATTAGGATAATTGACCACAATTTGGCCTGATCCTCCACGTTGGGCCTGATCCTTATCATAGACTCATAGAATCATAGAATATCAGGGTTGGAAGGGACCTCAGGAAGTCATCTAGCCCAACCCCCTGCTCAAAGCAAGACCAATCCCCACCTAAATCAACCAAGGGTATGTCTAGACTACCCGCCATATCGGCGGGTAGCGATCGATTTATTGGGGATCGATATATCACGTCTCGTTAAGACGCGATATATCGATCCCCGAACACGCTCCCCGTCGACTCCGGAACTCCACCGGAGCGAGCAGCGGTAGCGGAGTTGATGGGGGAGCCGCGGCCGTCGATCCCACACCGTGAGGACCCAAGGTAAATCGATCTAAGATACTTCGACCTAAGCTATTCTCGTCGCTCAAGTGGCGTATCTTAGATTGATTGCCTCCCCCCCCCCCCCCCAGTGTAGACCAGCCCCAAGAGTATCAGAGTAACCTTTGTTGACTTCAGGAGAATTACATGAGAAAGGGCTGCAGGATGAAGCGTGTAGAGGAAAATGCTGTTCTCGGTACACAGTTCAATTATTTCAACTGAGCAGCGAGATCTTAGGAGGAAAACCTGGGCCACACTGTGTTGGGTACTCCGTCGTAATGGCTGGCATTAGCTCCCAGGGTTCTAACATTCCCCATCTGGAGATGGAAGGACTTCAGGGTGGATCACCTATCGCTGCCCCTACTCCTCTCTGGCCTATCCTTTCCCTTGGCCCAAGTCATTCTGCACCTTGCTGCACCGGGAGTCATCAGAGAAGTGGGCTTGTGCAGTAGAACTCCACCATTTCCATTCAGCCTCCCCCACACAAAGAGCAAGGCTCCCCCGCATGAGCTAGGTCATGAACTGTTTATCATGATGTCACGTAACACTGTTATTTATATCTGTGTCAGTATTTTACCATGCGTATTCTCCCATTCTCTGTGGAATGGCCTTCTAAGATATTCCAAGCAATACAGCTAAAATATTTTGTACTCAGTAACCCTATTTGTGTCAAACAGTACAAGATTTCTATATATTGAAATAGTATTAGGGTGTTGAGTGGTATTAAAGAATAACATGGATAGTTTAATGAATATGGAAAATTGTAGCTAAATTAATGTAGAAAGAAACACTTGTGTCGGGAAAGAAATAAAGCTTTAAGCATGTAGGAGTAGGTCATGTATTAAAGTATAACCATTAAAAATGTTTTGAGAAACCAATGATTACTCTGAATAAACAGAAGGCATTGTGCTTTATTTATAAAAAACACCCGGCAAATATTGACTTCTCTTGAGGTGGATATCAAGATTTATTGACCCTTTGGGACAATGAATCTTCAGAGTTACAGAAACAAGTAGTCAATATGTATTGTTATGAAACAGTCATTGCAAATGTTTTCACTGTAAATCTCTCCATTCGGTTGATGGATTTCAAAAGTCTGACTATTTTCCCTTTGAAACCAACATCCTATAATATGTGGAGATGTACTTTAGCGGTACAGGAAAAACAAAGAAACATCTGTTCACTTCCTGCAAGGGGACAAATAACTGCTGCCAATTAGGATGCCATTATTTATATATGTGATCTGATTGGCTCATCAAAAATAAATAATATTTGTCATCACCAAACTCAGAAGCATATATGTAATGCATTAATTTCTACAGACGATCTAATTGCGTGATACTGTTCCATACTTCACAGTTATTGACTCCTGAAGTTGGACTTCAGAAAGTTACTGACTCTTTACCTTGCTGCTATCAGCCAATTGCGAGGAATTTTTTTTTTTTTAATGTTTGGGACAATACTAGTTAGAGCTACAGATGGGCCCAGAGCTGGTTCTAGGTAGGGATGGGTGAGCAGAAGTAGCAGCCGAGGGGTGCTGCCCTATTGTGCTGCTCAGTTTTTTCTTTCTCGACTATTTGGGGCAGGGGGTAAGAGGGGCATGTTGAAAACGTTTTCTGCCCTAGCCTGCAAAATGGCTAGAGACGTTCCTATTGGCCTTAACTGCAAAGTTCAGATTTGGATCCAGGTCTTAACAAATTCCAAATTACAGAGGTGCATGATAATAATAAGTGATAATGGAATACATTACACATTATACCCTGAGAGCTAAAAGCACATCACAAACGTTAATTAATTGAGCTTCACAACACCACTTCAGTGCAGGCAACTATCATCTACATTTTACAAATGGGAAAACTGAGACACTGAAAAATTAAATGACTTCCTGACGGTCACACATGGAATCAATGGCAGAGCTGGAGTGAGAACTCAGGTGCACTGATTCCCTCCGCTCCGTTCTTCGATTTTGAATTCACCTTTTAGCTGAGGCTAGATATTATATTATTATGTTATATTATTATAACGTAACCCAACTTAAATAATGTAATTTTCAAGATGAGTATGTCATACTGGGTACAATGCACTTAAGATTCAAATACACTTTTTTTTATTGTGACTATCACACTTGAAAGTAACATCATTTATCTTTACAAATATTCATCCACACATACATATAGAATCTAATATATAAGTATTATAATGCTTACCATTCAGTCCCTTGTGAGTATTCATTCCTCAAGTTTTGCATCATTTTTATTACCAGGAAGAAAACCCAGTAGGGCTGGACAGAAAAGCTACAGTTGAGCTGAAGAGCTAACCATAAATGAACAAAAATCTCACTCCTCAAGGCATATCTGAGAGAGAAATGCTGAGAATGCAGGTGTTTTTTTTTTAAAAATATCTTGGTAAAACTTTTACCATTGGCAATTTAAATACATTTTGCTGAGAATCAATACACCGCTTCCGTGATCATCAATAGGATACTAAACTCCAACATTTATATGTTTTAATATATTTTTTTCAGTAACGATCTAAAGGAGGGGCTATATTTAAAGACACAGATAAGTTTGGGGATGAAATCAATTCTTCATTTCATATTCTGCGATGTTGTCAACAGAGAGCATGGTGAGCTCAGGGTAAGAATCAATTGCAGAATAAATAGCTGTGCAACACTTTTTATCAATGATTTGAATAACTTTACTGTGGCTGCCTTAATTAAAAAATAATTTGTTGGGAAAGCAAGGGAGAGAAAGAGAGTGAGAAATTAATATCTTAAAATTAGGTTTCCTCTAGATTTAATTCCAGATGCCTTTAAATATTGGTCCTTGCCCTTCCCAAAGTTACTTCTATCCACTATTTTCATGAGCTTGCTGTAAACTGCCAGTTTTCCGGTGTTAATTATTAATATGACCTGTTTATGTACTAGTTATCCAGCTAACCATTAATGTCTGTTTACTCATTGATGACCTTTGCAACTGCGTACCAGTCTCTTGGCCTGTAAATGTCAACATTTTTTTAAATAATCGAAATGCTCTTCATATCTTACGACTATCTAACCAGCCCCTTAAAGATTTTTTTTATTTAATGGAAAAACAAAATGTAAATACTGTCATTTTGCCAGGATTACAAGTCACCGAATTTTAAGCGAAGGGAGTTTAAGCCAAAAGGTCCAAGTGAGAAAATCCAGAAGAAATAATTTCACTATAAAGTTCTCTCCCTTTTGTACTAGAAACCAAAACCCACCCAACCAGCACTAAAGGACCGGGACCTAGTTCTGGGGAATGGAACACATTTTTCTCAAAATTTCATTAAGCACTTCCACATTCAAATAAGTCTGCAGGATTTATCTCTAGTTAGGCAGTCAGTATACATTAACCCTGATACTGGCAAGACATTTCTAATCCACACACTCTCCTCCTAATGGCTAAAATTTAGATTAGGCAATACAGCTGGATTAAGGCAGCAAAGGATGACCTTAATTTTACCCATCACTGCAAACTGTGTATCTTTGGGTTTTGTTAATTACGTTAGCCTAATTTAAACAGACAATCAGAAGCCCAGTTAAAAACAAAAAGGAAAGCATTCCCCCCTAGAAATGTTGTGTATGATGGTCTCTCCCTAGCTGTTAGTGAGATTATAGAAGCAGGCAGCTTTTTTCTTCTTTGGTCAACTAACATCCTTGACTAGGAAAAGCCCCCTTGAAATATTATCTTTGCAATAACATTTACAATTTGTAGATTTGAAACCGGCTTTTTACTGAAATATTTTCAAATATTAACATCTTCCTGTCCATAAGTAAGAGTGGTGGCATTTACAGAGAATACAGTTTTGAGATATGTCGTGCGTGTATGTTCACATTTTCTCGTCCATTGAGTTCTAACTTCAATAACATTTGGGGGGTTTTATGAGCTACAGCCCTGAATGCTTACTGAGACTGTCATTTCATGTTGAATTTATCATATAGAAAGTAAACTGTGGAGCAAGCTGTCAGAAGTCACTGTATCTGCAGTCTTTGAGGATTTGGATTGGGACTGGGTGGGAGGTAAACTTTCTAGATCTCCGCTCTGAGCTGCATAGACCATTTGGATTCAATATTGTTTTTGTGAAGGAATTTGGCTGGGCAGTAACACATTTCCTTCAAACACTATGCTTCTGTACAGGATGGTCATACAGTACTTCGAGCATATAAATGCCTCTCAGGTTTTCAGTACTGAATGATAACTCACCTTGTCTTTCTCAGTGAGGTAGGTAATAAATAGAAATCTGGACTAGAAGTGAGACATTCTGACTTAGTTAAATCTTTTGGTGTCCTGAAAAAGACAAGTAGACTCAATTACTATGCCAGCAACTATATAAAGATTGTCAAATTAAATATAAAAACTTATGTTTAAATAATGGTATGACAAAACCCAAGACAAAAGAGGAAAATCAAAGCTATGCTGACATTGTGACCTGAAATCACCGTGCTGTGGGGAAAAAAGATGTCCTCTAAAATGTGTATTATTGTCCTGAACTTTTAGAATAGAGATTGAGAGGCTAGACTTGGGTAAATCCATATTAACCTAGACACTCAAACAACTGGCTATTGAGGCATTAATTCATGCTGTGTTCCCACTATACTACAACCGCTTCTTTTTGAAATAATTCCACAGTTCATTTGCTAAATATGTATGCATAAAAGGTAATAATACTAATACCTTACACTTTCAATGATCACCCTTAATTAAGCCTCCAAAAATTCCTATGAGGTTAGATAAGTGATATATTGATATCGCTTCACACACCACTGAAATGTTTCAAACACAACAGTGGTTTAATAATGCACAATAACACTACACAACAGGACTGCAACTGAAGAAGCATACCACATCCAGCTGAAACTTCAGGGAGAATTTAGGTAGAATGTAATTATTTGTACTGGAGCTTCTCCAGGACATTGGGTTAACTCCATGTTTCTTACAAAACATACTATGGGACCTTTAATAAACCTAAATGGTAAGGACTTAAAAAAAAATCTCATTTGAAAGACCTTACCTCAGCATCCTTTACTATCGTGCTAGGGAATTCAGTGCTGACTCAGAGGACAATGCATAAACTAGAATATCCAGCACCATTTCCTGCAGCAACTAGGTCTTCCTTGTAGGTCTCCTATCTAAGGCTGACCTAGCTTGACATACTTTAGTTTGTGAAACAAGGGCCATGGCTCATATGTAATATTCCTCTGGGAAGCGGTGTTCTAGCTTCATCTACTTTCACATATGAATCAATGATATATTTAATCAATTTTTAAAATGCATACTATCTACATGAAGCTGTTTGTTTACCCTCTAACTATATAACCAGGCTCTATAGATCAGAGTCTCCTTTAAAAATTGTTTTAAAAAAACACAGATTCTTATTTGATAGACTGGAACAGCTCTATTTGCTTCATAGGTAGCCGGACAATTATTTTCCACTATAAAGAATATAATATTTACCCAATGGACCAGAAAAACTCCTTCATAGCCGCCACTCACCCCATTATGCCAACGTATTTAAATACATCGAAGGCCAGGTTTTGCTTGCCTTACTCATTTTGCAGCCAGTGGGACTATTTGTGCAAGTAAAGTGATCAGGAGTTAGCCCATATATCCCACCAACTTCTAAGACTCGTTTATAGATTTACGTATAAGAGCCTGAGGTAAGGACTTTGGGCAGACTTAGAGCTTCCATGATTATTTTTTTTATTTGTCTTGTGTCCTTCAGCTCTTCTGTCTTCTTCAATGGGAAAGTGGATTATTCAGCACTGTATTCTGTGCTGTGCAGGTAGGAGATGTCTTAAATATCTATATGCTGACGGGGTGAGTGGTTAGAGCATGTTTTTGTTACATATACAAAAGACCAGGAGTAATTTCCATGATCATTATGTTCCTGCAGGTGTCTGTCTGTCTCTCTCTCTCTCTCTCTGTGTGTGTGTGTGTGTGTGTGTGTGTGTGTATAGTTCCTGGGGAAAAAAATAGTATAATTGCAGAAGACAGGAGCATGAATTCATACCTCTGGATGTACACTATCCTTTTGTTAATTTGTTGAGTGCCAACAACGTGCTTGATGCCACATGGAACACAGAGGAGATACGTGTTCATATGGTGAGAGAGCCTCTCAGCACGTAACCTGTATCAATTTAGACTCCTTAAAACTCCCTGGGCCTAATTTTCTCCTTCAGGACATGAGTAACACCCATTGGCAGCATACCAGTATCTGCCATTTATGTGAAAGGATCGAGTCCCCTGACACTAAATTACTCCCATTTATGACATGTATCTTAGATCTCCTTTCACACCATTTGTGTACTTCACCGATTATCTCTGCTCCCAGGAGTTTACTGCCTTGGAAATCCCATATTTGGCATCATGGGAAACATGGATCATCTTTCTCTTTAGTTCTCTTTGTATCTTCTGTTTATAATATGTACAGATTCAGAGCCTGAAATTTAAACACTGTAGCGATGAACACAATGTATGTTTGACCCATTGTAGTGTTTCCATGAATAAGAAATGGGGTCCTTCCAGGCCGGCTCTACTGTTTTTGCTGCCCCAAGCAGCGTGCCGAATTGCTGCCGCGGACGGCGGGGGCAGTCCGTGCGCCGTTAGGGCGGCATGCGTGTTTCCACGGCGGCGGCAATTTGGAGGCAGCTTCTGTCTTGAAGCGCCGCCGAATTGCTGCCGCCGTGGAAACACGTGTGCCACCCTAACGGCGCACGGACTGACATTTCGGCGCGCTGCTTGGGGGCAAAAACACACGGACTGCCGCCCCTTGCAGATTGCTGCCCCAAGCACCTGCTTGGAAGGCTGGTGCCTGGAGCCGTCTCTGGGTCCTTCAGATGTCCTTCCTTCCTACTTTATCTCTTTGTCATCTCTCCCGCACAGACTCTCCTCTGTAGCTGGGATGTACATATGGTTCTCTGGTCATTTAGAGTGACCACACCAGGATCACCAATCATAGAAGTTAAGGTGGAGGAAACTATGGCTCACCAAGAGCATTCCCCAGTTATTGGGGTACATTTATCATTTGGATTCAAAATGTTTGATCAAGAATCTGACCGTGTTATGGGTAAAGTATTGTAGTGTCTAATGGTGGGGAAACTGCTGCTTTAAATCTAAGGAGGTTGCTTGTTCTTCTGATAATCCTTCTGATAACCCACTCTGTGGTTCCTCCCAGAGTCCCACCCTTTCAGAGGCAGCATACCTTAGGCACATATTTAACCTACCAATCAGTGTGCCATCCTCAGCTCCTGATGTGCAGTTCTGTTCAATTCCAACACAAGGATGGGCCATGACAAACACTAAATTCCCCAATTATCCTACTCTGATCTCTTCTCCCAGAAAACTTGTTCTAACCCAATTTTAGTCTCAAGGGGTTTGTATATAGAGAAATAAACTTTCATTGTAAAGTTTGGACCTGGGTCTGAAATTTCCACAAGGTCCAGAGCTGGTGTCAGCTCAAACTGGTTCTATCTGGATAAATAGCTGAACTGGTGGGTGCTTCTCTGAACAGGACCTTTGAACCAAAAGAGAGTCCCTTTTAATTTAAATTGTGTGGGAATCTGAGTTACACTCCATGCAACTGAATAAAGCAGAGCAGAATTCTGCTTGTCACTGTCTATGCTGGATCCTTTTATACCTGTTTGCATTCTCTTGAGCTGAACTGACTTAAAGATCCTAAAGGGAAGATAAACTGGGGAGATTTAAAACACTAAGGGCCCAGAACAAGACAGCTGGCTTTGCCACACCTTTTGGGCCTGGTCTACACTAGGACTTTAATTCGGATTTAGCTGCCTTAATCCGAATTAACCCTTCACCCGTCCACACTACAGAGCCAGTTAATTCGAATTAAAGGGCCCTTTAAATCGATTTCTGTACTCCACCTCGACGAACGGAGTAGAGCCTAAATCGATTTTGTTAATTCGAATTAGGGTTAGTGTGGACGCACACCACCGAATTACTGTGTTTAAGTTAATGGGGTAGTGTGGCCGCACACCACCGAATTAATGTGGTTTAAAACCGAATTAAGGTGCTTAGTGTGGCCGCGCACAATCGAATTTATACAACCTGTTTCCCAAATTCGAATTATCTAAATTCGGATTAATCCTGTAGTGTAGACATACCCTTGAAAGAAACCCCAGTGCAGGAAGTGTTTTGGGCAGGCAAAATGTGTTTTGGGCAAGTATGTCCTGGGTAAGGAGAGGGTGTACCCAGGGCAATCCTGCACCCCAACTATTTACTGTATGGCCCACAGAGGCCATGACAGATAGACAAGTTAGGGCAGTCCTAACCACACCTGGATAAAGAAAGCACAAGCTTCCCCCATCTCCCCATGTCCATCCCCACCCCAGTGGAGAGCCCAGCACATGGCATGAATTTGTCCATGAGAGCTCTATGATCATGTAAGATGAATCCATCCATTAATGTCCATCTGCCCGGGGTCATTGAAGGGTCTGTTAGAGATAATTAGAGGTCTGTTTTTCCTTTAAAAGTTCTAGTCTGTTTCCCTCACTATTTTCAAAACACCCTGAAGTAGACCATATATCACAATGAGGTCAAAGCGAAAGGAAGAAAAAAAACAACAATCCCTGAACAATGACAGTTTTCATTTATTATTGAGTGCGTCTTAAAGTCACCAGTCATCATCAAGAGAAGAATGGAGTTAGACACCTGACAAGGAAGATGCTCTGTGCAGAAGCATAATGTTCAATTCACTGCCAAGGCTGCTGACTTCGGAAACAAAAGGATAATATGTGAAATAATTAATTCCCTACCTTGAAGGTAAAGTGGCATCAGAATTACACTGACTGTGTTCAGGGTTTTTTAAAGTGACTTCCCTTTTGCTAATTTGGGCTTAGTAACATCAAAAGTTTTCAAGGCCTGCAGTCCTGAAGTCACGTGACTGCACCAGAATCTCAACTTACATTAAAAAAAAAAAAGTTTTTATCTCTCATGTATGTGAAGAAAAACTTGAAAATGTGTCCTAAAGCTAAAATGTCTGCTTGAATCTGCAGACAGCCTGAAACAACAGCTCTGAGAAGTGTAAAGTGCTCCATTCACCTTAATTTTCTGCCATTCCAAGGAACAGTGAGGCCATGGTGCAGGGACCAGGGCCGGTGCTACCATTTAGGCCAACTAGGCGGTTGCCTGGGGCGCTGAAAAGCGGTGCCCCCAATTTTTTTTTTTTACAGCGGTCACTGTGCTGGGAGGGAGAGGGAGTCTGAGCCGCCGGCAGGCATCCCAGGAGAACTCCTGGGTCAGCGTGCCGCCGGCAGCCCAGGGGTTCCCCTGGGTCAGAGCTGCCGCACGGATCCCCAGGCCAGGGGG
>NW_020664418.1:42412069-42417420 GCF_002925995.2 Terrapene triunguis | reverse complement strand
TTTCTTATGTTGTCTATTTAGGGAAGATTCCACAATCCTTACTCATGTCGAGCAATATCTTACTCCACTAATATCAGTCACACTGCTTGTGGAATAAGGTACTACTCACTTTGACTAACAGACGTCTTTGTGGAGATGAACATTAATAGATGTCATTAGATATGATCACGAGCTTGAAATCTATGAAACGACTAGTACTTGTGGAGCAAGATGCTACTCAGCATGAGAAAGGGTGGCAGCACCTAACCTATGGATTGTAAACTTTCTGTGCCAGGCATCTGTCTCATTATAAGAAAACAATAAGCACAATCAGAAAGTTAAATAAGTCTAATTATAGACGTCTGTAAAACAAGCACAATTTGAAGGAACTGTAATAATAATAATAATAATAGTCAAAGGACAACATTTATAGGTGATGTACAATAATATTACTGTGTGTGAAGGAGTGTCAGTAATCAAACATAGTCAACGAGGAGCAGTTTTTAATTCTCAGAAAGTGTTTAAGCTCAGACAAACTTAAATATTTTCCAAAACAATTTATATTTATTAATGGCTACTACAAAATCCATTTACCCGTAATCAAGTGAAACTTAAGGGTGCTGGCTTTCTTAAGTGCCTAGAGTCAACAATATTAAAGTAAATAGTGGAGGACATTCCAAGATAGTATTAACACAATTGATTTATTGATGATTGCACAATGGGAGGTTATCTTTTGTTAATTGACTCAGTAAATAACCTCATAGGCGTCACTAGTAGAAAAAAAATCTATTGGGTATTGGAAAGTTGACAGGGTTTAAAAGAGGGTGAGGGAGCTGTTACATTCCCTAAAGTTTGCCCACTCACTCAAATAATAACACAGAGATAACTCCTCTGACCAGATGAAAGCACTACGATACGTCTTGGGAGATGCTAACAAGAAACCAAGTGGGATCTGATGTATGCCAGGATAGAAAGTGAAGCCCTCAAATTCTGGTGGCTTGTACCATGTTGCATGTGAAATGCTGAGATTTCTTTTTGGCACTTGATTTCACATAAGCATGGCAAATGGAGTTGTCATTTTGGAGCTGTCCCTAACACAGAAAGAGCCTCAAGAAGACACATTTACATAAGGTATGCTCTATGCACATCAGACATACCTTATTTGTTCCATAACAATTTAGCCAGCCAACATTTCTCAAAGGCACGTTCGGAAAACCCAGCCCTTTCCCTTGCTTTTTGCCCTTCCCTCTCTTTCCCCATTTCACTCTATTTTATTTAGTGTTTGTTCAGCAAATGCACAGGGCTGTAAGTTCCTGATCTATTGAAGCACTTAAGCACGCGTGCCATCCTACCAATGTCAATGGGGCCACTCGCTCAGATTAATTATGAATGTGATTAGGACCCAGATGTTTAAAGCTACTTAGGCATTGCTGTGCTCAGCATTGCAACACCTAACTGCCTTAGGAGCCTAAATCTCATTATCAGAAGGATTTAGGCACTTTGGAGCCTAAATCTCATTGGCTGTCAATGGGATCTTGACACTTAGCTAAATACCTTTTAAAAATCTGGGCCAAGTGCTTTGCAGGATCAGGGCTTAGGTGTTTATTACTATTATTACTTGATCGTTTCATTGTAGGTCTGGCTGTCTCATTTCTTCAGTCTTGTCCAATGTGCACATGTCGTCAGACTGAGTTCTCTGGGCCCGTTCCTTGTTGACTTCATTACAGCTATGCCGAAGGACAACCCCACATTCAATACATTTAAAAGGATTCTGTTCTTCTCTTTCTAAGAATAGCTTCTTCCACTTCTGCCTCTTTTTGCTTAATTTTCTCGTGTTTTGCCTTTAATATTCTCCCCCACCTCTCCATCTCTCTGATAGTTTCTGCAAGACATAGGGGGTGGGGTGGAGAATATCAGGGAGCCAATTGCAGCTGCTGGAATTTCTAGCTAATTCTATATGGACACCAGCCCCAGAATAGACGATAGCAGGAGAGAGGCTGCTCTAATTATTATTGTCATTTATTACTTGTATTAGGATCTACCCCAGCTGGTGACTTCCCTCAAAGAGCTATGTTGCCAGCTGGGAATTGCTTGAGTTCAGTAGCACTATTGCCTTGTCCTTTCTGACTCCTAGCATGCTCACTAAACTGGGGCTGGGAAGAGAGTTAGTGGAGGAGCTGGGTACACTGGTCCTTACATACTGGAGATTCTCCTGGTGGGGGAATCTCACGCTAAGGAGCTATGCCATCAGGTTCTCATCTCTTTGTGCCACCTGAAGGGGTCAAATTGAGGAGAGAATCTGGTGCTTTATCTTTTATTCTTTCACGTTGGTTTCTATTTCTTTTCTCTTGTTAAATCTCTTTTTTTCCCCTTTCTGCCCTTCGCCTTCATACACCCTATTTCTGATCCCTCCATTTCTCTCACTCCCTTCTTTTCCCTCCCCCAGCAGACCCTTAGGCCAGGGCCAGGATCAATCTGGAAGCTCTCCTTCACTCAGCATGGACATAGGACATATAGTCGTTTGCTCCTATTTCAATTGCACTCAGCTGGGAGCAAACATCACTTCTGCTCTTGTCTGAGAACATCTAATAGACATCTGGGAAGGAGGAGACCCTGCCTATACTTTGGGTAAACAGCTGCCGAGGAGGGAACATGACTAACTAGTGCTTTTTTACCCATGGTCTGTAATATGTCAGGGGATTTGCAAGGGAATTAACTCCCCTCCAGCTTATGACCCTCTGGAATCACCTGCACCGAGTCATGCTGCTTTCCATGTCATATCAACAACCTAATGTGCAAAAATCAAACAATCTGTGCCACTTTTTTAAAAGCGTGCCCAGACTGCGGGAACAAAGGAGCTCCTGTTTCCTAATCTCAATAACAATTAAGACATCAGATTAATAGAATCTTTAAATGCTTTGACGGATGCATGTGGAACACTCTATGTTTGCATTACCATAAAGCCTATCAGCCCCCTTAACATTAAAGGTCACATACGGGAACATAAAATAACAGGGCTGCAAACAAGACCAAGCTTTCAGTCTTGTTGTGAAAAAATCATTGTCATTTCTTACATGGCCAGTTTTTGGAGCTGCTGGTCAGCTTCACAGGACCTGCACTTTACCCCTGAGAGCCATTTCATGGGCATGGAGTTCCCTGGCGTTAAGGAGCATGTCACTCTATCTCTCCCGCTCCCCCCTTTTCCTCCTCTTACTTCTTATTCCCCTTAGCCCATCAGCTAGGTTGGGTTATCATGCAAGCATCTGCCATCTTCATCTGTCTGAGCTGGCACTAAGGTCCACTTGCTTACTATCTTCTTTGATGCAAGCCGTTCGTTCCTTCCTCAACTTTCCCCAGGTCTTTTTCCTACCACCCTCTCGTGCCATGCTATCGTCTCCAGGTTCTCTAATTCATCCTCTGCATATTGTTTTCAACTCTTCCAAAAGGGCTGAACCTCCTCAAAAGAGCTGGGATGGACATGTATAAGGTGGATATCTGATGACTTTAAAAGCACCCAATAGCTCAAGGCAGCTGGAGCCCTTTAGCCTGGGAGCACAGACTACTTAGGAGAAGGAAATTTCTGATCACAGATTCCCATTCACGGGTTAAATGCAGCCTGGTGTTGGTCAGCAGAGACACCAGTCCCTTCTGTTGGTGGTCCACAAGGCAGGAAGAGAGCAAGTAAATACTTAGTTTAACTGGGGAAAGGCCCTCTCACTGTTGTATATGTCAGGAACGCCAATTGATATATTGTAGTTCTTATTGGTGCAAGGTGACTACTTCCCCCTTCTCCTTCCTTGACTCAAAATTGCACTCAGTGGTTCACTTAATGAATGTAATGCCCTTGCTAATAGGATTGAACCACAATGCCTATCCTTTAACTTGGCACCAAAGGCCTGTGTGCATTTACTTTTAGCTGGCTATTTTAAAATGCTGTCTGCCTGGTAACTGTTCCAGCGTCTGTTCTCCCAATATTCTGAGTAGTAATCCTCGGAATTATCCTGGATCAGACATAAATGAAGAACTTGTGCAGAGGACTCAAATTTCTCTACTGGGGTTGTAACTCAGGCCAGGATTAAATGCCAGCATTTATAGCGCCCCTGTGGAAGTGAGCGTTCTGAACTCCAAGGCTGACTGGATGTTCCCCTTAAAATGTTTAATGTTCAAGTATTGTGGGGATACAAACATTAGAAATCTCTCTGGGGAACAAGCCTAAAAGGTCACTGTTTTGGGGAGGAGTAGCTAGAGAACAGTGAACTCCAAACATTTTCCTTTGTGGGAGTGAGGGGAAGCAAAATCTTTTATTTGTCCTTTGCTTCTAACCATCCAACCTCCTGTGACCCATCATTTGTCCATTGCTCCTTGTGACACTGATGAGCTACCCCATTCACTTTCTTTCCTAGCCTGGTGTGAGATCTATAAAAAGAGCAGCAGAGCTGATGGATGTTTGAACAGATTGGCAGGCTCCTGTCAGTGCCCCTGCAGGAAGACAGTAGAGGGACACTCAGATTTTGGCTCATGGTCCCTCTTTTGCCTTAGGATTCTCAGCGATAATGGCCCTTAGGAGTCAGGAAGCCTTAGTATACTGCAGCATAACAGTACTTAGGGTAATGTCTTTTCTCTTTGCTTCTTCCACCTCCTCATATATTTTGTCATAGAAACTCAGGAAACTCTTCCTCCCAGCAACTTCTCTGTATGTGTCCCCTAAACTGAAATCACTCAATAAAAACTGTAAGTGATCAAATTTACACCTCTGCCACCTGCTCCAAGAGTTTGGTCATTTCACTGACCCAGTGTTTCAGCACAGCAGATGTCCCTGCCACTATCCTTGACCTAATCATAGCACTTACGACCCACATGTTTCTTACAGGGTCAAAAGTATTTTACAGACCAACCACTATAGCTTGCGTTAGATCCACAAGAACAGTGTGTGAAATTCCTGTTAGGTTCAGTTTCTCCTGACCTGCGAGGGCCAGGATAGCTGAACTTCATAATCTGTCCGAAGCTTCTTCACTTCCTTGGCACAGGCAGTTCCTTGGTGGAAAGAACAGGGGGCAGAGATGGGGGAGGGCAGAGGGAGGATGTGCTCAAATTCTAAAATCAGATGACAGGCACAGGTGCTGGCTGTGGAATAGTGCTGCAATCCTATGGCATGCACCACAGAAATCACAGGCTGGCCTCATTCTCTAGCTGTTCTGAAACACAGATTGAGTGTCAGGAGTTATGACTGTGTTGTAAAACTGTAAACCTGACCGCATACATTTATTAAAAATTCCCTGTCACTTTCTGTAAGAATCTGGGAGGCTGTTAGTTCAGTGTCCCAAACTGGGTAATTGCATTTTACCTTCTTAATTACATTCCCTATTGTTTAT
>NW_020664418.1:42349717-42377069 GCF_002925995.2 Terrapene triunguis | reverse complement strand
ACAAACTGGAGAAATGGTTTGAAATAAATAGGGTTAAATTCAATAAGGGTAAATGCAAAGTACTCCACTTAGGGAGGAACAATCAGTTGCACACATACAAAATGGGAAATGACTGCCTAGAAAGAAGTACTGCAGAAAGGGATCTGGGGGGTCACAGTGGATCACAAGCTAAATATGAGTCAACAACATAACACTGCTGCAAAAAAATCAAACATCATTCTGGGATGTATTAGCAGGAGTGTTGTAAGCAAGACACGAGAAGTAATTCTTCTGGTCTATTCTGCACTGATAAGGCCTCAGCTGGAGTATTGTGTCCAGTTCTAGGCGCCACATTTCAGGAAAGATGTGGACAAATTGGAGAAAGTCCAGAGGAGAGCAACAAAAATGATTAAAGGTCTAGAAAACTATGAGGTAAGATTGAAAAAAATGGGTTTGTTTAGTCTGGAGAACAGAAGACTAAGTGGGGACATGATAACAGTTTTAGGTACATAAAACAGGTTTTTACAAAGAGGAGGGTGAAAAATTATTCTCATTAACCTCTGAGGATAGGACAAGAATCAATGGGCTTAACTTGCAGCAAGGAAGGTTTAGGTTGGATATTAGGAAAAACTTCCTAAATATCAGGGTAGTTAAGCACTGGAACAAATTGCCTAAGGAGGTTGTGAAATCTCTGTCATTGGAGGTTTTTAAGAACAGGTCAGACAAACACCTTTCACGAATGGTCTAGTTCAGGGATCGGCAACCCTTAGCCCGTGGCCCACCAGGGTAAGCCCCCTGGTGGCCAGCATATCCCTCCGCCTGAGCCGCTTCCCGCAGCGCCCTTTGGCCTGGGACAGCGAACCGCGGCTAGTGGGAGCTGCGATCGGCCGAACCTGCGGACACGGCAAGTAAACAATCCGGCCCGGCCCGCCAGGGTGCTTTCCCTGGCAGGCCGCGTGCCAAAGGTTGCTGATCCCTGGTCTAGTTATTTTGTATTCCTGCCTTAAGTGCAGGGGACTGGATTAGATGACCTCTTGTGGTCCCTTCCAGTCCTATATTTCTATGATTCTGTGTGTTCTCAGTGGTGGTATAGTCCGATCTGTGAGGAGCGAGATCACAGATGACACACAGGATTATTCAGGTTCCCACTGAAGACTGGGCATGATGCCGGGCCCTTTTTTTTCCATCAGTTTTCTTCATCTGTCTTCCGCAAAGTGTTTAAATCCTGTATTGATAGTTTCTCTCCATTCAGGTCTGTCCTTGTCTATGTCTTTGAAGTTATCAATATTTATACTACATGAGGTGAGATTTTGCTTAAGGAAGTCTTTGAAGCATTTTCATTGACCATTCCATCCTTTCCTAGTTTCAGCTCACCATAGAAAACTTTTTCAGGAGTCTCTCATCACCCATTCTGACAACATGTCCCGTCCATCTAATCTGAGCTTTGAGGAAGGTACAGTGCTTTGGTTTAAAAATAATCACCCAAGTTTTTATTGAGTAATAAGAGCTTATACATAGAGAAAAATATAAGAACAACATTTAAACTTGTTGGAAAATATAGCATTTGATTTAATTTCTTTGCCAAGATACGGCCCATGAGGCAATGAAAGGTATAAATAAACTGCCTCCAATAACAATAAAGAAGCATTCTGTATATTTGGGGGACTTTCTGAAGAATTCTTATGATTTCTCGCAATGAATTTCCAAAGTACCTCTTTTGGCTTCAGCAATCCGCTTTGGAAACTTAGCTTGTATTCTTCCACTATATACTTGGGTATCTTACACCTCACACAGAGATTAGTATGGTCAGGGAGCAACTGAGAATATAGGGCATAATCACATTAGCGTCTTTAATGCTTGAGACATTTATTCTTATTTACAAGCAAGAGGGGGGAGATAAGTCATGGATGGGTCACTGTAAAAAATGTTAGTGTCTACAAGGAATGCAAATTTGTACGTCTCAGAATTACAATATATTATTTAAATATTAACAATCCCTCATTTATAGATGGCTAAGGGAGACAGCTGTTCTTTCATTAAGAGGTTTGAAGACAACAATATAACTATATAAAAATGACTAACAAAATTTATTTGTTGGTGTTAGATATCAGGATGACAGGTCCCTATAGATAACTAGGTGTTCAAAATTCAAAAACAAAGCCATATTTGACAGGTCACACAGGTCACATGCTTGTTTCTCTGCCACGATCAGATCAGAGTTCTTAGAATAAGTTTGCTTATGGCTGCTGTGAATTGAGCAGAAGTTTTCATTCAGTTCTCTACACTAATGCCTAGTTTGTATTAGCCCAGCTCTAGTAGGAATTTATAAGTTTTACTTCAAAAAGGATGTAGAATTGCTTGAAGTAGTATTTGGCTTTATATGGATACTCGGATACCATGGTAATGGACACAGTATAAGAAACAGGATAAATGTTGTGTATTTCACACAGGGTATCTTTGATTCCTTTACAAACTGTGAATAAGTACATGGCACATGCTCCCATTCTGTTATATAGGTTGGGCTCCTCTGCTGGACTTGATCTCCCATGATGGATTGCAGCCATGAGATGCCCATGATGCACTGCCTTCTCTGACCAAGAGGGAGGCAGTGTTGCTTCATAGGAATGGTAGTCTGGCCATGGAGCCCTGTTTATGGAGGAGAATTGAAGCATTATGTACCCAAACAACCACTCCCGTGAAGTATTTCAAGATCAAAATATATCAAATTTCAATTTTTTCTCAAAAAGTCAAAATTTTCCAACCCACTCTAGTCAGTAGGAACACATACAGAAAGAACTCGGTAGGTCTTCCTGGGGATAATTGGAGATTGGATTCATCTACCTGACCTTCAAAGCCTGAATGCCACTGTGAAGGTGCTTCTGCTTAATAGGCAAAAGGGAGAACTGTTGCTCTGCATATCCTTTGTTCCCCAGTAGGGATCCATAAGTTCTGTTTGTGTCAGTGAAGAAGAGCACTGAGCCCTAAGTGGCGTACCAATCTATAAACTCAATGCTATTTGTAAATGATACACATTTTATTAAGTCTGTCTACTGCAGTGGTTCTCAAACTGGGGCCGCCGCTTGTGTAGGGAAAGTCCCTGGCGGGCTGGGCCGGTTTGTTTACCTGCCGGGTCCGCAGGTTTGGCCAACCCCGGCTCCAGGCCAATGGGGGCTGTGGGAAGTGGCGGCCAGCAAATCCCTTGTCCCGCGCCACTTCCCGCAGCCCCCATTGGCCTGGAGCAGCGAACCGCAGCCAGTGGGAGCCACGATCGGCTGAACCTGTGGACCCGGCAGGTAAACAAACCAGCCCAACCTTCCAGGGGCTTTTCCTACACAAGCAGTGGCCCCAGTTTAAGAACCACTGGTCTACCTACTTTTATGAGGCCTGATTCAAACCCATTGAAGTCAATGAAAAGAGTTCAGTTGGCTTTGGATCACGATCTTTACCATCACAGTGTCTGAGCACCAAGATGAAGCCAATTTGTTAAAGGATATTTTAAGATACAACCATGACCTGATTTTCAAAAAATAATAAGCACCCAATAATCACAATGATGTTAATGGGAGCTGCAGGTGCTAAGGACTTTTGAAAAGCAGGCCAGCAAACTTTGACTTACTCCGGTCAAAATCAATGAAACATCCAGATATATCTCATGCTGTATGTTTGGCAACACAACAGGTGTGTTCTGCCAGAGGCACCAGCGAAGACTGTTGGCTCTTTGATGAAGCTGTTTTGCCAGATGACTCAGGTATATCTGGCAGCAGCCAATTCCTTTAAAAATGTATCAGGAGTTCAGAGCTAACAGAGCTGAAAAGAGCCCAGTTAAATAATTTTATTAAGGAATGACTTCTCCCACCCTCAGGACAAGCCTGGAAAAAACAGGTTTCAAAGCATGCCCTGAAGTTCAACAAATCTGCGCTCTGTTGAATCAAGTGATGAAATAAGTGATTAAATAAGTTGAAGATCTGTCACTAAAAGTGCCCTGTTAACAGCTTCTTCCCTTTTAAAACAGGGGACTATAAAATTTAGCACTGGTATATGGCTGTATCCGTTCATTTTGACAAAAAGATTTGGAAGCAAAATCACCCTGTTGAAGTCCATGGAATTGCACACAATTACACCAGGGTCGAATTTAATCCTTTTTGTCTTGTAAGCTCCTGGCCTAGTGTGAATTTTCTTATGTTGCCCAGCTTTTAAGGAGATATTTAGGCCATATTTACACTGAAAATACAAACGTGTCCAGGAACACGGAAACTACAGTGGTTCAGGAATTTTTTTGACAAAAAAATTTTGTTTTGTTGTTGTCGCAAAATGCTGATTTGTCAAAAGTGTCAGTTTTGAAAAAAAAAACCTGTTTTGAAAACATTTTGAAGAACATATTTTGAAATATCCCATTGTTACATTTCTTAAAACAAAAATTGTGTTTGTGTCAAAACAACATTTTGTCCAGAAATTTAAATTAATTAACAGTAAAATTTTTTTTTAAAAAATTAAAATGTCAAATTTGAAACGAGACATTTCAAAATTACAAGAATGGAATGTTTTGATTGACCTAATCAGATTTTTCCATCCCTGTTTTTGATTTTCAAAGATTTTTGTGATTTTGACTCCCCCCTCCCCCAATTCAGGTCAGAATTTTTTTTTGGAATCTTGAAAATTCTCACAAGATGAGAAAACTATTTCCCATCTCTAGTTACAACATCATTGTCCTCTATCCCAATTACAACCCTGGCTCCAAACTCTAGTATGGGCTGAATTTTGTTTTAACAAGGCTAAAAGCTTTGGTCATATCAGCCTTGGTTGTATCTGTAGTGTAAAGGGATGCGTGCTAGTCTCAATGAAATGTTTACCCATAATTCTCCATCCATGCATCCCCACTGGTGACAGCAATAATGAAAGCTGTGGTGCTCATAGGGCTCATGTATTCTTACCACTCTATAGCTTAATTCTAGGGTAAAACCTCCAGAGTTCTGTCTAGCCTGCAACTTCCACCATTAGTACCAGTGGTGCAGTTTCACCAATGGAGCCTTAGCAGTATTTATTTCAAGCATTAAATAACTTTTGGTGAGGTCTTTTTTTCTTTCGTCTGCTCACAAATCAGGTTTGGGCATGCTGGTGGAGGGGAATGCTTAGCTTTCCCATTTAAAACACAACTGGATTTTGCTATTCAAATGTAGGAAACCTAATTACACATTGGTGAATTCTCTTCAGTCTACCAAACGCAGAAGAAAAAAAAAAAAAAACAGTGACAGAAACTGAAAGGCCAAAAAAAGAGAAAAGAGTCCCTAAGACCTAATGAATCCAAACTAAACACCTCTCCGCAGAAATGTCAAACATTTCTCTTAGTACAAAACAAGGCTTAAAGAATTCTCTGCTTTTGTCTCTGGGCTAATTCCTTAAGCAGAGAGGGGGATTTTCTTCTGGGAGTGTTATTTCACAAAGAACTAAACAGCAAATAAACAAAAGACTCTCAAAGAGTGAGAGAGTATAAATAAAATTCATGACTCCTTAAAGAGTTTATACTGAAAGAATGTGGGGGATTATTTACAATTAAAGCATAGTCTCTGGAATACAGTTATTATTACAAAAATGAATAAGAGGATATTTCATTTAGCTCACAATAAGAGTGCACCTGGGTCCCCTCAGTTTGTTAAAATGAAGAAAAACTTATTTGTCATAAATGTCAGCTATTTTGTTGCTCTTTGCAAACTCTTTTTAATATATCAGGCTGGGTTAATACTTCCAGCCCATTGGATAAAGCCTGTTTATAAAGTTGTGGATAATGCATGTTATTACTTCATAAAGATGCCGATGGAGGAGCTATAAGAGAGGGAATGAGAAGTAAAATCTCTAGCAAAGACTATTTTCCCCTTTTTTACATAAAAATAATACTTTCCAGTGTTTCCAAAAGAAAAATGCACTTAAAATCTGCATTTTATTTCCCTGGAAGACATAAAAGACAACACATGTCAATGAGGAGAAATATTTTTATTCTATAGGAATAGGAGAAAAAAAGTTTGCCCTAAACTGAAAAAGTAAAAGCCAGGCAAGAAAAAGTTTTGCAGTCTACCTTGTTACTTGGCACAATGGAGCAGGTTAATAACAGAAACAAGATTAGCTGAGGGGTAAGATGAACGTGGAACAAATGCAAGATTTCAGTTCCAATAAATTAGGCAGACAGAAATGAATGGTTATTAAGATAAAGAAACATAGGTTGAAGAAGCCACTTGATTATAAATTATAGAGCAATTAGGCCTCTTTTCAATGCCTATTTTTTTAACTAGGCGTTTTGTATGCTACAGCAAGTGTGTCATAAAACAATACTGATAATGATGTTGTTGAAAGCCAATGTGCAGTATCCAAAACCTATATATATGTGTGTGTGTGTCTATGTGTGTGTGTGAGAGAGAGTGTATTAATAGGGTTGTGAATGATGTATGTGTGCATATATCTTTCTCTGTGTGTGTATATATATATAAATATCTATTAATTCATATTATATATATGTATTAATATAAATTAATAGGGCTGTGTGTGTGTGTGCCTATTGGTATTTATTTTATATATCTATCTAATCTATCTTTTAGTTATATTTCAGTCAATTTTACTAACTACCCAGTACATCTACTCTGCATATATACACGGAGTTAAAGGGAGAGCCGTGTAGCAGAGTTTGGTCTTGGAGACTTATTTCATGTGTCTGAGTGACAGGAACAGAATTTAAGGCTTTGCTGAATTTGCTGAAAAGTTTTGATTGAGTCTTATCCTGCCATGGCTGTCTTGGTGAAATATCTGAAACATTTGGCTACCCAAGATTAAAAGAACAGTATTTATTTTTAGCATCTGCTGCCCCCAGCTCAAACTTTGCTACTAAGAAAATTCAGCTCTATGGAAAAGAATTTGAATTCCAGCTGGGCAGTTTTCAAAATAAGATGAAAAGTTAAGCAGGCAATTGGTGTGTATTTAGGGCTCAAAACACCTTGCCTTCTAAGAAGTCTTGAAGGAGTTAATCCCTTCTCAAGATAATCCACTAAAGAGCATCCTTCATTATGATGTTAAAAGCAAGGATCAATGCTGGGGGAGTCTAACAATAGGACAGGGGTGCTTTTCAATCCCAACCACATTCTTCCCAGGTTAGAAACAGAAACTGCTGTTATTCCAGCCGAAAAACAAGACGGGTTTCTCTCTTGGTGTTAAATATTCAGATTTAAAGAGGGAGTGCGGGGAAAAAAAGCTAATCCACTGCATTAACTAAACTTCTCTCTCATTGGGTTTTTTTCTGCTGAGCCAATCTTGCTAACTTTCATTACCAGGTGGTGATTACAGAAGGGCTGCATCATAATACAAACAGACACAAACTTTGCTCACAACCTTGTTTGATGACAGTGTGACTTTTGATTGAGTGCTTTTAAATAATTACCACTTAGTAGGATAGGTCCAAATGATAAACTGGAGTAAATCATTGTAGCTCCATTGAAGTCAATTCTGCTTTACCAATTTACTCTATTTGAGGATCTGACACTTTAAAATACAGAAAACTGCCACACAAATCAACAAACTTTGTATTGCTTTTGTGACTAATGATTGTAGTATTCAGTTTCTTTTCAGACTCTTCTAACTACACACCATGTCTCCTTTTTATTAGTGGAAAAATATGAGATGTATTAATATATGTTTTCCTCTGGATAGGGAAGGCATTTTACCAATTACTTCAAAGATGACCTCCTCCAAACATACACACATGAAAAAGCAAACCACAATATTGGATGTTCACTTATAGGACTGACTCAAATTTTTGCAAGTTTTCTTTGTCTATATTGATTGACAACTTAAATACAAACCTGGAGGTTATATTATTTTTAATTAATTAATTAATTAATTTTAAGATTAAGAAGAGGGAAGATCCAGGGAAGTGCTCACAAAGTTGTGTGGTGTGAAGGAGGTCACTATCTAAGGGTACGTCTATACTTACCTCCGGGTCCGGCGGTAAGCAATCGATCTTCTGGGATCGATTTATCGCGTCTTGTCTAGATGCGATAAATCAATCCCAGATCGATCCCGGAAGTGCTCCGCGAGAGGAGTACGCGGAGTCGACGGGGGAGCCTGCCTGCCGCGTCTCGACCTGCGGTAAGTTCGAACTAAGGTACTTCGACTTCAGCTACGTTATTAACGTAGCTGAAGTTGCGTATCTTAGTTCGAAGTGGGGGGTTAGTGTGGACCAGGCCTTAAGGCCTAAGTATAGATGTACCCTCAGATCCAATCTAGTTGACTGGCCATTTACATCCACTGATTTTGTTTTTTTCCATTGATCACAATGGGAGTTGGATGAAGCTTTTAGAGTAAAGCACAAGTTGCCTGTAACATGCATAGCTACCATTGTAAAGAACCTGTTCTTTAAACAACAACAACAACAACAACAACAACAACAAAACCCTCAAGAATTTTTGCCCCTAATATTAGGGCTGAGAGAGAGAGAACAATAATTTTTTAGACATGATGATTCAATGAGGAGAGAACCATTACTTTCCTGTTTTTTGTAATTCCAACAAAGAAGAGGCCTGGACACTGGCAAATGGCTAAATATTTCTCTTCCGCAGGGGGAAGGTTAAAAGAGTAAATGACTCAGCTGTGGTTAATAAATTTGATTCTTTTGTCCAGAATAATCAGCAAACAGTCTCCAATTTGCTATTGAAGTATACAGCAATGGTGGCTGACACGGGGCCACTGAATACTACCTCCTGATCAAAGAGACTGTTTTACACAAAGTAAATGCAACTCTGCAATCATAGACGGGGCATTCCCATAATGCTTCTGATATGCAGGAGGAAGGAACCTTGGCTGGGCAGGAGGGAAAGCAAATCCCATCTCTAATGTGGATTAAGATTTAATCCCACTTCTCTGTATAGCTGGAGCACTATAAAGTATTTTTCTCCGTCATGTCCACACAGGTGACTAAACTAGGCCTTGTGCTTGGTCATTGTGGTGGTCAGTTATTTAGGTTGATGCAGTTATATTTATTGAAGAAACATGGAAATTCCGTGTAGTCAATTAGGCAATTCATACTGTAGCACTATGAGCTCTAAATCCAGCATTGCTGGAATGGTTCAGCTGCTCCAGAGTAAAGGGATTTTCTGGTAACGCAGTTATGTTGGCTCTTATGCCAGATCCTCTCCCTGCGGAAAATCTAGATGGTGTGGGTGGGGAAAAGGGACATGGCTAGGGTTTCCTTAGTGGCCAAAATGATGGGAACTTCTGAGCTTAACTATGCACCTCTTGACATATCCAGGGATCTGGGACCCAATCCCTTATTTACATTTGTCTTAAAGTGTTAACAGTTAACTAACCCTCCCATTTCTTGTGCCAAGCCCATAAATACTCACACTGAAATCTAGGTATTATGAGGACAGTCTCAATATTTAGAGTGGCTGTTCAGGATGCATCACGTATGCTGGTACTGCCCCTGCAATGGTCAACATGCAGGATTCTAGTGTGTCTGGTTGAATATTTACACGGGACAGGTCAGACACTTCCGTGTGGGCACAAAGACATTTTGTGTTAGTACATCATGCTCAAGCAACCTCCAGTTCATGACACAAAATAGTTAATTATTTTGGAATTTGTACATAGGCATTTTTTTTTTCAACCGTGCCAATGCTGCTAGAAAATGTTTGCAACAAGTTTTAGGAATCCTTCGGATCGTTACGCCCCTGTGCTCAGAATATCAGATAAAGATAGATTATTACTGAATATTTATAAATGTTATAATATGATAGAGCCAAAAGGCCCTGATCGAAACGAGTGTCCCATTAAACTAGTCGTTGTACAAATACAAAGCAGGACACAGTCCCTGTCCTACAGGAGTTTGCGATCTAAGCAGAGTCCCTTTTAAAATGAAACACAATTGGTCCACTCCATACTCCTGCTGGTGCACACCCTCCAACTGAACGCAGCTGCTGGAATGAGTTTATCAAGCTACATTTAGGGATTATAAAATGGTTGCTGATGTAAAATAAAAATCTGCCACAATTCAGAAAGAAAGGGAGCCCCACGGGAAAAAAGGAAACTAGCTCAAAGTCCTCTTGAGATGATGATCTCTTCATGTCATGGTTCAAATTATATTGTGATTATATATGGTGATTTGCCGTTGTCCCACCCAACTCAGTGCAGTCTCTGCTTAGCTATTTTTTTAAGGCTTTAAGATTCTGCCAAAATACCTTCCTCCTTAATGAGAATGCAACTGGCTTTTATTAATGAATTCCATCTTTTGTGCATGGATTTCAGTTTCTCTTTAGCTTCTTGAAAAGTCATTAATTTATTGCCAATTTAAAAGAAAAAGAGAGCGATCCTGTTGGTTTGAATGAATACTTTTCCTTTGGTTGAACCAATAATTCAAGCTCTTGATTACACCAATTAAAGGCCAATTTGAGGAAAGGCCTCCAGCGCTGGGATGCAGCTGCCATTTAGCCACAAATTATGGTCCTTATATGTGGGTGGACATGAAGCTCTTTCAGAAAGAAATAGATAGAGAAATAGGGGAACTATTGTAGGGATTTCAGCAGAAGGGGGACATTAATTGGATACATTTCTTGAAGTCAGTCAGAAATTCAGCTACGCTGTGGGCCTTTTGACTTCAAGACCCCCCTCTTTTTATGCAAGTACCTTCAGCTAAATTAATCACAGTGACTAAACAAGCAGAGGTTGTTGTTTTTTTTCAGATTTTTAGTGGGAGTGAAGAAATGGGAGTCTATTGTTGAAATTCTACCATGAAATTAATAATGAATAAAGTCATAATAATTACAATGGCCCCAGTCCTGAAAACAATTATGCACATGCTTCAAGTTAAGATTATGCATATGCATTTGTAGGATCTGGGCCTATATTTTTCAAATAAAAAAATGCATTAGTATAATTGATAACTGTGAATAAGTGGTTGCAAATTAATCAATTTTTGTGATCGTTGTATCTTTATTTCTTTATTTGAAATTTTGATGAAAAATCCCATATTGTAAAATATTCATACATTGTTTAAAAAATCTTCTTCATATTTTATTCCTGACTCCATCTGCCTATGTGTATGGACTTCAGAAACCTGGATCCACCATCTATCCTGAAATACAACTTTCCAAAACTGCTGATGCTCTGATATTAGTTTATTCACATCATAGGCCTGTCACAGGCCTGGGTTAAGCCAATTAAAATATCCAGACATATGCACTGATCTAGCTCTCCTTGAAGTCAAAGTCATATCTCTCATTAACTTCAGGGAGAGCAGGAGTAGGCCCTTAAATAGTTAAGTAGACATTCTGAACATACAACAACCAGGTATGTTGACAATGTGCCAGCAGATAGCTTCCTAGTCAGACCACCCTGCATCTAAGGTATCCTGGCTGAGATCCACTCAGGCTGGGTCTACACTACAGCGGGGGTCCGACCTAAGATACGCAACTTCAGCTACGTGAATACCGTAGCTGAAGTTGCGTATTTTAGGTCGGCTTACCTGGCGGTGAGGACACGGGAAAGTCGACCGCTGCCGCGCTGCCGCCGACTCCGCTGCCGCCTCTTGCCGAGGTGGATTTCCGGAGTCGACGGCAGAGCGATCAGGGATCGATTTTACCGCGTCTTCACTAGACGCGGTGAGTCGATCCCCGATAGACCGATTGCTACCCGCCGGATCGGCGGGTAGTGAAGACATGCCCTCGGTCAATTAATTTTTCTAGTCATTAGTAAGGATGAGAGCATCGGTTTGGATACAAATAAGAACCAAGTTAAACTTCATTCTATGTTTTAAACTAAATCAAACTAAACTTCAAGATTTTTTGAGGCTTGAAATATTGAGTTAAAATAATTGAGTTAAACATTTTTGTTCTAAATGTCCATGTGCCCCTGAATTCCTGGTTTTGGCTTGGCCAGGAAGTAGAATTAATTAGAACTATTTCTGACTTGGCCAAAACAGGAAGTACTGGAAATCTCATAGGAGACGTTTCTGTCACTTAATATTTTATCCAATTAAGTTGGAATGAGCCTTGCATAAATATGCAGTCCAAATCTTTAGAGGTCTGTTCAGTGCTGATATCTACAGATTGCTCTGATGATTTAACAATGTGGAAACAATCTTTATTTTACATATCCATAATTATTGGTTTCTAGTTTTCCTCTGCTAAATTACTGCTCTTAAGGCTTGATCCAATGCCCACTAAAGTCAGTGGAAGTCTTTCCATTCACTTTGATGGGCATTGAATAAGGGCCCCAGCTCCTGCAGGCTTGAAAACCACTGAATACTCTCCCAGAGTGATAGCATACATCTAGCGGGCCACAATTTTGGATTAGAGAGACCCGAGAGAAAGAGATAGTGAGCACACACTATTCATGTGTTAATTTTATTATAATAGTGATGTCCTCTAAAAAACTAAAATAATTTTCTGCACTATTTGAATGTATTTCTTAAATGTAAAAGATGAAATTGTGATGGTTCTTGGGGCACCCGAGACTGAGTCAGCTGGTTACCCCCCTATCTTCAGCATGAGGGAGTCTTGCTTGTGCTTAGCTGCTCCCTGACACCACCAGCCTGTTAGCCACCCAAGCACTCGCCCCATGGCTATGCAAGCCCTTGCGTTGCCTTACAGGGTAACAATAGGTGCACACAGGCCCCCAAATTCCTTTGAAGTGTTCCCCTATAATGTTCAGCCCCTTAACCGCTGATCACTCACAGAAATACCAGGTCTACGGTCCCCAGAGGAAAACCAGCTTGTATGATTCAACCCACCTCGCCTAATGTCACAGCACTTACATGTATTTATAGTGAACACAGGAATAAGTTTATTATCAAAGATGCAAGCGATAGTGCATAAGAATGTTGGAAACAAATGGTTTCTGTCATCATTCCAGACTGACCTGGCATGGCCCCTTGCAGGAAGGCATGGTGTTGCAGGTGAGCCCTTACAGTGCTTGATTTTCCCTTCACCCAGGTGTCAACAAGTCCAAAGAGACTGTTAGATGTTAAAGAGCATCTCCTAGTGGAGGGTCTCATTTATTAACAGAGAAACCAATATAGAAGAAACAAAACTTTCACTCCAACATCTCAGCTGGGTTATCAGGTCATCCTTAATCCATTTATCCCCCTCCTGAGTCCAGTGCTCACCTTTCCCTAGGCTCTTCCCCAGGGTTATCTTGGTACCCAATCTCTGCCACTGGTATTAGGCCTCTTACCTTTACCAGAGTAAGATTCTTCTCTAGAATGAGGGTACAGGGAGGTCTGTCCACTGCATCTCTGCCACCCACCCAGGGACAGTGGGTGATCCTTGACAGGCTGGGCTTCCAGTCAGTGTCTGGCAGAACCCTGTCTGAGATCAGGCCCTTTTGGGTGCCTGCTGATGGCAGTACTCCATCTAGGAGGCTCGCCTCTCTAGGAGCACCTTTTACCGTCTCCCCCTTCTGATAGATTTCCCAGAGACCTCACCTTGTAGGCCAGAGGTGGGCAAACTTTTTGGCCTGAGGGCCACACTGGCCTTGCGAAACTGTGTGGAGGTCTGGGTAGGGAAGGCTGTGCCTCCCCAAACTGCCTGGCCTCCGCCCCCTCCCACTTCCTGCCCCCCTCAGAACCACCGCCCCATCCAACCCCCCCTGCTCCCTGTCCCCTGACTGCCCCGACCTCTATCCACACCCCCGCCCCTAACCGCACCCCGGGACCCCACTCCCCATCCAACCCCCCCTTCTCCCTGTCCCCTGACTGCCCCAACCCCTATCCACTCCCCTGCCCCCTAACCACGCCCCGGGACCCCAATCCCCATCCAACTCCCCCTTCTCCCTGTCCCCTGACTGCCCCAACACCTATCCATTTCCCCGCCCCCTGACAGACTCCCGGGACTCCCACACCTATCCAACCTCCCCCACTCCTGCCCCCTTACCATGCTGTTCAGAGCAGCAGGAGCTTGCAGCCCTGTTGCCCAGCCGGCGCCAGCCACTCCACCCGCACTGCCCAGCAGGAGTGGCAGGCCAGAGCGCTCGTGGTGTGCTGAGTCTACGGGGCGGGGGACGGGGGCTAGCCTCTCTGGCCAGGAACTCAGGGACTGGGCAGGATGGTCCATGGGCCGGAAGTGGCCCGCGGGCTGTAGTTTGCCCATCTCTGGTCTAGGCTCCCTGCTTATCCCTCTGGCTCAGAACTCTCCGGGAGTGCCTCTCCATAGGCGCTTCCTGTCTCCCTTTGGAGTTCCCCTGAAACAGAACTTGGGTTAACCTCTTTTAGGTCCAGATGCTCATTTACTCATCAGTAACCTGGGGTACTCAGTTGTTTTACATATCCATAATTACTGGTTTCCAGTTTTCCTCTGCCTCTGGTGTGGCCTTCATAAAGCAGTCATGGGCAGATGGGGCCCAAACTCTCCATAAAGGGCATTTCCCTCATAGTTAATTTTAGTCTCTAGAAAATATGTTAACAGGTTAACTTCCTGTCTAAAGAAGTTTCTTTCACCCCAAGTCCTCTGCAGCATTTCAGCCAAGGTTGGTTGAGATTCAGTTCAGGTTTGAAGAAGTGGGTTTTTTACCCATGAAAGCTTATGCCCAAATAAATCTGTTAGTCTTTAAGGTGACACCGGACTCCTCGCTGTTTTTGTGGATACAGACTAACACAGCTGCCTGTCTGATAGTTTTCATGAATGTAAATCCACTGCCTGTTTAACCTCGTAGGTGCAGGAAAAAGGGGTGTCTTCTTTTGGCTTTTACTTATACTCCCCAATATTTGTTGTCTGAACTCAGAGACAGGATAAGGTTATTTTTCCAATGTGCTGCTTCTTTGTTGACTTCGTACTTAAATGGGTATTCACTGTGTTAGCTTGCAATCAGAGAGAGACAGGTGAATAAACATACCTTGTCTGACACCTCTGCTGGTGACTCAGACCTTGATTCAGACTCTATGAATATATTTTCGGTATATATACATAATGCCTTATATAGGATCTGTACATACATTTCACAATGATGTTAATGGCCATTGTGACCCCAAGTGTCATTTGAGACCTCACATGCCATTCTTTGATGAACTAGGATGTACATACCAGAATCAGGACATTCCTGTAACCAGTTGGCATTAAGGAGTTCTTGGGTCACAGAAATATCCGGGGTCTTCAAAGTTGTATTGCAAGTTTGATGTTTACTTTTAATGACTCCTTCTCCCCAATCCCCGCAATATATATATACACACACACTAAAAATTTTCGGTAAATCAGAACAATCTTGAGTTCAACAGATAAAGTCAGAGGGCCAGGAGAGGTTGACACTCAAAATGTCATTCATTCCATGTGCTCCTGGACTTTGCTTCGAAATCAGAAGCTACTTTACAGAATTGAAAAGTTGTTTTGTATTATATGCATATCTTACATACCTGCATTTATGGACATCAAAGTAAATCACACATGCCTTCTGTCTGCAGAAATGTAATTTACTGCTGCAATGTCTAAATTGCTCCCTCTTTGAAGGCACTGCCGAAAAAGAATATTTTCCTCCAACAACGTGCACAATGCACATGGTTAATGAACTACTTTTGATGCATCTTATTTTTAACCAATTAATCTCTAAGTCTTAACATTTATCTCTCCCCGACACGGCATACATAGTACTTTGAGTTTCCATTCTGAAGTCTGATAAAACTAATAAACCAAAACTGCCAGAGGTGGCACATTAAACTGGTAAAATGGTTTTCATCTTAATTGGATATGAGTGCTGTTATCTCTAATAACCCCAGGATACTTCTAATTTGAGGGTTTTTTTAAGCACTAATTCTCATTGACCAGTCTTAATATTTCCCGCTCCTCCACCCAAGAAAACCCTACACTGTGAAATATGAAACAGTGAGTTAGTCCAATTCCAGCACAGGGAGGAAGGAATATTTATATTCTACTAACAAAAGGTGATTTTATGTTTGGTGTAGTTGGAAATTTTAATAAGACGATACAACATTATCCAATAATGTCTTGAATGTTGGTTGTGTTCACTGCCCTGAGATTCACCCCAGGCCGCTAACTTCTCAATTTTCAGATGTTATCCCGAGACAATGGCCCTCATTGTTTGGTCTCATATTGTAATATTAGTGTAAATCTTGCTTAGCTGTCTTATGTGGTAAAATCATTATTATACTTCCCTGTTGGCTTTTTAGAATGTTTTGAGTTTTATGTTTATTAATGGAAAATACTAAAATAACTTTACATTTATAGGGAAATTGAGCACTCTGTATTCCGCATCCTTATTGTTTAATTTCACTATAGTCCAAGCTGTGAATCCCTTACAAGGCTGAGAAGCCCAATGCCTCACCAATAGGAGTAAACGCCTCACAATATTGGGCTAAATGATTTGTGAGTGAAATTAAATAACTGTTGATCAATACTGAACGATTTTAGAAACACAGACTGTGCACTATCTTCTGGGCGTGCTCTCTCTTTTTCTCTCTCTCTCTCTCTCTCACACACACACACACACACACAACCTTGAATTAGCTATTCCACTACATCAATTTTATATTAAGTTTTTGTCATGCAAAATCAACTTCAATTTCTCTCGACACTAGTCTTCTCCAACAATGCGCACACACTGTTGGCACCAAAAGAAATATGATAAAGAATTAGAATTGGGAGGTGCAGAGAAAAACAATTGTATTGACACCATATAGTACCAGCTTTTTTTTTTTTTTCAAACAGAGATTAAAACTTGAAGCTGCATATGTTTTAAATGTGAGAAATTATTCTCCTGAGGCATACCCAGGAAGATATCATTCATTTTTTTCCCAAGATCATACATATACATAATAATCCTACAGCTTTAACTATGAAATTGGTACTGTTGCCTCTACTATATATATGAGTACATTTATCAGCTGAGGGTGGACCCTCATAATTATTAGTCCTGTTGCCATATAATTAAAAGCATTTATGTGATGCTCATTAAATAATGCAAAAGAAATGCTTTAGACTTAGAGTTTCAAAAACCCAGAAAAGGACAATTGCCAAAAAAAAAAAAAAAGAAGAAGAAGAAAAAGAAAGAAAGACGGCGACAAACCCTGCTCATTAATTTATATTTACATTCAGGTAATTAAATCAGCAATACCTGGAGTGCGATGGGCGTAGATCAAAGGGCTTTTACAGAAAGAGCCTTTTATAGTATCAAAGTCACAATGACATCACGTTTGTCTTTTATGCGGAGTTAGATAATTGCAAATAATTGTAACTCTGAAAGATGTTCAGTTTTATGGAGGATATTTTTCCCCCCTACAGGCCCAGTTCACAAACCTTTTGACCCATCATTGTGGGATTGAAATCTTTGTTAGATAGAAAAGCCAAAGGATGTTGTTTTCTCAATATGTGAGTCACGCAAGGATTCATGATAATCCAGGCACCTCTGAAAATATGTCCCCAATTCTACTTGAGGGTGAGGTAGTTAACTAAACCCATGACCTACTGGGCATAGCCCTCTCCAGTTCTTGCAAAACCTTCCTGCCAATGCTGACAGTAATTAACAATTACAAATATGTTAGGTCTGTGCTTGGATTTCTATGTCATATTTGTAGTTTCCATATTCTGGGGCCTTTCCTGGGGTAAATTAGAGTAGCCTCAAGACTACTTTGAATTATGCTTTGCCTCCCGTGGTCTCCTAAGGGCCCTGGAAAGCAGAGAATAGCCATAGTGCAGTGCATTCCAGGAACATGCCACTACATCTATGGCTTATCCCTCCCACAATACATACCCTACACCAGGGATTGGGAACTGGGCTGATGTGGAACCCTTTCACCAGCGCTTTGCTGGCCAGTGATACTCCTGTGCAGGGGGATATTTTCTGAGGTGGTTTATACATGAGCTAAGACCCCTTAAACTGATGATAGAGTTATCACCACAATGTGATGAGATTATATCTCCATTCTACTAGTATCTCTGCAGGCTGTTAAACAGAAGCTACTAAACTAAGACATTTCTAAATCTGCAGCTCCAAATAACTTGCATCCAAGAGTTTTAAAAGAGCTGGCTGAGGAGCTCACTGTACCATTTATTTCCAGTAAGACTTGGCGCACTGGGGAAGTTCCAGAAGACTGGAAGAAAGCTAATGTTGTGCCAATTTTTAAAAAGAGTAAATGGGATGACCAAGTAGATCCTGTCAAACTAACAATATCTTTTTTTTTTGTGTGTGATGAGTTACAAGTTTGGTTGATAACAGTAATAGTGTTAATGTAATATACATCGAGTTTTGTAAGGCATTTGACTTGGTACCACATGACATTTTGATTAAAGAACTAGAATGATATAAAATTAACATGGCACGCATTAGATGGATTAAAAACTGGCTAAATGATATGTCTCAAATATAATTGCAAATGGGGAATCGTCATCAAGTGGGTATTTCCAGTGGGGCTCAGTTCCTAAGGGGCTCAGTTCTTGGACCTACACTATTTAAGGTTTTTAAGGAAGAAAACATAAAATCATTACTAATAAAGCTTTCGGATGACACAAAAATTGGGGGGAGTTATAAATAATGAAAAGAACCAGTCACCAATTCAGAGCTATCTGGATTGCTTAATAAACTGGGTGCAAACAAATAATATGGGGTTAAACACAGCTAAATGTAAATATGTACATCTAGGAACAAAGAATATAGGTCATACTTACATGGGGACTATCTTGGGAAGCAGTGACTGTGAAAAAAGATTTGGGGGGTGGAGATGGATAATCAGCTGAAGATGAGTTCCCAGTGTGATATTGTGGCTAAAAGGCCTAAGGCACTCCTGGGATGCATAAACAGGGGAATCTTGAGTAGGACTAGAGAGGTTATTTTACCTCTAAATTTGGCACGGATGTGAATGCTGCTGGAATACTGTATTCAGTACAGGTGCCCATCATTCAAGAAGAATATCGATAAATTGGAAAGGTTCAGGGAAGAGCCATGGGCATGATTAAAGGATTAGAAAACATGCCTTATAGTGATTGCTAAAATAAATAGATTGAGTCTAAGAGAAAGTTAAGGGGTGATTTGAATCTAGTCTGTAAGTACCTGGGGAACAAATATTTAATAATGGGCTCTTCAGTCTAACAGAGAAAGGTCTAACAGAATCCAATGGCTGAAAGTTGAAGCTATGCAAATTGAGACTGGAAATAAGGCATTTTTTTTAATAGTGACTATAATTAATCATTGTTTATTAAGGGTTATGGTGGATTCTCCATCACTGATGAGATTAGCTTTTTTCTAAAAGATATACACCTCTACCCCAATATAACACAAATTCGGATATAACGTGGTAAAGCAGTGCTCCGGGATGGGGGCGGGAGGCAGGGGCGGGGCTGCGCACTCTGGTGGATCAATATAACATGGTTTCACCTATAACGCGGTAAGATTTTTTGGCTCCCGAGGACAGCGTTATATCGAGGTAGAGGTGTACTCTTATTATTTTGGGGACGTTCTAAGGCCCATGTTATTCAGGATGCCAGACTAGATGACCAAAATAGCCTTGGAATCTGTGATGCTGTGATGTTATGAATGAATCTATGAATTTACATCACTCCAGCACTAATTGAAAAATTGGCTGGGTGGTTAGCATGTAAAATATAACATCAGATAACACTTTATTTAGCTTATTTCTAGAAGAGAAGTGACATCCCTCCCCCCTAAATAGAAATGAGAGGTAAAATCCTGGTCCCATTGAAGTAAATGAGAGTGTGTAGGGGTGTTCACCCCACTGTAGCCCCGAAGGGGTTCAGGTGGTGCAGATAGGGCCAATTAACCTTATAGGCTGTACCTGGTAGAGTCTGGCTTGATTGAAAATGACTAATGGCTGATAGAGGCCTGCTGTGGGATAAAATGGCTAAGGTAGTTGGAAGTTGGCAGTCAATCTCTGGGTTTAGAAAGGGAAAAGAAGGACACCTGGGGAGGAAGAGAAGCCCTGGGATCTTGGCCCTGAGGGAAGGGATTACCCAAAAGGGTAGAGGAGAAAGCCTGTGGAAGGTGGAGTAGGAAGCAGCCCAGGGAAAGAGCAGTGATGTTAGAGATTGTGCGGACATTGACTACCCTTTCCCTTAAGTTTAAAAGCAGTGGTTCTAAGGATCAGAGCTAGCATTCCCAGTGGACAGGGATGCTGCCCAATACCATGCAGCTAATCCTGGAAAGGGATTTCTGGAGACTTCAGGCAAAGTGCCAGAACGAAAGGTTGGAAACTTCAGGGAGAGACTCAGGTCCAAAATCTTCAGAGGTCTTAGAAGGGAATTATGAATCTTAAGTCAGCTTTGGGTCCCCTACCAACAGCTGAAATGCACGAGAAACACAAATTATCTCATGGTTACATAGTTCATCAAATTGCTGGAGGTCAGAATCAGCCTTTGAATTCCCTCTGGTTTTGCTGCCTTTAGGCCAAATTCTGCCACCCTTACGCTGAGTAGCAGCGGAGTCCAAAAGCAGCATAATTGATTTCACAGGGGGATTGGAGGTTGTACAGTGGAGCCATTTCATCTCTCTTCAGCACTGATGACAGGGCATAATAAGTGGGCAGCTGAGAGCTGAAAACCTTTCATAGGGCTAGGGTCCCCCCAGAAGTTCTTCTCCAGGTGCATTAGGAGTTTCCTGAATACAAATAACTTGCAGAAATGCATCTGAAGGCTGAACCAAATGAGAAGGGAGAGAGTAAAACTTTTAGATGCAAATCAAGGAACAAGCATTATGTAATGGTAAAGATAACCAAGTTGCAGTTACCTCTGGAAGTGGTTTTATGCTTCAGTGCCCTCACAAGTCACAATCTGCCAAGTGGGCAGGAGACCAAGCCAAGATATATTTCTTAGACGGCTCAACTGTCTCAGGCTTGGAAGTTCATTAAGGAGTGAAATCATCCCAGGAATACCAAAATACCAGATGGCAGTAAAGGTGATGTAGGTGAGGTACGTTGATTTCCTATTTAAATAGCAGTATGAGAAAAGTGGGCTTTTAAACATAGTAAAATGCCAAACAAATGGGGGGAAGAAACATAAATATGGATACCATTTTCCTACAAAGAAAGCCAAAAGGACAAAACAGCAGTTTATGTTTTGCAAAGAACGAGTCAGTTGGATGCTGGCACGGAGGTTTAACTTGTGTTATTGCCATAAGCTTTAACTGCTGGAGGACTGGGTTTATTTTATTTTAGTTTAAAGTCAAATTAGTTTGGTGGGTTTAAGCAGGTGTCTACCAGTCATGTATCCGCAGAACAAAATCTACTACATATTTGACAATCTATGACTAGCAGAAGAGTGGCGGGGTTGTTTCAGACTATGGGAGCATTGCATCTACAACAGAAAAATTCAGGGCTTTCCTGTATAGCTGCTGCTTCCAACAAATGCTGTTAGTTTTAAACACAAAAGGTAGATGCTGTACACCAGTGTTTCCCAAACTTGGGACGCCGCTTGTGTAGGGAAAGCCCATGGCGAGCTGGGCTGGTTTGTTTACCTGCCCCGTCCACAGGTTCGGCCGATCGTGGCTCCCACTGGCTGTGGTTCGCTGCTCCAGGCCAATGGGAGCTGTTGGAAATGGCGCGGGCCGAGGGACGTACTGGCCGCCGCTTCCAGCAGCTCCCATTGGCCTGCAGCAGTGAACCGCGGCCAGTGGGAGCCGCAATCGGCCGAACCTGCGGACGCGGCAGGTAAACAAACCGGCCCGGCCCGCCACGGGCTTTCCCTACACAAGTGGCATCCCAAGTTTGGGAAACACTGCTGTAGACAAACAAAAGTTGTAGATAGATATTGCAGAGAGAGAGAGATTTTCTGTTAGAAATGGATTGAACTAGTTCAGAAAAATGGTGGGTACCTCTGAGTGCGTGCATGGTCTAAGACACACAGAGAGAATCTTAGAAATGTAGGGCTGGAAGGGACCTTTAGAAGTCATCAAATCAAGCCCTCTGTGCTGAGGCAGGGCCAAGTAAACCTAGACCATCCCTGATAGATGTTTGTCCAATCTGTTCTTAAAAACCTCCAATGATGGGGATTCCACAACCTCCTTTGGAAGCCTATTCCAGAACTTAACTACCCTGATAGAAAGTTTTTCCTAATAGCTAACCTAAATCTCCCTTGCTGCAGATTAAATCCATTACTTCGCGCCCTACCTTCAGCGGACAACAAGTTATGTCTTTGTGCTTTATGTATGTTCGCTATGAGCCTTTTATTACACACTCAGAGTTGGTCATGAAAGATGCTTCAGCTCTGTTCTGATAGTGCCATCCACTGCCTGCCTCCAAGGGTCAGACTGCCTCATCTGGAATGACCTTGCTGCAGCTGGAGAAGGCGGGGGGGAGGAGATCTCCTCAAACTGGGACCCTATGGTATTCTACAACAACATTCAACACAGAGTGGTTCCATCTACTGAATGACTAATGCCACTTCCAGATGCTCCATTGGTTTTCCTTGGAGGTCTCCCAGCCTAATAGGGATCTAACCCAACTCTGTTTAGCTTGAGTGATTTTGAAGAGGTCACTTCCTGAGTTTAAAAATCAAATTCCTTACAAAATATTTGGCACTCTTTAATCACTCGTGAAACATGTTCATCAGAGTTAGGAAAATATGCTACAATCTTAGAAGGGAATGAAGTCAGGAACGTTTCATCTCTACTGCTTACACATTGCTCTGTGACAGTCTCCCTTGTGGCTACTTGCCTCTCCAGCCAGGTCATCCTTTAGTCTATCCCTTCCAGGGTTACAAAGTCCAAAGAACAACTGTCCAAATGCCTTCTTGGGAGGGGTGTTCAGCCCCCCCGTGCAGGGCTTTCTGCCACTATACCAGTGGCTGACAGGGAAACCCAGTCCTGCTTGCTACACTGGGCTCCAGGGTCCCTATGGCTAGCAATCCAGATCTTGAGTCCCTGTCCCTGTTGCTGTTTCCCTGGGCTCCTTCCCACCAAGCCTTTCTATCTTCTCTTGCCTGGTTCTGGGTTTACCATGGGAGCCTACGCTAATCCCTGTGGCTATTCCTCCCCCTTCAAGCTTCTTACCAGACTGCTTACTCCAGAGGCAGGGTCTCAGGGCTTACTCTCCCACTGAACTTCCTCCTTATCCCTGATGACCTCCCTCATCCCAGGGAGTGAGTGTAGCCTCTTTCCCCTGCAGCCCCCTTTCTGCTCTCAGCTTCTTGGCTTTATACTGCTGGTGCAGCCCTTCCCCAGCTGGGTTCCACTTTCAATTAATCCTGGCCCTCCTTCTATCAGGTGACACCAGGTGACCTAATTGGTGCCTCAGGCTCTCATTAACCCCATCAGGGCTGGTGTAATGCACACACCTCCTCTCAGGTTGATTGAAAATTTCATTGTGACTTTGACTTTTTAAATTTTGTATTGTATTATACAAAAGTTATTTCAAAATGAAAAATTGAAAAGTTTGGGGAAATTTTGACATTGTTGGAACAATTTTGGCCAGTTTTCTTCCTAAACAAAATTCCAGCAAAATCGACCTGATTTCACAAAGCATTTCAACTGAGATAGAACGACATATTCAGACACAATATGGTTCCACTGAAGTTTCTCCGACCAGGTCTATTGATTATGTGTGCCTAAGTCAGTGCTGAGTGGAAATAAGTTTATGCAGCTGAGTCAAAAATGAGGTGAATTGTGTCGAATCACTTGGTTTGAGAATGTAATAAAGGCATAAGACACAGTAGAGCTCATTAGAGAATGGTCTTTATTTCCCGATCCCCAGAAATCTCTCCTGATGCACAAAGCAAACCAAATCTCCCCTGATGCACAAACCAGTACAAACCAAAATACATCCTTCCTGCACAACGAGAGGGCTGTCCAACAGCAATCCCATAAATGTTACCAAAGACAAAAGCAACATACGTGGTTCAATAAAATGGTTGCCGCCTGAATTAAGATTAGGTTCAATACTGTTCAAACTACAGTAACCAATGAAATTTAAACGACTGGCCAAAGTCCATTATCAAATTTCAGCTTAATAGCTACACGGTTCAATGAACTGATAGCGCAATGAATGAGTCTTAATACAAAATTCTTTTAAAGCAGCATTGACTTTAAGAGCATATTCACTGCCTTAATATTTACAAAATATTTGTGTTCACATTCCAGACGTATTTGGAAACAATACAATTTGATATACATATTGGCCTCCAGAGTTCTAGTAAGCTAGAATTTAGAGCGCAAATGGCAACTGCAAGCCTAAACTCAAAAACGTAGGTTTATAGTTGAGTCACATAATTTAACTGCACATTTACAAGACACCACTTACACCAGAAAGATTTAACCTCATCATTGCCATCAATTCACACTTCATGTGCGCACAACATTTGGTGTTTTTTTATTCTACCTTTGGAGATGATTCGTTATGAACTGAACGTAGTCATGGAGCCAAGCTCCCTTAGTTACGGAAAGGCAGGGTGTCAGTGCAAGCTCTTTTTATAGAGACTATTCGGGGTGATGTGTATGCCCCACAAGAGAACATCTGGATTAGATCTCACTGTAAAAGCGCAAAAGTAAAATTACTGGGTAGGTCAAAAATATTTTGTAAGGCAACAAATCAGATTAAGTGATGATTAAAATAAAGCTATTTTTCACTGCTGGATGAAAGAGTAGAAGTGGAAACATGTAGGGATTCTGAGAGTAGACAGTCATTATTGTTTATCACACAGCCCAACATCAAAGACACCCACCCAAGAGATCTGAAGAAGGTGACCCATTGCACACTAGGACGTCGGAATCTGGAAATCCACAATGTGGTATCAACTTGTATTATCTTTATTTTATTCTTCACTCCTATTAGGCATAAAATCCCTTTGAAATCAACAGGAGATTTGCCCTAGAAATTTACACAACTCAACCACAGTGAAACTGCCATTGTCCCATGCAACTGCATTACAACAGTGCAGTTAGTAGCATCCTGTAGGAAACATAGTAAAACTCTCTTGAAGTGGCTAATTGGTTTCATACTCATTTTTGCCATTGCCATTCCTCCAGTGACTGACCGAACTCAGAAGCTCTTTAATTATTATTATTTTTTTGGCTTGGTCTGTGACCCTGCACAACCCAGCTAACTCTAAGCCTTTGGTGGTACAAGGCAGTAGTAGTAATAGGATAAAGTGAAGCAAATGAAAATGGAGGCTGAACAAAAGGGAAAAATTCCTAATGATGTGATCCATTAGATTATGGACTATACTGCCAAGAGAGGTGATGGAAGCCTCTTAGGTCACTAAACACTAGACTGGATAAAATGCTGAGAAATATAGTCTGGAGAATGATCCGACATTGGCAAGAAAATGGACCACATGACCTAATAGGTCTTTTTCATCATTAATTTTGATGCTTCTTTGCAACATATAAGTTTGTATTCCTTTCCTTTCTTAAGCAAATCAAGCTGCCTCTTATTTTTTTTTAAATCCAGAGAATAATAGCTCAAAAGTTTTGCCGTAGCATCACTTTCTGCTAATAATTTAGAAAATTGCCTGTTCCTTCAGAACTGGCATTTAAGCTTAAAGAGTAACATCCTGCCTGCTTTATTTCAATTGGACATTCAAGTTGTTAAATGCTGCCTTTGGTATTGAGGGTAGAATAAATTAGTTGTCTGGGATTGAGCAACTAAAATGAAAAACAATCTAATTAGTAAAAAGTCTGAATGTCCAGCTATTCTGGCTTGATTTCAATTTGCAAGTTTTCCAAGCCTTAAAAAATGAGTCTGAATATCTGAGTTTTTTCAGGGAGTTCATTTTTTCCCCCTTCCTGGAAATAAAATGTTCATTAGAGAAATGGATGATGTTATTGAGGGGCTCATGGCAGGAAAGATGCCAATCCCAAACAGTAGTTCAGCTCATCAGCTGGTGTAAATCAATGTAGCTCCATTGGAATCTTTTCTGAATAATAATACTTCTGTAGTTTAAACTTTGAATACGACTATCATGTTCATGTCCATATAGTTAGATTTACAGTACCAGCAAGTAAAATGAGCATAGACAAATATTGATTAATTGTATGGGATAAGGAATTTATTCATCCCCCTGATGCCAGAACTGTATTATTGTAAGCATTAGGGAGACCATTACAGGAAAATCATGTCCAATTCCTTTCAAAAGGATATTGAAAAACTAGAAAGGGTTCAGAAAAGATCTACAAGAATGATTTAAGGTCTGGAAAACCTGCCTTACATTGAGAGACTAAGGCTAGGTCTACACTGGGGGGGAGGGTCGACCTACGCGAATAGCGTAGCTAAAGTCAGTGTATCTTAGGTCGAATTACCAGGCTGTGAGGACGGCGGCGAGTCGACCGCTGCCGCTCCCCCATCGACTCCGCTTCTGCCTCTCGCCGCGGTGGAGTTCCGGAGTCGACGGCAGAGCAATCGGGGATCGATTTTATCGCGTCTACACTAGATGCGATAAATTGATCCCCGATAGATCGATCACTACCTGCCGATACGGTGGGTAGTGTAGACGTACCCTAAAGAAGCTCCATCAATTTACGGTAGTTTATCCTTGAGAAAGTTAAGAGCTGACTTGATCACAGTCTATAAGTACCCTTGTGGGGAGTACATTTCTGACAGTAGAGGGCTTTAATCTAGCAGACAAAGGAATAACAAACTCCAATGTCTGGAAGCTGAAGTTAGACAAATTCAGATGAGAAATAGTCCCAGATTTTTAACAGTGAGGGTAATCGCCTATTGCAGTGTTGCCCAAACTTAGGACACCGCTTGTGTAGGGAAAGCCCCTGGCAGGCCAGGCCGGTTTGTTTACCTGCCACGTCCGCAGATCCGGCCAATCACGGCTCCCACTGGCCGCGGTTCGCTACTCCAAGCCAACGGGAGCTGCTGGAAGTGGCGCGGGCCGAAGGATTTTCTCCCTCCTTTTTTTTTTTTTTCCGCAAAATCAAAATTTTCCCATGAAAATTTTTGATTTGGCAGAAACTGCAATTTTCCATTTGAAAATAATTAAAATAGAAAATTCCCAACCAGCTCTACTCGAAAGGATAGAAAAGTAACAATATTTATTGTAATCTAAGGAGCAGCTATGAATACATGTGAAAGAATGGGGGGGGAAACAATGTGGAATACATTCTGTAGATGTCATAAAAAAGATACCACTGTGATTAATACGCTATTATTAACTTCCAGTTGTGAACCTTTCATCCTAAAGTATCCAAAGCACTTTACAGATTGTGGAGATTTCTTCACCCACAACTGAAATGCAGCCATTGGTGTTGGCCATTCTTTGCTAGTGATGTTACTCCACAGTAGACGGGGCTGGCTCCAGGCACCAGCTTGCCAAGCAGGTGCTTGGGGCGGCCACTCCGGAGAGGGGCAGCAGGTCCAACAATTCGGCGGCAATTCGGCGGACGGTCCCTCACTCCCGCTCGGAGCAAAGGACCTCCCGCCGAATTGCCGCCGCAGATCACGATCGCGGCT
>NW_020664418.1:42296374-42349317 GCF_002925995.2 Terrapene triunguis | reverse complement strand
GGTTTTTTTTTTTTTTTTTTTGCGCCGCTTGGGGTGGCAAAAACCCTGGAGCCGGCCCTGACAGTAGAAAAAAACCACTGTGGCTGAATCTGCATGGGGAATGTTTAGGTATACAAAAAATAATGACAAAGCTAAGGCCTCGATTATAATCCTTGCTCTTGTGAGTGAAAAGAGTTATGGTATCTTTAAATGGACAGAAGTCAGAGCTTTGGTTTAATGTCTAATCTGAAATTTTGTAACTCCAGATAGACAAAGTCATCGGTACAACACAACAAACCACCAACCGAATCACCAACCAAGCCATTTCTTGCAGCAACCATACTTGGGGGGAGAGAGGGAGGGGTGTCTCCTGTTCAAGTTCTGACCAGATCCAATCCTATTTATTTGGTAAAATTTGATGAAATCATAACTTGACCTGGTAGTGACTATTTCACCATCTGGAACACAATTAGATCCCTCTAATTTCCAGGGGCATGTTTCATGACAAAAAAATCAAACTAAGTGACTCTCATAAATTTGAAAAGATTCCATCTTGGATAGAGACTTAATAAAATGAACTCAGCTTTCTTTGCAAGGTACATTCCACTTACCGTAATTGATACCCATTTAAATTAACTTGTGTTTACTGTAAATGCTCTTGCTGCGTGAAATGTGCTTCTATTATAAAAGCAATAGTTTTTTTTAGTGACAAAAGGAAACATTTCCTTTACGGTACCTTTATTTGAAGTTTGATGCCCATTAAAATGACTTCATAAACCCATTGATTTCTATGAATGTTTATAATTAGCAAGCATGCAGAATTTTGATTTGGAATTAAAGAGGCATTATCACATACTTCAGAGGCCTTACATCTTGTCTTTGTTAAAAAATGGGAAAGAGAAGGGTTTAAAATTTAACCATTCCTCTGTAGTGCTGGAAATCACAGTAAAACAAGATCTGAATGTAAACGTATACACCTAGGAACAAAGAGTGTAGGCCACACCTACACAATGGGGACTCTATCCTGGAAAGAACTGACTCTGAAAAAGATTTGGGGGTTATGGTGAATAATCAGATGATCATGAGCTCTCTGGGCAATGCTATGTACAAGATAGAGAATGCAATTCTTGGATGCATAAACAGGGGACTCTTGAGTAGGAGTAATGAGATTATTTTACCTCTGTATATGGCAATAGTGTGACTGTTGCTGGAATATTTTGTCCAGTTCTGGTGTCCGCAATTCAAGAAGGATGTTGATAAATTGGAGAGGGTTCAAAGAAGAGCCACGAGAATGATGAAGGGACTAGAAAACATGCCTTATAGTGATACATGCAAAGAGCTCAAACTATTTAGCTTAACAAAGAGAAGGTTAAGGGGTGACTCGATTAGAGTCTGCAAATACCTATATGGGGAACAAATATTTAATAATAGTCTCTTCAGTCTAGCAGAGAAAGATATAACATGATCCAGTGACTACAAGTTGAAGCTAGACAAATTCAGAATGGAAATAGGGACTACATTTTTAACAGTAAGAGTAATTAACCATCGGAACAACTTATCAAGAGCTGTAGTTGATTCTACATCACTGACAATTTGTAAATCAAGACTGGATTTTTCTTCTAAAAGATCTGGCCTGGGAATTATTTTGGGGGCTGTGTTATACATGAGATCAGACTAGGTGATCACAATGATCCCTTTTGCCTTGGAATCTATTAATCTATTAAAATAATATGATGCTAATTAGCGATAGGGTCAAACCCTTCCAGGACCTGAACAGTACCAAACTCTGAGGAGGGAAAAATGGTTGAAATTGAGATCTGATGTCAGCTGATGCATAGTCCTACATTCTTTTAGGTCCTGATTCAGCAAGATATTTAAGCATGTGCTTAACTTTAAGCATGTGAGTAGTCCTATTGACTTCAATGCATAAAGTTTTCCATCTTGCAGAACTGGGGCCATATTGGCTCCAGTGGGAATTTGGCATGAGTAAGGACTGCAGTAATGGGTCCTGGGATATTGGTTTGGCCCACGGTAGAAATGAGGCAAAGAGTTAATTTGGGGTCCAAATCTAGATCCTGGCATTTTCCAAAGTTCACGAGTGCTTAGGCTGGAGGCTTTGGTTTGGCTCCATGTGCAGATATTTTCATTTGAAAATATTTATGTTGCCCCTTTTTGCAGTCCATCATTTCTCAGTCAGCCAGTGTCACCTTTACTCGTGGCCACTTGCAGTAAAAGGCATCATTAATGGCAAATATATTGTTTGAAGAGAGAACTCTAAACAAAACTCCTATAACACCAGGCATTCTGCAAGCAATTTATTTTATAGTGACACAGAGAAAAGGGATGGCAAAAATATTCTTTGTAATCATCCAGCTCATCACTGTGTGGACACAGGATCATTATCCAGCCTAGTTTCCCCAGTTCTTTTGCAGATCTTTTCCTTCTTGCTTGCTTTTTTTGTTTCAAAAGCAAAACGAGAGGGAGGCCAGCCCCATAGACCCTTTGACTGACCTCCTCACCTTGCCCCAGTTCCACACATCAGCAGCCAATTATGCATGCGCTTGCCCATGTCATATCGATGGAGGCAAGCTACTGCTTTCTGGCTTATTTTAAGTACTCTTAGAATCTCCCATGTCCTTTAGAGAACTAGGACAGGCTGACCTCTGAGCCACATAATCTGAGTATACGTTAAAAAAGAAGCCCAGAATTTTTCCTTTTAGAATAGTGCCACTGCTGACAAGCTACAGTCCAACCAGTGCAGCTTTAATGTTTAATTGGATGACTGGGTTTTAAAGCAGAGGCATTCTTTAACCCGGCTGACTCTGTCTGCCCCCATCTCCCTGCCTCACAGCAACCTCACTCGAGTTATCAAAGTGTCATTAATAGAGACAGCTGCCTGTAAACAACAGAAATGTCAACACAACTGTCTCGGTCAACAGGAATTTAACTTTAATCTGTTCATTACTTAAAGATATATCATCCCCTTTCTGTGCTGTTATCTACATCACTTTGAGACAAAGGCAGAAAACAAATTGACACCAAGAAAAAAACATAAAGCTAACCATCCAACCAACACTCCTTCATTCAGGCTGAGTCTGTTCATAATTTCCAATGGACCCCCCCCTCCATATACATATATATATATATATATTTACAGCTAGGTTGAGGATGAGGAGGGGTCAGGAGTTCCTTGTTTAGCTGGAAACAGATATTACATATTTATAAATGTAAACCTGGAGAACCGCCAAAGTCCTGCATTTAAGTGATTAACAAATGTTTCCCTTCAAGTGGACACCTCTTGTTCTAAATATATTTGACAAGAATGTAAAGAGTCAACTGGAGGGTAGAAAGGGCGTACCACAAGCATTTTCTGTGGAGGCTGCCAGGATTATTGGGACTGGGCTTAGGCCCACATGTCTACGTTTGCCTGGTGCCAGCTGAGTTCATGTTGCTTGTGGGCAGGCTGCCAGCAGAATGCAGCCTCCCTGCTGTTTAACGACAATGGATTTACTGCTTCTCTGCATATTGGTGTTATTTTGTGTAAACAAGGTTAACACTCCTTTTAAATTAAATACACCACCTGGTGACTGAGTGTGCGACCTTGGCAATCATCTTTCACCTGGTCTGCAAAAAACATGGATGCCGGAGCTGTGACTTCAGCCTGTCTACCTGTCATCTTTCTTTAAACCCACTGTCCAATAATAATAATACAGAATACTGTACAATGTAAGAAGCCAAATTTTGGTAACTGCTTCCACCCCTACAATAAAGGATATCTAGAAGTGCAAATACTGTTGATTAGATAGAGAGCTTATCATTCTATTAAGTCTATGTCCAGCATTTTATTAAAGATCCAGTTTTGAAGGTCCACTTCCCCCTCTTTTTCCAACTTCATCAAAATCCACCGAATACACCTATTTTTTTTTTCATTTTTTTCTGTTTCCTGAGGAATTTTATTTACCCAGAAAGACTGGAGGGAATCAGACAACACCTCCATTAGGTCTGGCAGTTTGTAAAATAGGCATTTTTTAGGTTTTGCAAAAGTTTCTTAAACTATCTCAGAAACGGCTTGGCTTACACGCTCCAGAATTAGTTTATTCTGTTGTCTTCAATATGGACTGATACCTTTGATTGTTTTTGGAAAGCTTGGTATATTAATTTGGAAGTTGTTTATTATGATATGTCCAAAATGATGAGAATTCCATACTGGTTAAAGATTCTGTAATCGGTATCTGATAAAGGTCAAGAAGTTCACAGCCAAACCAGCAATGTGCATGGGCTTTGAGGCAAACTCTTAAAGTCCTTAATAAAACCTCCAATGTTTACTTTAGGTGGTATAGAAATCTGATGAGTCTCTGGCACTTGTATACTTGCATGGTCTTTGCATATATAAAGCCAACAGGTTCCTTGGCTAAAATTTATACGGAGTTTATAAACTCTGCAGAAAGGGTTTATGAACTCTATGAGTAGGACTACACTGAAGCTGGGAGCATGCCTTCCAGCCCAGGTAGACAGACCCACCCTAGCTTGGCTCAAATTAGTGTGCTAAAAATAACAGTGTGGACATTGCAGCACCAGCAGAGGCTTGTGTTAGCCACCTGAGTTCAGACTCACCTGACACCTGGGTCCAAACTTAGGAGGCTACCTGAGCATCTGCTGGTGCCACAACGTTCACACTGCTGTGTTTAGCATGCTAACTTAAGCCAAGCTAGAGTGAGTCTGACTACCCAGGCTGGGAGGCATGCTCCAGGCTACAGTTTGGACATACCCTGAAAGAGCATAGGAAGCTACTGGGATTCCTTGGATGGTCATCAGCTCCCCATGTCCAGGCTGCACTCAGAGTTTCTGCTTGATAGGGAATTCTAATCTTTGTAGATAAAGATCTTTAGATGAGACTTCCATATATTTCTCAGCTAAGGCAGCTCATCTTTGATTGGCTAGGAGCTGAACCATTTGGGCAGGACTTTCCCTAGCCCTGGGTTAATGTTAATGTAGGTACATGAATTTCAGCTTGTTCAGTTTAAATGGAGGTAAATGACATTTTACTCATGTTTACATCCAAATTGGTGGGTGTTTGTGTGTGGGGAGCTCTGCACATACACCTCTACCCCGATATAACGCTGTCCTCGGGAGCCAAAAAATCTTACCATGTTATAGGTGAAACCGTGTTATATCGAACTTGCTTTGATCCGCAGAAGTGCGCAGCCCCTCTCCCCTCGGAGCACTGCTTTACCGCATTATATTCGAATTTGTGTTATATCGGGTCGCGTTATATCGGGGTAGAGGTGTATGTAACTCTGGATCTGACTATCTCATTATTTAGATAAATGTCCAATCCTTATTTGAATTCTGCTAAGCACTTGGCCTCAGTGACATACTGTAGTAGTGAATTCCCAAAGTTAATTGTGCATTGTGTAAGTATTTCCTATTAATAGTTTCAAATACCTTTCAATTTCATTGATTATCCTTTCATTTTTGTACTATGAGAAAAGGGAAGTAGGAGTATCTCTCCCAGGAAACTTTACAGAGAAATCCAGATTACTTACACTAATGGGTGCACTGCTCACAATCTAGATAAGTCCATGAACACATGCAACTAGACATTGAAAACAAAGAAGGTGGGAGGTCTTCCTGAGTGACTTCATTTAGACTAACAATGATAAGATATCATAACAAAAAATCTAGATAAATAAATGCAATGTAAATAAAATAATAGTATTGCAAACTCCCACAAATATAACCTTCTCTCCCAACACTTCTTGGAATGGAACCTCTTTATTTAAGAGATAACTTACAACACTCAATATAGGTTAGGTAAAAATGCCGAGAGCGCAGTGGCAAATATCTCCATCTTCAGTAAAGAGATGTTGTCCAGCTTGAAATCAGTGGGCTTGTTTCTAGGGAAAAGGCACTCAAGTGTTGGAGAGCATGATAGAACGTGCTAAGCTTTCCTGTTCTGTTCATTCCCTCTGAAGCCCCTGGCAGTGGCCACTGTCAGAAGACAGGATACTGGGCTAGATGGACCTTTGGTCTGACCCAGTATGGCTGTTCTTATATTCTTAAGCAGCCATAAGGTGAAGAACCTACATCACTGCCTCTAATGTACAGATAAAACTATTCTAGGATGTTACCCAGAATACTGACTGTTTCTTTGCTTTTAGCTAGGGTTTGGACTGTTACTTCTGCAGAAGGCAGACACTCTGTACTCATAAAGGTTTCTTGTCTTTCTTGCTTCTGGGACTGTTTCCTTACCTGGAGTTTTCTCTGAGGTCCTCACCAACTGTATAAAGATGTCCCCTGTGTCAGCAGCAGAGTCTGTCTGATGAAGCCACTCTGACTACTGGCACATGCAGTGGATTATTTAGGAGTGCTGGCTGAGACATCTGTTTCCCTGAAACTCCCCTGGCTGATCTCCCTACATTCAAGTCTCTTTCTTCTCAACTTATAATTCCCTACTTTTACTGAAGAAAAATGTCTGCTTTATAACTGGTTCAAAAGGTTTCTGGTGACCTTTCTCAGCCTCCAGAGGCTATGTTCTGAAGAGAGGTGCTCTTGTTTCTATAACAATTGGAGCCAAAACCAGTGCTCCAGACAGAAAACTTTTTGGAGCTGTTTTTAGCAACAGAGGAATTATAGAACCATACTGGATCCAACCAGGGGTCCACCTAGTTCAGAAACCTGTCTCTGACAATGGCCTACAGCAGGTATTTAAGAGTAAATTGAAAAGACCCCGACAGTGGGCAATTATGGAATTACCTGGCCATAGGGGAAGGGACTAGAAGGGAACTTGATAGGTCATCTAGTCCAGTCTCCTGCACTGAGGCAGGATTAAGTGTAATCTAGACCAGGGGTTCTCAAACTGTGGGTTGGGATGCCAAAGTGGGTCATGACCCCATTTTAATGGGGTCGCCAGGGCTGGTGTTAGACTTGCTGGAGCCCGAGGCCGAAGCTGAAGCCCTTGGGCTTTGGCTTTGGCCCCTGCTCCTGAGGCACCTGGGCTTGGGTGGGCTCAGGCTTTGGTCCCCCCTCCAGGGATTGTGTAGTAATTTTTGTTCTCAGAAGGGGGTCGTGATGCAATGAAGTTTGAGACCCCCTGACAGGTATTTGTCTAACCTATTTTTAAAAACCTCCAGTGATTCTTTAAATGTAGGGATTTATCTATATAAGTGGTGTCTATTGGAACTACAAAATTAAGGATGTGTTGAGATTTGTATATAGACACCCTGCCACAGGAAGATTACAAACTACACACACACACACACACACAAAATAGTTTTTAGTGTGAGTGTGGAGGTGTGGCTATTAAATGCACACAGCCTATTGGTATCAGTGCACTCATTCTCTCATTTAGCTTTTCTTATCTTTGGTGCTTCTCCGCTGTGGATCTCTGCCAGTGAGCTAGGTTTGGGAAAACAAGAAAACGTGAAAAAAATATAGTGAGTCTGTTGGGATTTCTCTGCCTGTATCGTATTTCAGTTTCCCTTCCACTCCCCACTCCTTGCCTCTTGTTGCACTGTGTGTGAGCTTGCTGTGTGTGTGCGTGTGTATGTCTGTGCCAGCTAGATGCCAGCAGAAACCAGATAAAAAAATTGTTAATTTGATCGGTCTCTCACTGTCTGTGTTTCTCTCTAAGTCTCCTATTGTCTCCTACGGTGTTGTTGCCTCTAGGGTTGGATTTTTGCCAGTTGGGTGCCAGAAACCAAAGAAAACAAATAGATACATAGTAGGGATAGCAGAGATTAAAATACCTACCATTCTGAATTACCTATGGGTAGTTTAGAAATACCAGTTTGTCAAGGGTACCTGATCCAATTTTATTCTCCAGAGGGCTTCTAATGAGGGAGGAGAAGGAGTTCTCTTTTGGGGGCTTCTTAAAATTCTTAACAGACATTATGTTTTACACTACTTTAGCTTATGTCTGACAACGACGGATCCAGGAAATCTGACATTTCCCCTTCCCCCTCTAAAATAGGGAGAAAAAATCAGAGGTACAGAAGTAAATACTTTTATTACCTGCAAAACAGGTGGTGGGTTTTTTTAAACTTTCCATTTGAACTGAAACTTCACATTCATGCTTATAAGCAGATTGACCACATGTCTCAGCTACACCAGGCTATCCTCAAATAAGCACTGAGATCAGTTCCACATCCTGGGCAAAACCAATGTTCTGGAGCTAAGATTTTGTACTTAACTGTAAGATAGCTGAGTGGATTTTGCTTTAATAAGATTAAACTGAGCATGTATTTATCTGATCCAGGTAATGTGTGAAGTCAGTAGAGAACAAGGAAAAGAAACTATAGGGAAGAGGGTAGATTGCAGGTGAGGAATTATTGAACAGAGATATTAAAGGTAAATCCATTGATAGGAAGTTTTTAGTGCTTATTCTCATGTCTCTCCATCGTGCCACTCATTCATTAAAACATCCATGTTCAAATTGCCTGCTCCAAGAATAATAAAATAGCAACAAGGAATATGTTCAGAAATGGGATGAAAGAAGAGTGTGCCACATTTATTGCTTCATCATTATTAAAACAAGCTTCATTGTGATTGTAGCAAAGAAAGACAACTGTCTTACCCCCAAAATACTCAAGCCTCAGTCTTGGAATAAAAACATTCTATTGTTTATTTATAGGTGGATTGATGAAGTCATATAGGTTTGTTTTAGACAAGCCATAGGTAAAACTAGGAGTGTTGGAATAAAATTAAAGCTTAGGTTGAATATCAGGAGGGAAAAAAGTTCTCAGTAGAGAGAGATGTATCTGGTTGTGGAATTATCTCCCAAGGCAAGCAGTGGAAGCTCCATCACTTGGGATTAGAAAATGAACGACAGGGAGCAGCTCTGCATTGGCAAGGAGATGGGCTGGATGATCCAACAGGACTATTCCATCTCTAACGTCTATGATTTTTTCCATCATTTAATAAAATTCCAAAACTAATCCATCTCAGCTAGGTCCATTCAAATATTTGTCCAATGGAGAAGCAGCTCCACAGCTGTCCCTGTAATGTATAGCCGAATAGGAGTAAAACTCAAAACAGGTTCCCCTCTGCACTTTTTACGAGAATCACAATCTTACTAGGATTATAGCAATAGCAGAATAGCAGACCAATGAGTAAATATGAGGTCAGATGTTTCCTTCACTGTTTCCAAAACAAACAGTTACAGGAAGCACGCTACTCTGTTCATTACAGCTCTGCAGAAAGATCTTATTACAACTAAGGATGCTACAGGAAATGCGGGAGCAGATCAATATGTGGTTAAGTATTTTAGTCCTACTTTTATTATGTTTGACAGTGATGACATTGTAGTATGTAAGCCCCCACATAATAAGATGACTGACTCTCTCTCTCTCTCTCTCCCACACACACACACACACACACACACAGACCAAACACACACAGTTATTTTACTTTTTTCCCCCCCATGGACCTCCTTGAGAAGAGCAATCCCACTGAAAACATATCAGGAGATGGACTGACGTAAAGAAAAAGATAAACTAATTTCTGGTCCAATGTGCAAAGGCTAATGATTCTGATACCTGAAAACATCTTCCACAGGTGGTTGAGACCCAGAATAATTTCCAGGAAACCTCTGCCTTGAGTTTTGCCATGCCCTGTCTCATCAGGATGTGCTCTGTTTCTCTACCCTAGCATAAGGGAGAAAACTTCATGGGAACATGAGAGGGAGAGGAGATGAAACAAGAGCTTCATAAATGAGCTGTTAAAACAACGAGGAGTCATAAATGAGCTGTTGGATTTTCTCTCTCTCTGTTGAAGATCCTTCCAAACCCATCTTAAGTTAACCAACTAGCACAAACTATATTAACTATAAATAGTTCAGCAGTAACATACATTCACAGATCTCTTTAGAAATGGCCACATATTTGGGCTTGTGTTTGCACCTAGAAGGCCAGCAGCCAGATCAGAGTTCTTAAGACGAGTTATAGTTATTATAGAGCGAGAGAAAAGCAAGATTTGTTAACACTAATAATAAACCTCCTACACAAAAATGTCTGTGCCAGTCCTGCTACTCCCCACTTCTCCAGTCAAGATCAGAGTTACATTGGAGTAGGAGATTGTTTTGGCTGGAATTAGATAGCACAGATGGTACCAAAATGTGGAACACCTACCATACATTCTTTAGTTTCATATCATCTGCACAACAGTTCTTTGTAGCCTTTTAACAGTTCATTGAGTGGAAGAAGAGGAAAAGATACTGGACACTTGCTGGAAGTGTTCACTAAATATCATTTGCTTTATCTTTCTGGGACTCCATATTTCAGTATGTAGATAGGCCACTATTAAGCCAAGCAGATATTTGCTGTGACAAAGTGGGAAATCTTTCATTTGACACTATTCTTTCAAGGATCCTAACACCCGCTCACACCCCCACCCCACCCCCAAAACTAAACCAAAAAAAAACTTTATAATTAACTCTCACAACACCACTGTGAGCTAGAAAAATACTCATTTTACAGTTGGATAAAGTTACATGGAAGTAAAGTGACTTTCCCAGCAACATTCAAATAGTCTGTAAACACTTCCTGGAATAGACCTCAAGACAGTTCTTGCATCTAGTTTTCTGAACTAATCACTGAACAACACAAAGAACAGCATTCACCTTTGTTTTTTCCTATTTGATGCTGTAGGCCTTTTACACTCCTTTGCATGGCCCAGATTAGTCCTGCCCTCCTCAAATTCTTCAATATAAGATTTATGATATTCTACACATTTAGGGCCTGCAGTTCTAACTGCAGGCACATTATTGCTGGTGCTGAAACCATGCTTAACATATGATGCAAGTCTTCTAGTTCTTACTATTGCTACAAAAGACAGCCCGTCTTGATACTATTAATAGTTTTATAGGAGTGGATAAAAGAGAATGAAAAATGTTCCCATTTCTTTTCTTTGAGAGCAATGAAGTGCTTCAAAATGTAACTAATGGCAGCCAGATACCAGGGGTATGGGCAGCTGAGGAATAATGAGTCTTTTAGGCTGAGATTATTTAAAGCTGCCTAATTCATTTTAATTAATGAGAATTGGGCATCTAAATCTCATTTGAAATTTCTACCCTTATGTTATTTAATTAAACAATAAAGATGGAATCCTGGGGCATTTTTGAGGACTAACTGTGAGGAGTTGATGACCCAAATCATATGAGTTCCATGTTCTACAGACATTTGGATACTTATTCATACTGAATTTCAGAAACATTAGAGGTTTGCCCATCAAGGTTAGCCCATCACTAACAGGAAAACTTGTAGTCTAAAGGATAAAGCAGTTAACTATGAGCAGAGTTGTTAATGGACACACTGCTCCTCTGGGATCTCTCTGACTGCTGGCATTACACTAACCAAATTCTAGTTTTCAGTGAAATTTTATGCAGATACACATTGGGCAAAACTGATTCCTGATGGAACTCCATTGACTTTGGTGGACGTACTTTGCGGGTGAATTTGGCCCGCTGGCTTCATCTGAGATACTCTTTTGGAGACTCACATTTAGAATAACACTGAACGCCTTGGGTAATAATCAGTGAGTTTGGTTTCAAAAAGTACTGAGACAAAAGAAACATACAATCTCTTTAGCATCACAGAATCCTACATTGAACAGAGACAAATGCAGTATGTAATCCAACATCTTTATACCTCTAACTATAAATATTGTTTCCATGCAGCCAGCCGACTCATATTCCCAGATATCCCAAGTCCTATTATTTCAGCAGACACAGGATTTATGCATCATTCCTACTTGAACCTGATGGTTTAGAGGTTTTGCTTTTCAAACACACTACACAGTGGGCATACTACATTTCTCAGACCTGTATTTGAGCAGAAATGATAGTTTTTTTAAACAAAAAAAAAATCATTTAGGACCCCAAATAGACATAAACAGTTCTCCCCTCTTTCTTAATTGTGTTTTTGAAAATCAGACATGTAAAATCTTTTATAGCCATAGGTTCAAAGATCCCTTTTGTTGAAACACTGGAGCACTGTAATTGGTTGAGTACTGCTATCCAGTCTGAGAGGATGACCTTTCACACCCTGCCCTAAAAGAGCACTATAGAAAGAGAGGTGGCGTAATCTGGGTTAAAGGCTTATTAACATGTTGAGAGCTTGTTTCGCACACACACAAACAGTTGCAAGAAAGTCCCAGCCTGACGATAACTTAGCACTTTAGCATGTTGCTCTTGAGACAGCGCTCTTCTGAGAGAATAAAGACAGGCCCCTTAGTTGAAATGCAGGCCTGAAGCTCTTCATAGTCACCAGTAACAGGCAACTGTTATGAGTGAAAAAGAAAGTGAAAAGGGATTAGAACACAAAGGGGCTCTCCCCGTTACCGTGGTCTGGTTCCAGAGCTGCGAAGCTCCCATCCCGGAATCTTTTTACAAGATGAGGGAGATGTTACAGTGCCCACTTTTGGAATTGAAATTGCCAGCCTTTCAGGGCAATAATTCTCATTGTGGTTTTAAAGAAAGATCTGTTTTTTCATTTTTTTTTTTTTTATAGCTGAAAGAAGAGGTGGGAAAGAAGACGGGCCTCTGAGGTTACTTAAGAAGTAACAACTGAGGGATGGGATACTTTTAGGATTTTAGGACCAGCAAGAAGGAGCTGAGATGAGGCTCAAAATGGTTATAAAAATGACTATATTGTTATAACTGATTATATAGGGCCAGATTCTGATACCTTGACTTAGGCTGAGTAGCACCTTACTCTGTGAGTAGCCTTGGCACTTTTAACTTTAACTTTAGCAGGGCCATGATAGCACCCATTGACTTCAACTAGTGGAGTAAAGTCCTAGTCAATGTGAGTTAAGGTATCCAAGTCTGGTCCTTGGTTTACCATGGCTTTTATAGTGTGCTAGCCACTTTCCAAAAACATTGGAAGACACAGTCCTGAGCAGATTATATAATCTAACAAGATAAATTATACCATAGGAGGGGAGCAAGAGACAGCATAGAAGCTGAATGATCAGAGTGATGATTGGTGGCATCTTGGTAGCCCCATGTTTTGTTTTTATTTGTTTATACATTATTTTTTACTAATATCGGTAACATGTTTCATATGTCTAGCTACAGAGAATCATTCATGGCCATTGCCTATTTGGTCCATTTACTATTATTAACTTCTGTATGGTTGCATTAGCTCACTGCTGCCTTTTGCTTGCTGGCTTTTTCTAATAATTTCTGAATTATTTTCCTCCTTCCCTGTCACAGACCTAGATGTTAATAGTTTCATCTTTTAAAAGCTGATTATGAATTTTTAATAACAATTTATATTCAACTGGTTATCAATTTCTATCATTTTCTGTTCTATATACTATTTTAGCTTTGACTGATTTATTACATTTTATATACACATCCACAATATAAGTCTGTATGTGTGTACTTATTTATTTACTATAGTAAACTATTTGTTATTTGTGAGTATATGCCAATTTATGCACTATACTATGTTTATTGTTTTATACAAATAGTAATAAATAGGTACACACCCATATATGGTTCCTTATAATTACAATTAGGAAAAAAATCATTAATTTGATTTTAATAGTTTGGCTTTACTCTTTCTACAGTTATGTCTCATTCTATTTGCATAAAGAAAAAAAAACATGATGGTAAAATTCTGTATTTATATTATAATACTAGCTTCTTCTGCTGGGCTTTATTATTAGCAACATAAAGGGCCCTTCTGTATCATGTAAGGTCATGAAGCTTTGCAGCTGATTGGAGAAGATGGTTGGATTCCAGAAGCTATGGTATCTTCTCTCTTACTCACTGTGGCAATCTGCATATTCCCTATGCAGATCTTCTCGCTGCCGCGTATCAGATGATTTAAGGTGTGTGATTTGCAGCTGTACTATTATTTATTTATTTATTTATTTTTGTAAGGTTATTGGGTTACTCTGGCTTTTTGTGGCCCCTGATGAGGAATTAAACCCAGTTGGCCAAATCCAAATGTCCTCTTTCTGGTGGTGATGATGTTGATTCATGTTTTCATTCTTGTTAATCCCTGTCTTTAACTTTAAAATCTGCCTGAGCTGACAGTCAAGCTAACAATTTACCCCTGAAGGAAGAAGCCTAGGGAGGGGGTGTTAAGAGGAGCCCTAATAGCTCAAAAGGTAGAATCACTGGGTAACTCTATTTTCTATGGCCACAACATTTTATTATTAGGATTGCTGAATTAGGCACAGTGGGAGTTAGAAGTTCATAGTACCTTTGAGAAAAATGAGTTGTGAAGGCTGTTTCTCAGTGAGGAGGATTTAAGATTGTATAAGGCTAGTAGCTAATGGGTTAATGCCTGAATCTTTCACCTCTGGAGAGCTGGGTTCAAGTCCTGATTAGGTTACAAGAGAAAAATACATTTGGTGAGCTCATCACAGTCTCTGGTGGACATATTTCTTCACATCACAAAAGTACAACCCAATGCAGCATGCTTGGCAATCTCTGCTTAAGGGAGGCCCATGACTACAGTAAAAAATTGTGCAGCTGTAGCATTGGCAGAGTTGTGTGAGGGATGCTTGCACATCATGCCACCCTGGCAATAGTTAAAGCTCCTGGTGCCTCACTTCTGAGATCACCAAATGCTAGCTCCCTCTCTCACACATATAAAATATAATAAGGCTACTAACTCAACCCTAGGTCACTTTATGTGTGGTGGGACAGACAGCAAGCATACAAAATCAATTTTACAAATACATCTAAGCAAAAGAATTTAAGAAGAACTCTACAGACAAAAACTAACATTAAAGAAACCTGCAGATTTTAAGTATTAACTCCGCCACATGCGTGGCAGAAAATGGGCCACAGGTGAAATGCTTAACAAATAACCCCCATGGAAATCCATAAAGCAAATTTATCTGTGCCATATCTTGTAGGAAGGGCTGTGCAATAGTTTTGTCGCATTGCCACTGGGGTTGCTGAAACACACCAACCCATTAGGATATCATCAGTCTGGTGATCAACATTTTGGATGCTCATGAATAACGGGAATTTGAGCACCTTAAGCACATATTCAACAAAGGTTTTTTCAAGTTCATCATCACATATGAGATTGCATCATTCATAGTGGCATTTATAGCCATCAGTACTATACAACCCATGGTAACAGATGACATTGCATGCTGAAAGAGGCCATGAAAGGTCTTTCATACTGTTTCCTGCTCCTAATGACAGCTTTTACTGCCAGTTAGGACAGAATCCAAACACATGAAGTCATGATGGCTGTAGGTGTTGATTTGGATATGAAATGTACAACTTAGCTTACGCAGCACTGATTCATCGAGACAGGTTCTTTGAATGCATTTGCACTATACAGTTTGCTGGAAAAAATAGGTAAAGAGGAAGGGAAAGTGTATGTTTTATATGATCTTTTAATTTGCCCTTTAAAAAAGCCATTTTCTGTACAGAAATAGTTTTTTAAAAGACAGTAATGTTTCGCACAGAGACACACACAAAGGCACCATTTGGACATCGTGTGTTTGGATTCTAACTGGCCAAAAGAGACTATGCCCAATGTATTACTTTCGTTCAAATATTTCTACCAAGAATGTGACTGACATGTCTGTCTTTTTGTGTATGCATGTGTGTACATATATTCTCTCTTGTGTGTATCTTCATATTTAGATGGATTGTTTTATGTATATGTACACTTGTGGATATTTTATATTTTGTTCATTCATGAATTCTTGAGTTTTAAAAATAGTGCTCATTTGCTAAAACAATCAGTTTATTCAAAGCAATTGGAGTTTTGTCTGGAAATTACCTTTCTAAAGCTACAATGTGTTTTCATGCACTGAATGGGGAATACTTTACAGTTATTTTCATTTCATTGAAACTGGGTCATTAATAATAATAAAAAAATATTTTTCAATTTAAAGATGTTGGAAGGCTTGTAACAGAGCTGAAACACAATGTCTGCAAGGCACCACAGCCACATTTGTAGTCCTGTGTAAATTTCAGGCCCTGGCGTGCTGGATGGAACCTGTATTGAGTGCAGGTTTGTTTCACTCCAGACCTAGTCTGGTGTTGATAGCTCTTGGCTGGGCGGTCTTGCATTCTTTTTTGGAGTATAGTATAATATAAAAAGTAATCCCCTTCTGATGACAGAAGCTTCAAGTGGTTACAAGTAGCAGGCCTGTTTTCAGATGCCTGAGGTAACTATCGAAAAGGTGTGAGGAAAAGCAATAATTAATTACATCTATCGGTTTAAGTAGAGGAAATGATATATGATAAGGTGCTTTTGTTGCAACTGTTTAGTTCAACCCCAGACAGTATTTTCAGTGAAGGAAGCATCAAGCCGCAGTGCATTTTTCTGTGGCCAAAAGTTGTATTTCAGTGATCATCAAATGTAAATTTACCTATAGCAAATGTTCGAAGTAAGCAACTATCATGCACAAGGATGAAAAATGCTGGAAAAAAGAAAGGAAAACAAAACCAAACTGGAGCATGCACTCTTGCTGAATTAACTACATTCATAACCAAGTGGGAGTGATTTACTCTGACAACACAAGACTTCTAATTTTGCTGAATTAACAGCACTACTAGTGATGGGTGAAGAAATGGGAAAACTGAAACTATTATTGACTTTCTCAGGAATAGTAATTATTAAGGGGTATAAAGGATGTGTGTTTTTACAGCATCATTCATGTTTCACTAGCACCCAAGTACATGCTGCTTATGAAAAGAAACATATAAAAACCAGCACATACATGAACCAGAGTGGCTAGCAAAATATTGTTTTTCTTAACTTGAATTAATCTCACATTTGTCCTAGATGTGGGAGCAGAAAAAAAAAAAAGGGAGGAGACGGACTTGGATTCCTATTTTAGTTTAAACCCAAAAATATTTCATTATTGGTCTTCGAATTAACGGCATTTTTTTTAATTCGCCACATTTGGAATGGTATGAATCTAGGATTTTTCTCCATTTAAAAGATTAATATTTTCAGTGCAGACTGTGCTAGGAATCCACATAACTAGCGCAACAGCTTCCAGCTGTTGTTTATGGTATTAGTTAGACAATCCCAGTACCCTCCTTTGAAAAAAAACAAAACAAAACAAAAACTATTGAGTTAATTTTGTGGAATTATTTTAATAAACCCTACTTGCACCATACAGAGTTACCTTGTGGTTTGTGGTAAGTTTGTAGAGGTTTTGTGAGCAAACCCAAATGTGATGACAGCAAAACCTTTCCAAAGCACAGGCTTTTATGCTCTAAGCACAGAATTTCCTTTTGTGGTTAAGTGTGACGTCTTTCGGGATAATAAATATCTGTAATAAGGTTTCCTTAGGTTGGATTAAAGGCTTGGGCCTCTGTTTTGAATGGCTGTATTTGGAGTGGTTTGGGGTATATATTTCCTTAGATTTGGACACTTCTTAAAGGCAGCATATAATTACCCACGACCTGATCTTGAGAGCTGATGATGATCACCCTCTTCTCAAGCTCAACAATAACCAATTATCAATATATCCCCCATATTACCTCGGATAATTATAGGGCCAGATTCTCAGATTTGCTCAGTAGGAGCAGCTGAGATGGGTGGCTAACAGGGAGCCAGCTGTAGCTCCTTAACTCTCAGCTGGCTCTGATGCAGTTTAGAGCAGTTTGGAGGCTTCTCTAAACTGAAAAAATTGGTAACATTCCCTAAAGGGACCCCTGAGCAAGAAAGGTGAGCGGCTTTCCTTTCCCTTTAGGCAACAGCACAATGAGAGCAGATCAATTCAGGGAATGCAGCCTCTAGACTTTATAAAATGAGGACCAGCAGTGTACGTATGGCGGACGTTTCCAAACTTTATATTTCATGATTTCATCATCTTTGGTTCTAAACCAGGACAGCATACGTATCCCCTTGTGACATTCCATGATCATCTTCCATGTTTGTGGGGGAAGGGATTACGGCAGAAGAAATCACATTAACAGGAGAAACAGGTTTCTCTCAGTATGTAATAAAAAGATCAAATGAAGTGTTTATTTTAAAAACAAGTAGTAACCAACATGTCATCAAATACAAGCCCATAGACAACATAATTTGTTTTTTGTTTGGGACCCTCCGTAACAAACCAGTAAAAGTTGATTCCTGTAATGAGTTAAAATATTCCAAAAGCTTAAAGCGTCTATCGCAGTTGACCTTTAAGGCATGTAGCAGCAAAGAAGTTAATACACTTTGCACATGTTGCAGAGCAACAGGTGGTAGAAAAACCCATACGAGCTCCTTGCATTCCTTACTTTTCAAACTGGTGGCCCCTGGTATTCTGGGCTTTACACTACCTCCCCCAGGCTCTGACTGACAAGCTAATCGGTGTGCTGGGAAGCCCTAAGCTATTGATTCCACTGTAACAGAACACCTCCCAGTCAATGAAACTGCAATGAAATGCTTCAACAACGAAGAAAGGGAGGCATTAGACTGTTGAGCAACTGGAAGAAATTTGCTTGTAGGTAGTGCGGCAGAAATGAAAAGGCTCTCGGGGGCACAAGCTTGAAAAGCCAGGTTATTAAAAAAGCCACAAAGCTGGAGTCTGGCTGAGTGGAGAAAAATAGTTATGGCTCAGTTAGGCGTATCTAAAAGGAGGAGGGAGAGGAACGCAGCTTTCAAAATTGCGTTAATCCCCCATGTACTTAATTTCTTTTCTTTTATGGCGGCTTGTAGTATAGCAACAAGTATTCAAGCAGTTAATAATTTTAAACAGTTTAGCTTTCCGTAGGCAATATATCTTTAGCTTTAATTAAAATTTTATTTTAGTAGGGGGAAAAATATTAAAATGACATTCTGATCCATCCTCTAAGATTGAAAATGTATGATAATATGAATATTTTATTAGACAAACTATTATTAAACAGCTGGTGCAGAATCCTTCCTCCCGATTAGCTGAGCTTGTTTGAAATGCAGGTCACTATTTCTTAATAATGGCCTGACAGCCTTCCACTCTCATACTACAAAAATCCTGACTTATGAATTGCAAACAAGAGCAAAGCTGTGATAATATCTAAACAGAATCAGATACCTACAAATGCAGGCAATTCAAAACCTTGGTTCCCAATTCTGCAGATTGATTCCATTAGGAGGACCTCTACATCCATGGAACCCCATTGACTCCAATGAGGCTTTATATGGGTATAAGGGTCCACCTGCATGAAACAGCTTGCAAGGTCAGGGGCTTGGGGTCCTTTTTAATCCTTCATGCTCCTGGATTCTCACATAGCACCACATCTGGCTAGGAGGCTGTGGTGTTTCCTCTCGGATGTGGATCTCAGGGCAGTAATCCATACCTTTGCAACTTCCATGCTGACCTTGATTAAAATAGGTATTCTCTTTAAGTCCAGGGTGTCTTAAAAACTCATTCTCAGAAGGTGAAATCGGCTGGGGCATTGTAGCTAAGAATCCATAGATTTTAACTTTGGGAGGAGCTAGAGTAGACTGTCAAAGAGAGCCCTCAAGTCTGCAATTTGCTTCCCTTGTTGGTTCAGCGAAGACGGAGTTTGCTGATCTTTCGGGCAATATGTAAGGCCTATTTATTCAGCCTTTTCCGCGCTACGCTGTCAGTTTTACTTTGGAGGAATTCTTTTCTGTGTTGGCTTGTGAGCACAATGAAAAACGGGTCGCTCCTGCGTGCACACTGGGCAACGTGTTACTCACTTAGGCAGTCTGATTAATTTTCTGTGACATGAAAATGGCTAACATTGTACATAAAGTGAAACTGACACAACTGGCTTTTTAGGAAATTTTAGAATATAACCCACCCGTGATAGCCCAATGGAGTTTCATGATTTTTGCTTTGGACAGACAACATGGATTTTTTGCCATCTAGCTGTGTTTTTTGATAAACGTAGATATACATAATTTGGTTGATGTAACTGGGTGTTCTGTGTAGCATAGGAGATAGGGAAGCTGAATACTAAAGGTTAGGCGTAGGTCCATGCATCTCTTAGTCTGACTCTTTGTGGACCAATTCTGCTGCCTTTACTCACACTGAGTAGTACCTTACTCTGAGAGTAGGGGGAGGGATAGCTCAGTGGTTTGAGCATTGGCCTGCTAAACCCAGGGTTGTGAGTTCAATCCTTGAGGGGGCCACTTAGGGATCTGGGGCAAAATCAGTACTTGGTCCTGCTAGTGAAGGCAGGGGGCTGGACTCAATGACCTTTCAAGGTCCCTTCCAGTTCTAGGAGATGGGATATCTTTATTTTTTTTTTTTTATATTTTATATTTTTTATTCTTGCATCTGAAGAAGTGAGGTTCTTACCCACGAAAGCTTATGCTCCCAATACTTCTCTTAGTCTTAAAGGTGCCACAGGACCCTCTGTTGCTTTTTACAGATTCAGACTAACACGGCTACCCCTCTGATACTTTATTTATTTTATTATTATAGTCCCATGACTTCAGACAGTTTCACCCTCATAATTGTGAGAATTTGCAAGGATTAGAAAGGAAGGGAGACATATGGGGGAAACATCAAAAGGAAATAGCCCGAAAACTTCTAAATCAATAAAGATTAATCTTAGCCTTACTGAAGTCAACCAGAGTTTCGCCATAGACTTCAATGGGTTCAATATTTTTTCCTAAGTGAAAAATCATTTACCTTTTGGTTAGTCACATTCAGGTCTAGGAAAAATAATATACACCTACATAAAACACTTTTGTTAAATTGGACTCATCACTGTAGGCCTAATCTCTTCTGATATAAATGGATGAAAAGTTGAGCTTTGCCCATTTACACCAGCAGAGAAGTTGGAGTTTTGTCTTCAACCTCAATTAAGTAGAATCCAAGGGAAGAGATGTAACAGAACCCAGCTCAGAGGAGTTCTACCCAACACATGTGCTAACAAGGCCCACCATTCACATGCTTGATATTTAGATGAATCAGGGGGCCCCAGCCATGTAATGTATATGAGGCATATTCAGCTCTACTGAGTAACAGTTCAACAGCTGTAGACCCAAATAACAAATTCCCTGAATACCCATGTTATCGATATTTGGGATATTCAACCAAGGCAAAATATTGCTACTAGTAAGAGCATTAAGGAAATGTATTATTTAAGTCATCTTTCCACTTTCATGCTGTAGCGTATTCAAACTTTAGAGAATGATGTAGTTTTGTTGTTGTTGTTTTTAAAATTTTTGAGTTTTGCAAAACTTTTACAAATATTATGAACTACTTCCCACCGCTCACCCCCTTTTTTAAATTATTGTTTTTTTTTTCAGGGGAATTTTTAACTGGGAAAAAACAACATTCCAAACCACACTTTTCCTACCTAACTAATTAGAAATCTATGTTATGCAAACAATAAAGATTCTTGTTTAAAAGTTATTATTACCTTTCCTCTAGGCAAGAGAATGAAGTATAAGATACAGCCAGCAGCCCATAATTCACCTTTTGCTCAAGGTCCATGAAAATTAGCCTCTCAAGTTTTGAGTTATTTTCTAAATCTACAAGCCATGATACTTGTACAGGTTCTAAATTTGGCCAGATGATTTCCCTTATCTCTAGTTTATAACAACTAGAATGATTGTTGCTTATATGAACATTATCCATTATTTCACTGCTACTTTGTTTTGCAGCAACCAGATCTTCCTGATTATTATAAACAGGAGGGGTGGAGAGGGGGAAATCTTTAGTGCTATTCAAATCTGAGCATGGAGAAATACCAAAGAAGTTTGCCAAAGATGCCAGTCTAAGTGAGGAAGTTTATAAATAAAGCAGGAAGGCTGGAATATCTTGGAGATGATAATCAATTTAGTTTATTTTAAACCCCTATGAATAAACCAGCAATTATTCACTGTTACTAGTGAAAATGTAAACACAACTGATAGTTGGTTAAAAAAAGAAAGAAAGGAAAACCCTCTGAGGTTTAATGCAAATAGGGTTGATTCCTTTGCAATCAATGGGCTTTTAGGCTTACTCTGGGGTTTAGATTAGCAATGAAGTCAGAGCTGGCATAGCTTATAGCAGCTGTTAATGCAACACATGCCTATCATTTGCTGTTGACAGGCATTAATAAAAACCTAATCTGAGGAAATTATGAAAAACCTACTTATTATGCAATCTGGTTTATGTTTGGCATGTGGCAAGCATGGGTCTGACGCAAGAGAAATCGTGTATAAACTTTACTGCTATTGTTCCAACTGTAAGTGCAATTACTTTTTTTTTTTTTAAAGAATGTTTGATCCTGTAATTGCCTCAAGACTCAGACAGGTTTGCTTTGTGGTTCTTTGGGTGTTACCCTGAGTTATTCGGCTATACTAACAGGAATCTTGAACGGCAGTCATTGATTCCAGTTCAGCCGTATGAAAGTTCAACACAGTTATACCTTCTCTTTCACCCCGGTTTTACTTTTCTTTCTCCAGTCCTCCTGGCTTCTCTGGCATGTTGCCACTAGCCCCCTACCTATATCATCAGACCTTATGAGCCTGTTGGAAGCCTAGCTTATATATTTTTTCTCCAACTATGCATCATCATCCCCTTTGAATGGAATATGGGCTGCACGATGGTGTGTAATCAGGAAAAACCTTCTTTTGGACCAGATTCAACTTTGACCCCACTTTTCCTTTCCTGATTGTTACTTATCCAGTGTTGATGACTGTAATGCACTTTTGATTGTGTGCACTGATATCATCTCTTGAGTTTATCTGTAGACACTTGTGAATTTGCAGATTTCTTTGCCTGTTCACATGAATGTTTGTTTTGCTCAACTTTACTTGCTGGTTTCATCCTATATATCACAAAACCGTATGTGTATCTTTCAATTCCTCTTGGATTTCAGTCATACAAATAATTTTGGGCTTGATTTTTCAGCTAAGATGACTTTCTTTCTTTCTTTCTTTCTTTCTTTCTTTCTTAAACAGAATGTAATTGCAGAATTAGTTATTTCTTCTTTTGTTTCCTAATGCTCTGATGAAATCATTATAGTAATGAGAATTAATTTATCATATGACATAAGTGTAGAGCTGAACCTGTATAAAGATCTTAAAATACCAATGCATAAATGAACTAAAAAATAAAAATGTCATAGAAGCCAACCAGCAATAAAAGCGGGAATGAAGGGGTAACATTCAATAGACCGCTCAGTCTTGGAATGTGAACACTAAGACAAGTCTTTGGATAAATTCAACCCAGATTTGGCCTGCACTCTAGGCTGGCCATTCCAGTCTGAGAGCAGACCTCTATCCTGTGGTAAAGAGGTACAGAATAATGTCCCTTTGAATTAGTTTCAAAATGTTGCTGTAATGGAGACTGATGGCTTCTGGATGCTGAAGTACAATGCACCAGCACAATAATATTGCTAAGCCATAGTGCCATTAAAGGATATGGTTAATCGAATTAAATCAAAACATAAAGAAAGTACAAATAAGTATCGGATATCCTATCCCACAGTGAGCAGGGAGAAGGGAAAGGAAGGCTGACATTTTTTAAATAAAACAATCATTCATAAAACTAAAACATGGGGGGGAGGAGGGATCATCATACATGAAGTGGCACCTAATATAAGCTAGTTGGACTGTTTTTATCATATTACCAATACTAAAATAACCATTTCATTAAATTCTGCAGAAACATGACATTTGGGGGATGTAAAATTGTTTGAAAAGCTACAATTCATGTGTTTGTGTGTAAACTTCCACAGTAAACAAATCACTAGTTTTGTGCAGCTCTGGTATTTATTCACACACAAACACAGATAACATGTATTTATTAGGTATGTATACATATACATGTGTGTATTACTACATACCATACAATAGGCTTGAGTCTTGGTTAACTTTACACATGTGAGTGGACATACTGAGATCAATGATACTGCTTGGTACTTGCTTCATAAGTGTTTCAGGATAAGGACATATATTATTTTGTGCCTGCTTGTGGTAAGGTTAGCCCATTTATGGGTTCTCACTAGCAGACATCAAAGGGAAACTCAGTCTTCTGCACAAATGGCTTTTTTCCTCTCTGTTTTGAAGTCTTCATGGTTGCTCAGCCTAGATATGTGAACAGTAAGGGGATGCTTTTAGTTTAAAATAGACCTATGGTAATTGTATGTTTATTTATTTATTTAATGTTGGTTGGGTATTTAGGGAACAGTAGGTGAAATGTGACTGGTGAGTGGCTTTATGAGTTACCTGTATCTGAGATGTTTCTGCAAAAAGCTGAATATAAATTCAGTATGTGTTAACCTTGTTAATGACTCCAGATTCCAGTGTCTGAAAGTCTGTTTCACTTCCAGATCACCCAATGCAAAATAGAAAAAGACTTCCCAGTGTTTGTGGCTTTCCCCTCACTGTGACATTTCCACACACAGTGCTAATGCGCTACTTTCTCAATATTAAACAACAGCCACAACTGCAGGGCAATCTGTCACAGGTGAACTGATTAAATAGTGCTTGTTTGCATTAACTCAATGTTAATATGGATTGTTCTCTGAAGCTTTAACAGCTACGTGTGTGTTATGAATGACTGGACCTGGAGAATGTATCCATCACAGTTGGGAAGAGAACTAACCTGGGTCTGACTCAGCACCTCAGTAGTAAATCTGCTGAAATGACTCCTGGTCTTGTAATATATTTCTATATTGGAGTTGGTGGAGCATAATCATTCACTCGTTTAAAGTAATAGCAACAATTCCATTGACTTCAATGGAATCACGATCATGACCAAAGTCACCACGTCAATTAAGGGTACCCAAATAAAATGCTTCTTTAAACAGGATTTTCTGTCCAACACATGGTCCTACGACACCTCAGGGTATGGGTGTTTTGTGGAAGTGAAAGTTGCTTAATTATTTTTTGTTCATTTGTGTATAAAAAGGGAAAGATGTAGTATGATGGCACTGGGGAAAGAAGATTAGATTTCAGGAGGGACCTAGTTTGATGTGACACCAAGAGTTCTAGAATGCAAGCTGTTGGCCATGCTGTTACTACACACACACACAGGCCTCTCAGCATGTAACATTGGCCTCTATGCTTCCTTAATAAAGGGCTCTTTTCTACACCTCTTCCTACTTGCCTGCTATATCATTTATTGCTAATGAAATGACTCACTTAATTCCCTTTTTTATACCTCTTGTGAAGCAGCTACTGCCCTTCTCCAATGTCCCTTCTGAACAGCAGCCTAACACTTTCTACATTTGGCCCCAGGTACAAATTCCCTAAAGAAGCCACATTTCCAGCCCTTACACTGCTACAATCTGCATGGCGCTCTGTATTGCTCTGAAGATTCTCTACACATAGGGCAGTGGGCCGAGTCAACAAAATGAGCTTCTCATATGTAAAGGGTCCATAGGCAAATAGCCAGGAATCGTTATAATACCAAAGCTGAAAAGTCATTTATACATCTACACGTTTGATCTGGGTGCAATAGAGATACTGTGAATCTCTTATTCATTAGGGACCTTGATTCATCTATCCACCCTTATCCAGCCAAACATTTATGCATGTGCTTAAGATCCACTGACTTTAAGCACATGTGTAAAGTTACACCAGCGGTTGGCAACCTTTGGCATGTGACTCGCCAGGGTAAGCACCCTGGCGGGCCGGGCCGGTTTATTTACCTGCCACATCCGCAGGTTCGGCCGATCGCAGCTCCCACTGGCCGCTGTTTGCTGCTCCAGGCCAATGGGGGCGGTGGGAGGCGGCGCGGGCCGAGGGATGGGCTGGCTGCCGCTTCATGCAGCCCCCATTGGCCTGGAGCAGCGAACCGTGGCCAGTGGGAGCCACAATCGGCTTAACCTGCGGACGCGGCAGGTAAACAAACCGGCCCGGCCCGCCAGGGCCTTTCCCTGGTGAGCCGCGTGCTGAAGGTTGCTGACCCCTGAGTTACACACATGCTTAAGTGCTATGCTGAATAGGGATGGACTTAAGCAAGTATTTCAATGCTTTTCTCAGTTGGGGCCCACATTAATGGGGATTATAATAGAAGTATGGAGTGCTATGATCTGTTCAGTCATGGAGTAATTGGGCACAATTCCACTGAAGCAAATAGAATTGCTTGAACCAGGCCAGCATCTGGTCATTCATTTCCCGTAAGAGAAGGAGTAGCTAGTAGAAGTGGAAAATCTGGATAAAACATGATCTGGAAGTAAAGAGCGAGTACAAATCTTATGCCTCTCTTGGATTTATTCAAGAAATGAGATTTAGGAGAAGTTGTTTTATCTTCTTGGTCAAAGATCATCTTCTAAGGTGACTAAGCTAAAACAAGCTTAACAAAATTAGTTTAACATGACTTACATTGCTACAACTTCTCAAAAGTTTTCAAAGTGAACAATTTCAGTGATTTTTTTAAATTGAAATTTCAAAATTTGATGAAAGAAAGGACACAGTTTTCATGAATTTTTCCATGACAATTTTATCCCATTTTTAACTGGCTCTAGTGATTACAGAATACATGTAAGTTGCAGCCTCAAAGTTCAGTGGAGTGTGATCCAATCAGCAAAGTTTATTACTAAGAGCGTTAGCAGACTAATAATTGCTGTAACATGAATTCAAAATGCTAGATTTGAGCTAAGTAAATAATAGGAAAAAAGTGTCTGTAACAATTCATTCAAATTTAGAAGTGAATTTTGAGTTGACTATTAGAGGATGATTCAACCGTCAGAGGTCCATTTGCTTTTCACAAACATCAGACTGATTAAACTTTACTAGAACGAATACTCTCAAAAAGTGCATGGTATGATTGAATGCTCAAACAATTCTGATTGTATGTATAAATGTCAAATCTGCTGTTGGTCAATTACATATATCATACAGAGGATAGGGGTTACTGATATTTACTTATGTACTTATATTTGAATAAACAATTACTACAAATAATAAAAAACAAAACGTTTTAATTTATATGAAATCAGAGAGAAACCAGGTCATCTTAAGTTTGTAGAATGCCCAATACTGAGGGGACCATGAATGGCTCCTTTGGGTACCAACTATAATAATAATAATTAATAATAATAGAAACAAAACCACTCCACAATGCTTATGTTAACTAACCAGTACAGAATAAATTATGACTTGCAAGTATTCACAATGAGATGTCCACAAACAATCTGCAAATGAAGAAATGTCTGCTGACTGAATTTACGAATAAGAGAATTTTGGAACCTGAGTGAAAACAAGGTAAAATTCATAGAATAAATTATTCTTGGAGATCTGTTAGCTAGCTCTAGTAAATATTGAGACCCCTGGAAAATAGAATCCTGTATTTAGTCACAACATGGGCAGTTGTGTGCCAGGTCACACTGACCTGCCCCACCTATGTGCTCTACCTTCATGGACCATTATTAGTACTGAGTAAATGTATAGTTTAGCCCAGGGGTCAGCAGCTAGCCAGGGTAAGTACCCTGGCGGGCCGGGCCAGTTTGTTTACCTGCTGCGTCCGCAGGTTCGGCCGATTGCAGCTCCCACTGGCTGCGGTTCGCAGCTCCAGACCAGGGGGTGGCGGGAAACGGTGCAGGCCAAGGGATGGGCTGGCCACCACTTCCCGCCACCCCCATTGGCCTGGAGCAGCGAACCATGGCCAGTGGGAGCCACGATCAGCCGAACCTGCGGACGCAGCAGGTAATCAAACCGGCCAGGCCCACCAGGGGCTTTCCCTGGTGAGCCGCGTGCCGAAGGTTACTGAACCTTGGTTTAGCCCCACCTTCCTGCACTTGGTCTCAGTTCTGAGATGGACAACAAGGATGCCAGTTGTAATAATTCTATCAAAGATGGGAATGCCTATTTGATAAAAATTAAGTGAGACCCACCAACTCCTTTCAAATGGACCAATAGATAATGGTAATAAAGCCAACGGATGATGATAACAATTTTGAATCATTCCTGAATAGAATCTTCATTTTATGAGCAACATTCAGAGGAGTATTCCTAGAGAGAATGGGCTTTACACAAATAGTTATTCAGATAATGAAACAATTCAACCATATATGTTCATTCCAGTATGGGATGCTTATCCAAATTCTTTAAGGAGGCTGCATATATGAGAATTAATGCAATAACAGTACGTAAGAATTGTATATATAAATATATATATATATTTGTGGTCAAATTAAACAGCCCTCATGATGATCCTTAGTTCAAAACACATATTGAGATACGAGCAGCTTTACTGGTCTAATATTCCAAAACCAAAAAGGAAACAAAACCAAAACCAAATCAAAGTTTCTAATCGGTTTACGATCCAGAGATTGTATCAGCCAAACTTATTGGAAGAAGTAATGTAAGCAGGAAGATGCAAACAAAGTCAGTTAAGTGGAATATAAACTGTCAAGCTACAGTGTAGAACTCCATTACCATATCTTCCTGCGTTTTTTTAATAGTATTCTCTGAAAAGCACTAGATGTAATAAAGCCAATTTAAAATTTGTTCTACCAATCTTTTGCATCTGTAATTTTCCCATTAAATGTAAATGCCCATGAGGCATGCTATTTGCATTACATTGCATTTGCAGTCTTTAAAACAAACTATAAATCCCCTCCTTGTTTCATGTGATTGATGCTGTGTGTATAAATACCACCATAAACCTCAAAGGGGGCTAACAGTGACAGTAAATTAAAGTTTTCAAGTCTGGCAGCATCTCAGCACTTCAGCCCTTGATCTTAAGCAGCATTGTTGACCCCCGCCTCATTGCCCTCCTGAACTCACCTTTTTTCCCCCCCTTTCCCTGCTCTGTCCCCATTCTGATTTCCTTGGGAAACACCTTCCCATCCATACAGGCTGTACCAAGGAAGGAATATGCAGTTAATTAAAATGAGGCTGCAGCTGCTTGCCAGATAGGAGCAGCCCTTAACTTTGCAGCTTTGGAGTATTTGAGCTCAGGAATCTCTAGGCCCCCTTGGCTCAGTAAACAATAGTTGACCATAGCTCTACTGATTAACCAGCTCCAACCCAATGAGTAGCTGCTTTCCCAGTGATTGCCTTTCTCGGATGCGCTTTCAGGCCATGCGCAGGGGAAAGGAGAATTGAGTTAGTCTGTAGTAGAAGGAATGCATCATAGCTTCATTATTCAATTCTCCAGTTATTAAATAGCCCCAGCTTTCTCTGTTAAGCTCGAACACCGACCTTGACTTGATGCTATTGTATTTTTGCTACAACTCCCACTGTAATTACATATTAATATAACTAGAGGTGGGCACATTATATACCAGGGATGTCCAAAGTGTGGCTTGAGGACAAAATATGGCTCCACGGTTACCTTTTCCCTGTAACCTCAGGGCGAGGGCAATGTTGTGGTGTTTTATTTCGGGTGAATACAAAACAACAAGCAGTTTCTGTTCCTCTCTCATGGAGGATACATACAAATATCTCAGTTCTTTCCTCTCTTTTGCTCAGGTCCCTGGCTTAGATGTTCACGGGAATGACTTTTCAGTTTGGTGTAAGGCAGATCAAATAGAACTTTGCGTAAAGCAAAGAAAACTGTCAATCACTGAGCCTGCTGATTTCTTATATTACTCCCTGACCTACAGAGTCTATGATCTGATTCAGACTTAGGGTAGGTGACTGCAACTTCACTGAAAACCTTCCAACTTCCTTGGAGGTTTTTAAGGCCCGGCTTGACAAAGCCCTGGCTGGGATGATTTAGTTCGGAATTGGTCCTGCTTTGAGCAGGGGGTTGGACTAGATGACCTCCTGAGGTCCCTTCCAACCCTGATATTCTATGATTCTAAAACTCCCCGGTGCTTTGCACAAGAAGTGCTCCTATAGTACAAGAGGGAGACCTTCTTTTTAGACAGAAGCAATGACCACAGTTCTTCCTGCAATATGCCCTAACTTCTACCACTGCAATTTCTTCCTGACTCCTCCCTTTCCTCCCAGCAGGCACTCCGGTCCAGGGTAATTCCCTCTTCCCTTTAATTAACATCACATCAGATTTTAATCATACTACAATACTATTTCATGGTTCCATTTCTTTCTTTTTTTTTTTTTTTTGACATGAATCTATGTACATTTATATGCAAATTAGGTGCAGCCTCTTAGACTGCAGGCATGATGCAAAATACAGCCCTTATCAGGGCAGCCCTGATTTATTCATTGATCTTCTTTATTTGGATTCATACCAGGGTTAAAAGGCTCTCCAAGTATCTGGGAGCCCCCACTCAAATTACAGGAATAAAAAATGCAGTTCACCTTGCTTACCCCACCATAACAGCCAGGAGAACTCAGCCCTCAAGAAAACAAGTTAGGACCCCTCAATTGGTGCAAATCAGCAAAGATCTATTGCCTTCAGTGAGGCTATGATGATGTACATCTGATAAAGCTCTGGCCCTTTATCCCTAAGAGGTCAAACGATTGTGTCTCTAGAAATAAGAACACGCAACAGGAATGTAACCAGGAATGCATTACAAAACTCACCTCAGATTCTTCTCTTTTTCTGCTGTTATTCTCACACAATTCGCTCTGATACTCAGTTTGCATAATTGAAGACAATGGGAGACCAGCTGAGGGTCCTGCCTTCTCTGTTCCAAGCGAGAATCAAGTACCAATAATATAGGATTCTCATGAAAACATCGCATTCCAGCTGTATTTTTGGTTGTATGTATATATAAAAATTTCTGGACGAACTCTGAAGTTTTCATGTAGTGCACACCAAAATCTTTTAGGGAAGAGTGAATTCTTACGTGACTAGGAAAACATTCCTAGAAATGATTCTTAAAGATCCAGTCCAAAGGGGAAAAGGAGGGGTAGGGAAGGAGAAGAAAGGGGAGAAAGGTGAAGTCAAGGTGAAGAGGAAGCTAATTAATTAATGCTGGCTATTAGTCTATGCCGGATGTCCTTGGAGAGCTTTGGGCTTGGTAGAGTGTCCCATATGGATGCTGACTGGGATTTGCATAGAGCTTGGGAAAAAGAAATTCTCCTGCATTCTGGAATCCTTTCTACCTTCCCTCCTTAAACATGAAACTCACTGATCTATCTCACTCTTAGGAGGGTCTATATTTACCATGTCTCTCTATTGCTATAGTTCCCCAAAAGGCCTCAGTCTCAAAGTTGATGATGTCTATTTTGTTGATCCTCTGGCTTTTATTATGGTGTGGAAGTAACATGAAAAGAGATGTTTTTCTACAACCTTCTTGGTGGGCATCAGTTCTTGGCAAGGATTGGGAATTTACATGGGCATTTGTTTTGATGCACACAAACATGAGAAGGAAGGGCAATGAACAGGAGGGTTTTTCTTGACACATGGAAGCACTGGACTAAAACCAGCTCTGACATCAAAGCATAAGGCCCTGCTCCTGATTCCACTAAAATAAATGGCTAAACAGGATCAGACTTTTCTCTCACCAGGAGTGATCATTATTTTCTCTTTGTTGAATACAATAATCTGAATTAAAGTTGGGCAGAATAACAATTAAGATTCAAGGGGGGTCATATGGATATTTTCTCTGGTTTTACTTCACATGGGAAGGTGCCATATGGGTTGTGCCTTGGATTCCAGGTACCAACATATCCAAAGACTCCAGGTGAAGCCACTGTTTTTCATCTGGAGTTGACGAAGAGCTTGTCTACACTACTGCTTAAGTCGATGTAATTTACGTCGCTCAGGGGTGTGAAAAAGCCACCCCCTGAGAGACACAAGTTACATAGACCTAAGCGCTATCCACACCGGTGCTAAGTCAGAGGGAGATGATTTCCCACCAATATAACTTTCACCCATTGGCATAGTGCGCCTTCACCAGACACACGACAGCAGCGCAGCTGCATTGGTGCAGATGTGCCAATGTAGCGCGGTAATGTAGACTAGCCCATAGAACCTGAGAAATGCCCAGATTCACCTAAAACAGACCAAAATTGACTCAAACATTTTGCTAACTGTATGTCACATGTCTGTGAACCTTTGCTGAGTTCTGATTTTGTAACAAACACCCCAAACCAAGCTCGTTTGTCACGGCTCTGTTCTGAATACAGCACAATTGTCAGGGTTATTTTAGATATTGTGATGATGATTTATTTTGGACCAGATTACTCACATTGGGGTTACTCATATGAGTAATCCCATCAACTACTGGTGTGCGCGACAGCTCACCAATGTAAATAAATGGGTTGCAATATGGCCCATAATGAAAAATGCTATTGTGGCCAACGAGATACAGAATCTGGGCATTTAATACATAACAATTCAATTGAATGGTTGATGTTGAGGGAATCCCGTTACCCTCTTTTTATAAAGTATAAAGTGCTGTCCAAAAAACAAAAGATGCTAAGAAACCATTTTGCTTCCATCTCAGAGCATCTAAACTCTTAACCCTTTCACTACCTGTCCTCTTTGGCACTATCTGTGCTGATATTGCCCATTAACATTCCATTGAACTCAGTAGATTAGGGCATATTGTGTTATACAAGTATGTCCATGGAAAATTCAGTTGCAATCAATGAACTGAAACTTTGATCTTTAGTGTGAGGGATATCATCCCTGATCTTATAATTAAGTCGATCAGTGTTTTTTGTTTTTTTTAAACACAGAATAACTTCACTATTAGAAGTTCACTCTAAACCAGAACCACAAGATGTACTTTGAAGACAGCACTGAAACACCTCAGGACTTTCATTCTGTTATAAATGAGTCGTCATTCTCTAGCTGAGATCACCATAAATAACATCAAATTCAGATATTAAAAGGAATAAAAATACCATTTTGATAGTGCAAAATAATTTTGAAAATCTACACTTAAATTTAGTTAACAATGGCTGTTTAGAGGAACATTGTTATATTCTGGAGCTTAGGAGCCTTCTCCAGGGTTGTGAACAATCAAAGATTTATTTGAGTTCTCTGCACACTGGGAAATGAAGACACAGAATCTCATTATCATGTCTATTAAAAGGCAGAATCTGGGGTACATCTAAGAAAAGATGTATTACTTTTTAAACTGCATAGCAAACTGTGAAGTACAACAGGGACTTGAACTATTTAAAAATACTCGGGGATTAAGAGGAAGAAAAAAATAGGGTCTCTTTCCCAAACAGCATGAAAATATCACACCATTAAGTTCTGCTGTCATTACAGCTTTGGAAATATGACTGTATCTACTTTTCCTTCAAGCTAGTTGATCTCTGCGCTTGATGCTGGGGTCGAGGGACCACTGAGGGCTACCACAAACAGTTACTTAGGGGACAATGCAAGGGGGGTATGAACAATGACCAGTTAAATTCTAGTTAACCCCAATTATAAACCTTCACCTTTGTTAATTAGATTAATTTGTCAGTAGGCACTATGCTTACCGTATGTTGTGAAGGCACGCAATCCAACATTTGGACCATTTATTAAAAGTTAAAATATGTTATGTGTCATCAGTCTGTTGCACACAAATGGCCATGCAATATATTACTGCAAAGGTAAAATCAGGTTAAGTTTACCTATAAATTAGAAGGAATCATTTATTAAAAAGATCCTTCTTAGAAGTGAAAGATTCAGCTAGCAGGCAATTCCTAGTAATTAAAGATCTCCAAGCTCATGAACCCGAAACCTTGATTGAAAGCAATAGAGACATGTCCAAAAACAAAACAGAGCAAAACCAAAACCCTAAGCATCTGTACGTGCAATTTTCTTAGATACTCAAAATTTCTTTCTCCTGTTGACTGGTTTATGCAATTTTATATGAACTAATATAAAGTGTTAATGCACTAACCTTACAGCTCTGGAGACTTGTGATCATTCAAGATCTGGTTAGTGACACAAGTGAAAATTAGTTTGGGCTCATCTTAGTCCATTTGTGCAGTTCAAAAGGAAAGCCATGGCATTTGGTATCCTGGCACTCACTGCTTCACAGATACCTGAGGTCAGAGGAGGAGGGGTTATTTTACTTTAGGTGTGGACAGCAATACACCGGCAGAGCTCTGTGTAAGCTTAAACAGTACCTGCGTGACTCATTTCATCTCTGGCATTCAGAAATTCTAGAATGACTCAAAGTTTTCATTCTTGCTAAAATTATAAAAGTACTTTGGATACACAGGCCCAAATTCTGCCCTCAGTTACACATGTGCAAATCCAGAATAGTTCCATTGAATTCAGTTGAATTACTCCTAATTTGCCCAGAGAGAGAATAGTATTTGACCTATGGCATATTTTTTATCAGTGGCTCTCACAGCATTTTTGCACATATTAATTAATACACACAAAATCCCTTTGAGGTAGAGGAGTACTGTTTATTCTATCCATTTTATACTTGGGAAAACTGAGACAACTGGAGGTAGAGTGAAATTAGTTAAGGTACACAATGAAACTGTGGCAGCGTTACGAACAAAGCTCAGCAAACCTACTGGCTTGAGATTTCCTGTTCTTAGCAGTGCTTAATCAGGGTTAAATCCAATTCCTACTCAAATTTGGCACCTTCACTGACAATGCTGAAAAGGATACTGTCCTGGCATTTGCCCTAGGAAACCAGCTCTGTTGCTTTTTACCTCTCCAGCAGGGCAAATGTGAAATGATCCCCCTTCCACCTCTCATGCCCAGCCCCCCAAACCAAGCAGCATGCTGAAACATGCAACATGTATGCCATCTTGTTTCAGAAATAAACTGAAGTAATTGCAAAAAAGTGATATATCCCAAAACATTTAAATTTTTAAAAACAGAAGTTTTAATTTAAAAAGCATAGGTTTGCCTCTTGAAAAATCCCCAAATGATTTCTGCATTACTTTCCCCAAAAATTTAATAAACGGCATTTCTCCCCCAAAACACAGTCCTTTCTTATTAGATGACAAGGAACACAATCATAAAAGAATACACAGAAGTACAAGGAAGATGGACGTGAGATTATTAGGAAGGTTTTGGGGTGCTGTTTGGGGTAAGTGGGCTACCAGTCTAGGACATTTCAGACTTGTTGCCAGTTGCATGTCGGTGGTTTATGTTGTTCTCATGTATTATTTTTCATCACTGCTTTAAAGTAATTTTGTATAGAATACGGAGTGATTCTAATTCTGGTAAAGCCCTTCTAGAGTAATTTGGATGACATCACTGTCACCAATCTTGTGTTTCAGGATGACCAATTGCTAACTACTGCTAAGAACAGGGGATCCCAAGCTGGTAGGTTGAGTGTCGCAATCAGACTGTATCAATCTTAACCCTAAAATACCATCTCATTTTACAATGAAGATGCAGACATTGCTAACATTATCCTCTCCCTGAAAACCAAAAGCTCTTATGAAGCTGGCAAACAAAAATTCCAGATTATGGAAATTAATTAAAGCACATAATGCTGCCTTTCTCAGCATTCAGACTCTGCTAATTAGGGATTAGATTATTCAAGAGCAGGAGATCAATTAGGATCGCATCCACTGTGAAATAGTCACCTGTTGAAAAGCGAAAGGAATCAAGCCCAAGTACAATAGATGGATCAAGGCACAATAATGCACATTGACGATAAATTATGAAAACAATAATAATGTTTAGCCAATCCCTTTGTACAAAACTGTTATTTTGATTCCAGTGCCAGCTGTCTGAAACTTTAATTTAAGTGCTTGCTTGAGGCAAGACATTTGGGATACTAGTTTAGAATGTTTTATAGCCCAAGCAATATGTTTTACTAACCTCAAATACTGTGATGATGATTTTAATGGTAACTATAATTTGTACATAGGGGTTCCAGGGTGATCTTTGATTTTACCCAGAATATGCACATCTGACAAACCTCAGTGGTTTTTGACTTAAGTAGCTGGCAGCTCCCAGCACTAGTAAGAAACTTATCCACAGGGAGTGGGTGATTTCTACTTTAAAAGGAAACCATATCAAATCATTTACTGCACTACCTGTTTCCTAATGACAAATCAGTGTGTGTAGAGGAGAGTTGGGGAAACAGCAAAAGAAACATCTTCTGGCTGCATTTCAGCAATGATATTAATTTTCAGGGAAATGAAATAAGCTGGTTCCTCTGAGCCTTCCACTACAAATATTTTCCTACTTCACTAACCATCCATTCCCCTATATTTCAATAGCTAGCTCTAATCTGCACACCCGAGAAGTGTATGTCAGCACCTCACTAAGGGTCTGATCCTGCTGTCATTGGAATTCTTGTGGATTTTGCCACCCATTTGAATGGCAGTAGGATTGAGTCATAAAAGCAGAAGGGATCTGATCAGAAGAACTGGAGAATCAGTCATTGTGTTGGAAGTAGAGACAGTGGGATTTAATGGACTGAACATGGGACAGAGAATCCAGAATTCCTGAGTTCTGATCCCTCCCTTGAAACTGTGATCTGCTGATGACTCTAGTACAACCCACTTAATTTCTCTTTGCCTACACTACCGCGATAGTTCGACGGCTGGCAATCGAACTTCCGGGTTCGATTTATTGCGTCTGGTCTGGACGCGATAAGTCGAACTAGGAAGTGCTCGCCGTCGACTGCGGTACTCCACCTCAGCGAGAGGAGTACCGCGGAGTCGACGGGGGAGCCTGCCTGCCGCGTGTGGACTGCGTCTGAACCGCGGTAAATTCGAACTAAGGTATGTCAACTTCAGCTACGTTATTCACGTAGCTGAAGTTGCGTACCTTAGATCGAATTGGGGTGTTAGTGTAGACCAGGCCTAAGTTTCCAAACTGAAGAATGGGGATAATAATGCTTATTTTACAGGGGTATTGTAATGCCATCTATAGCACATCTCACTGTTAGGGTTCTTTTTCCTGAGATTCAGCCTAAATTTTAATTTGCTTAATTTCATCCCATTACTTCTTTTAAAATCAACACTGATGACCAAAGAATATCATTCTTTGATGTTTAATAGACCCACGAACTTCACTGGATCCTCTGGCAACTGTTACTTTTTGGCCTTACATATTCTTTCTGCATCCTCTCTCAGAAAGAAATGAAAGAGCCCCCACCTCCACAAGAGAAGTCACATGAACATAGAAGACGAATCCTGATTCCCACATCAGCTTATATCACTTCTTTTTGATGATTTATTCCTCTTCTCAAAAAGGAACTCAAAGAGTAGTTATCAATGGTTGGCTATCAAACTGGGAGCACCTCTCTAGTGGGGTCCTACAGGAGTCTGGTACTGTTCAATATTTTCATTAATGACTTGGCTAATGAAGTAGAGAGTATGCTTATAAAATTTTCAGATGACTACAAGCTGGGAGGGGTTGCAAGCACTTTGGAGGACAGGCTTAAAATTAAAAATGACCTTGACAAATTGGAGAATTGGTCTGAATTCAACAAGATGAAATTCAAGAAATACAAGTGCAAAGTACTTCATGTAGGAAGGAAAAATCAAATGCCCAACATGGGGAATAACTGGTTAGGCGGTAGTACTGCTGAAAAGGACCTGGGTGTTATAGTGGACTATAAACAGAATATGACTCATCAATATGATACAGCTGCAACAGATGCTACTATTATTCAGGAATATATTAACAGGATTGTTGTATGAAAGACACAGGAGGAAATTTTCCCACTATACTTGGCACTGGTGAGACCCCAGCTGAAGTATTGTGTCCCATTCTGCACACCACAATTTAGAAAAGATGTGGACAAATTTGAAAGAGTCCAGAAGACAGCAACACAAATGATAAAAGGTTTAGAAAACCTGATCTATGAGTAAAGGATAAGAAAACTGGCCTTGTTTAGCCTTGAGAAAAGAAGACTGAGGGAGGAACATACTCTTCCAATATGTCAAGGGCTGTTATAAAGAGGATGGTGATCAACTGTTCTCCATGTCCACTGAAAGTAGGACAAGAAGTAATGGGCTTAGTACAGGGATTAGCAACCTTTGGCATGCAGCCCATCAGGGAAAGCCGCTGGCGGGCCAGGCCGGTTTGTTTACCTGCTGCATCCGCAGGTTCGGCCGATTGCAGCTCCCACTGGCCGCGGTTCGCCATTCCAGGCCAATGGGGGCTGTGGGAAGTGGTGGCTAGCTGCAGCCCCCATTGGCCTGGGACGGTGAACAGCAGCCAGTGGGAGCTGCAATTGGCCAAACCTGCGGACGCTGCAGGTAAACAAACCAGCCCAGCCCACCAGGGGCTTTCCCTGACAGGCTGTGTGCCAAAGTTTGCCGATCCCTGGCTTAGTATGTGGCAAGAAAGATTTAGGTTAGATATTAGGAAAACATTTCTAACTATAAGGGTAGTTAAGAGCTGGAATAGGCTTCCAAGGGAGGTAATGGAGTCCCCATCATTGGAAGCTTTTACAAACAAGTTGGACAAACACCTGTCAGGCATGGTTTAGGTTTACTTGGTCCTGCCACAGCACAGGGAGCTGGACTTGATGACTTCTCGAAGTCCTTCCAATCCTACATTTCTGTGCTTCTATTATTATTGAATTGGAGGCGAAACCTTTAAAATACCAAGGCGCTGATGCACCTTGGAGGTCTAGACCTTTGTAGAGTGGTGGGAAAGTTCTCGCTTTCTACCACTGGTGACAATATATATATATATATATATAGAAAACTATGATAGGTTATATCACTTGGACAATTTGTTTTCTCCTTTGATTCAGACTAAATGCCTCTAATTCATCCTGGACTCCAATCCACTTGACATCTGTCAGAAAACTCAGGTCATGTTTATTCCATTAGCAGGAGTTTCCATTACAACAAAGCTCTTCCTGCTCATATTTGTGTCAGAAATAATCATCTAGTTCTTGTCAGTCTTCACTATTAAAAGGCTTGATAAGTGCTGATACTGTTATACAATGTTTTCTTACATGTCCTACAGAGAAATAGTTCATTGCATTTCCAGTTAAGATCTAAAGTAGTAAGGTGTGTGTTTACGTGTGTGTCTACACAGGGACATCCAGGGAAATTAATCTGAATTAACTAAAAGGCGTAAATTTGAAGTGGATTAGTAAATTTCATTAAACTCCCCATTCAGAATTAAAGTGGCCTAAATTTGGTTTAGTTTAATTGATTTCCAAAGTGAATTTAGATAAACTGAATTAAGGCCCCTTTTTATTCTGAATAATAGCATTTACACAGGGATTTATTATGGTTTAACTGATCCACTTCAAATTCACATCTTTAGTTAATTTGAATTAATTTCCCTGGATGCCCCTGTGTAGACAAGCCCTGAGTATGTATCTAATTGCCATGATCTATGGTATCCTCTGGCATTTTCCAGTTCCCCTTTCTGGTTGGAAATGGGAAATACATCAGTTTTAATCTTCTCTAGTCCTTTCTTTGCTACCGATTAATCACTTCAGCTTTCTGCCAGATTTTCTCCCTCTGTAAAATGGAGATACTATGCAATTTACAAGGCCATTGGGTGGATTATTTAATGTTTGAAAAGTATTTTGAACATGCAAAATACTATGTAAGTAATAAGTATTGTTGTCCTTCTGGTGAATTATTATTTTTAGGATGATTTAATATGCCTATTACAATAGACCAGTGTTTCCCAAACTTGGGACGCCGCTTGTGTAGGGAAAGCCCCTGGCGGGCCGGGCCGGTTTGTTTACCTGCCGCGTCCGCAGGTCCGGCCAATCGCGGCTCCCACTGGCCGCAGTTCACTGCTTCAGGCCAATGGGAGCTGCTGGAAGCGGCAGCCAGTACTTCCCTTGGCCCACGCCACTTCCAGCAGCTCCCATTGGCCTGGAGCAGCGAACTGCAGCCAGTGGGAGCCGCGATCAGCCAGACCTGCGGACGCGGCAGGTGAACAAACCGGCCCGGCCCGCCAGGGGCTTTCCCTACACAAGCGGCGTCCCAAGTTTGGGAAACACTGCAATAGACCAATAGTAACACCCAAGAGACCAATCGAAATTGATCCCCATTTTGGTAGGCACTGTACGAACAATAGGAAGACATAGTCCATGCCCCAAAGAGTTTACAATTTAATTTGATACACAGACTTCAAATTAGTGTAATGGATAACAAGGAGGAGGACAAGGGTAAAGGTTAAAAGATCACATGCATTATCTATTGCACATCTTTATGGTTCCAAATAATCTCAGATGAGGGGTGTGTGTGTTTGTGTGTGTGTGTGTGTGTGTGTGTGTGTGTGTGTGTGTGTGTAAAATAAGAGCTGTCTACACCTATTGCACAACTCAGCCATAACTGGTTGTCTAGGTTTGTGGGGTCATCATAAAAGGATTAAGCTTTATGAATTATTTTAAGGAGAGGGTAGTGGCTTTATGGATTAACTCAGGGAAGACATTCTGTGCATAAGGGGCAGCATGGATGAAAGCTGGTGGTGGAAGCTAACGTTGGTGGGAGCTAACAACATTGGTGGGAGCTTACGTCATTGGTGGTGCAAAGTGGGCAACACAATAAGAGACAAAAGTAGATATAAGGAAGGGTTGAGCTGTGAAGAGCCTGGAAAATAAGGAGAAGAAGCTTGAATGTGAGATGATGGAAAAGGCAGGAAGTAGAGGATGGATTCAGAGAAGAATGGTGACATGGTTAGAGTGATGGGCCAGGAGGATGATCTTAGCATTTGTGGTTTGAATGGACTGCAGTGTGTCGATGTAGGTGTCCAGAGGGCAGAGTGGATGAGACTATAGTAATCAAGAAAGGAGATATTAATGTATTGGATGAGAATTTTAGGTGTGATGATGGAAAGAAGAGAAATGATCTTAGCAACATAAAGGAGGAAGAAGCGGCAAGCTTTAGAGAATACTTCGATATGGACCAAAAGGGAGTGAGAAGAGTGAAAGGATACATCCTCCTTTCCCATCCCCTCCCAAAGTTACAAACCTGATAGGCAGAGACGATGGTAGTGTGCTCAACAGTGACTGATAATGGGGTGGATTGGAAAGCTCTGGAGTAAATATAAGTAGTTTGATTTTGGACAATGATAGGTATCAATGCCAATGATACATCCAGGAAGCAATATCAGAGAGACAAGCTGTGATGAAGGTGTGGATGGGTGACAAATCAGGAACGGAAATGTAGATTCATCACTTTACTGTGTAGAGATGGTAGCTGAAGCCATGTGAGCAGTTGAGACCACTCAAAAACAGGGGAGTAGATTGAGAAGTGAAATAGACCAAAGAGAGAGGCCTGTGAGGATCCCCATGAAGAGTGGAGAGTGTTATGTAGAAGTGACCAAAAAATTCAGAGTGACATGAAAATTTAATGCAAAATGGATAAAAAGATAACATGTTTATTTTTTTCTCCAAATTCTCTTGTTCAAGGTCATTCACAATTGTGAATTTTAAATTGGACTATGGCCATTTTGCTAGACCTTCCCTATTGGTCCTTTAAAAAAAAAAAAGTCTACTAGAGATGGCTATTCCAATTTCTCAGATATAATGCCATCATTCCCTTTTATAGCCCATACCATAAAACACAGGAACACTTAAGAACCTGAATTGCACAGTTCCCAACTAGACATTGGCAAAAACTAGTTCAGAAAATGTCAAGTCCATTCATACCTTGAAGGTTTGGAATTTCCAAATGGAACCTTGACCGTGAACCCTGATGCAGAGCCCAGTGAGATCAATTGACTTCAGTAAGCTTTGCATCAGGCCCTTATAGGATTTAGGTTATGTTTTGGTTCATCTGTATTGACCTTGCTGGGGAAAGAAGGCAGGGCGAGAGGTGGTGAGAATCTAATAATTCCTATACTAAAGTCTCATTTTAATGTATGAGGTGGAAGCCTTGGACAATCAGGAGACAGTCTGCGGGGGAAAGTGGTTGATGAGATCCAGAAATAACATTGCTGCATATTGATCAGGAACCAGCAGGGCCGGCTCTAGCTTTTTTGCCACCCCAAGTGAAAAAAAAAAAAAGGGGGGCGGCCGGACTGCCGCCCGCTCCCTCCGCCCGTGGGCAGTCAGGCGCTGCAGCCCACTCCCTCTGGCCTTGGGGTGTCTCTCTCGGCCGGGCAGGCGGAGCCCCCAGGGGCTGCAGGAGGTGTTGGCTTAGCCGCTCCTTTAAAGGTGGCTCGGCCGGGCCGGGCTCAGAGCGGCGCGGGAGATGGAGGCTGGTGCAGGTGGTGGGGCGTGACACATCCCGGGGAGCCCGGTGGCACAGTGAGTGGCGGGGATCGCTAGTTCTTGTTCCCCCGGGCCGGGGTCCGTGCCCCTGCAGGGCTGGGTTGGGACTGGTGGAGCGCGGGGAGCCGGCCGGGGGCTCTGGAGCTGCAGACCGGGCTGCCAAAGCAAAAAAAAAAAAAAAAAAAAAGAACCATGGCAGGGCGGCCGAAATGTGCTGCCTCAAGATTGGCCGGAATGCCGCCCTTTACAATGTGCCGCCCCAGGCACGTGCTTTCTCATCTGGTGCCTGGAGCTGGCCCTGGGAACCAGAAAATTACACATCTGTGATATTGACACGGTAACAATAGTTCAGCCTTAGAATTATGAAAGGTGCACAAAAATTAAAAATAATGCTGTGTGCTGGAGAGTCTTGTCTGTTAACATTGATTCTTCTCCAAACCTGCATTTGCAAACCTTGCAGAATATATAACAAAATAATTGCAATGTCCAGTCATTCCTCTCTTTAGGGGCTTGCTTCAACTCACTTTAAAGTCAATGAGAGACTTTCCATTTACTTATAGGAGTTGAAATGGGCCCTAAATCCCTGATCAAGACTTTGCAATGCCCAACAGACTGTTCCAAGAAAATCTGTCCCAGTTTTTACCTAGGTCCCAGTGCATGCTGGGCTGGACTTAAAGAGTATTGGTTGAGACACCTGTGCAGTGCAGACATAATCAATAAATCTCAGACCCAGGTACAGTACTTCCTATTGCATCTCAGTTATTTGATTTAAAGAGCTTCCATTAACCAGAGAAACAGCAGTAACGTGACAGATGTACCAGGAGAATCCACAAAGCTCAACTGTGATTTGAGATACAAAATCAACCAAGAGTTATGGAATATTTCATTCATTAGCATAGTACAGGAGCCTCCTTAGCCAATAGAATTCATTCTCTTAATCCAAATCATATAGATTCACTACATTTTCCTTTACAATCAGATGCACTTGTATAAATCACCGAACAATAAAAACAGATAAACTATTTGGTTGCAAAAATATACCAATATTGCTCCAGCATAGTCTCTCTCTCGCTACATACAAACATTCCTTAAATAAAAACACCTTGTCTTAAAGGCACCCTGTAAGTGCAATTAAAAACATTTCCCATCATACAGCATGGATAATGTTTCCTAAATGCTCTTAATTTCATACATCTGTTATGCCCAGTCATGATTTTTCCCCTCCCAAGACAATTTTTAAAGGTTTCTGCCAATGTAATTCAATTTAAAGCTTTTAATGTCAGCTCAATGGGTCATACCACTTTCTCCATGTTTGTATTAGCTTCTTCTCTGAGGCAAGCCAGAAATATTATGAGTACTTTTCATCAGAAGCTTATACTCATGACAAATTGCAATTGCATTTTGTTACATTATTTGCAGAGCATATATAGAAAACATTGCACACACTCTCTCTCCCAGACACACACACACACACACACACACACACACACACACACAAAGAATCGGTTTGCCAACCATTTTATTGGCCTGGCAAGTTATTTGCACTGCTTTTTTCACTGCAGACAGTCTTCCTCATCCAATTGCAATTATTCGCGAAGTGCTGCTGTAACTGTTCCTTGACTGTCTCTAAACTGTTTAGTGAACAATAAACTCAACCATGCATTCATTTCTGTGAATGTGCTCAAACTGCATTCCAGTGAGCTGACTTGACATTTCTGTCCATTTGTAAAAGCCACTGAATGTTTGCTGAATAGTCCTTAGGTTCTAAAACACTGTAGCAAGGGCATTGTCTTATCCCTGAGAAAACAATAATAGCCTGGCTAATACAGAAAAAAATGTATTCTATTCTATTTTTTCTATTCTATTCCTCTGTGGCGTGGGGTATCTGCGCATCTTTATTGTGCACTAGCTGCTGGTTCAATGAAGATGCACGTCTATCAGGCACAGGGTGGACACAGAAAATACAAGTAAACATATTTGTGTGTGGGGATAGTGGAAGGATCTAGAGGACATGCACGTACAAGAGAATTATGTAATAATCAATATATAAACAATTATCCTAGGCTAAATTCACCCTTGTTTTCTGTTGGCCGACATAAAATAGGACAAAGTCCTGGAGCTTAAGATTCTGCCTGACATACAGGAGATTTCCTGCTCTGCAGTGTGAATTCTATTTAATAATACTGAGTTCCTGTAAAACAAAAAAGATGCCCCCCTCCTTTCTGCTGGAGAAGTAGAGCTTTAAGGTTCTAAGATGTAGCATCCCTCGTGGAGGAAAGTTTACTGTGGGTAGGTTGCTGTGATGCAAGAAGACCACAACTTTCACTTTACCAACAGGCCACAGGAGATGCCCCTAAAATGGTCGGTGCTGGCTGAGGGAAAGAGGGGGTTCTGTGGCTGGGTTCACTGCACCCTCTTGACAGTCTTTCCTCATGGATCTCCTGTGGAAACCCTCGCTGGAAACTGAAGCACTTCTGTTTTTGCATAGCCCCGGAAGGAAGACAGCTGTGGAAGCACTGTCTGCCATCCAACTGGGGTGAATCTTCCCACCAAACTTCCATGTGACAACTAGGTGAATCTGGCCCCTGTTATGCTTCATGCAAAGTGACATCTGTTTTGTATTACAGATAAACCACAGTAATATATTACCCTATGTCAAATGTGCTCATGACCCTCGCTCTGCCCATGAAGGATTGTAACAGCCTGGATTTGGTTCCTAAGACATGCTGTCAACCTTATCAAATGTTTTTTATTTGTTTCAGCTCACCAGGCTTCACACTTCCTGAGCCTTGCTTTGAATCTTGTGTGGAACCCCCAAAATTCACAGCTAAACTTGAAAGAGCCAAGATTCCCAACTTGGACCAGGTTCACTTGAGACTGGGCCATCATGTTCTCATGAACTTAGGCCCAAGGTCATCAGCAGGTCTACAAGCATTTTGACAAATAGAGCCTGAATTTAGGGTTTAATTTATCGGAGTCCTGAAAACCAGTAAATATTCAATTTGGAAATGTCAAAACATTTCATTTCAACTTTTTTAAATGGAGAGAAAACATATTGACATTTCTGCTCTCACAATTGTTTTGAGTTTATAGAACTTACCTGAAACATTTCATTTTGAGCCAGTTCAATATTACACTGCAATTTCCCATAAAGGAGCAAGACCTCATGGGAGTTGTAATTCAGGAGCCTGAATCCTCATTCTCCTCTATGCGCCAGGATCCCTGGCTTGACTATGTCTCCGATAACACACCCAGAGTCATGTGACTCCCATGATGCACCACACAGCTGAGTCAGAGGGAAATCGACATTACATTATGTGAAGATATAGTCCTTCAAGTGAGAATGGGTGTCTAAAATACAACTCTTATAATGCAATGGGATGTTAGGGAAATGCAGTTTAATACCCTGTTGAACTGATGCAAAACATTTCAGGTAATTTCAAAAAATGAAATATTCCGATTCAGGGTGAACTGATCCAAAATGAAATATTTCATTTAGATTTCCCCATCAGTAACTTGAAAATTTTCAGCAAAGTCAAAATTTTCCCACAGAAAATTTCAATGTATGGAAACTGCATTTTCCCTCAGAATTATGTTCTGACAAAAATTCCCAACTAGCTCTAGTTGGCAGTAGCTTTAACCTCATCCCTCTGGATATCCGGGTACTGATATGCATCAGGGTCTGCTAGAAGAACAAACAGGAAATCTGCTTCCAGAGGAAGGGTGATGGTTAGGGAAATAGAAGTGGGTGGGGGAAAGACTCAAACCTCAAAAAACTCCCCTTCAGTTATCCAATGGAGGAAACTGCCTGGCATTCGGAGAGAAGCCTCAGGAGAAGTTAAATAGTATTGGATTAGTCAGGCACTATGGTACAAGAAGATGCACCCCTTGCCTCACCAATAAATTCCAGCTATGACAGTGCAACTGATCATGAAAATGACCTTTAAAAATCAACACAGGATTTTATTTTTCTCTTGTAATAATCATTACACTTCCCCAAACTGTAGTCCAGTCCCAAAGCAAGATTTTCAAACTGCTGACCACAAAGAGCTATACATAGAACAGTGACCCAGACGAACATCCTCAAACTCACCCTACATAGTGCCACCTTATCTTGAACATGAAGGTAACATGTCCTTCTGCTCTCCACGTGCTCTAGTGACCAGGAACGAAGCTACAAACTTTAAAACAGGGTCTTGAAAATGACACCTGTCCTAGACTGACCACCAAGGAGCTTGTAAAATTCTGTCTCAGCTAAGCAGTCAAAGGTCAATTTTCAATGAAATTCTTACTTACTTGAATCAATGTTGTCTTGGTTCTTTGTGAAGGGTGCAGCAGGCATAAAATGTGATATTGATTCTTGAGATGTAGCCCACTACTTTCTTCATGGCCATTTCAAAAAATGCAAAGTGTTTCTTTTGTCTCACAGCAGAGAGCCCGTCACCTTTACAAACCTGAGGTCAGGGCCCTTTTATGTCATCTTATATTTATCTCCTGTTCTTTTTTCCCAGCGATTCTCTTTGTTGCTTCTTGCAGTTGTTCTCTCTCCTCCTTAAGTTTTTATTGCCTCTTCTGCTTGACTCTTAGCTCCTGTTCTAATTTCTGCCTTTTTTCCCTGGCTCTCCTGAGAGCTCTTAGAGTCTAATCTAATTTCTCATGTCTTCTCCCAGTGCTGCTGTCTCTTCTTTCTGATCCTCACCTGCTCTTTTTTGTGTGTGTGTGTCTCTCTGACTCCTAACCCGCTACTCCCCTTTGTCACAGGATATTCTCCATCTCCTTTTCCAAGGCTGCTCTTGGGCTGCTTTCAGCCGTCATCCCAACAAGATTTTCCCCATTGTACATACATATGCGACGTCCCAGCTCTCATAATATTACATCTTTACCTAGGTTGTCTCCCATCTCCACATTCTGATTGTTTTAATGAAGCTGGTGAAATTACTAGGAACCGAGCTCCCTAATTCCACAGGCTGCTATTCCCAGCCTCCTGTGGTACAAAATAGTTATATTTTTGTCTGAGGCTGGTGTGAAATTGTCTTGGTAGGGTTACTTTAAGAGCTAGACATGGTCCAGACTAGAAGTCCCAGATCTGAAACCCCAGTTCAACACTTTAGAACAAAAATGGAGAAGAATTAGTATGTTCTCCTGCTGAATTTCAGGGTGGATTGTGTATAGGTTAAGTATGAATTATTTGAGTTGTTTCTTGGCTGGGACAGTGGGTTTCATATTTTGGCCTTGTGAAAAGTGTCATTGTTTTTTTTTTAATGACAGACGCTGAGGGCTTTGTTTTTATATCTCATCCTAAATGATGGTACCTCCACCACTATCATACCACCAATGCCGGGTTATAAGCAAGGTTTCAGAGGAAGTTATGCTACCTCCTGAATCACCAAACCTTGTTGTGGAGAAATTGGGCAATTCCTTCAAGGTTTCTCACCCAAACTTTGCTTATTTGTGAGAGATGAAAAGATCATAGTGTATCTGGGATACATCTTAGGATCCGCACCGTGCCTTTTGCACTGCTCAGGGTGCTCAAAGGGGAAGGACAGCTGTCTCAAACATCCAGCTGGGCGTTCTCCTGTATAGTGAAATCCCCAGGTAGCATAAAGCTACTTGGGCTGTCTCTATGTCACCTGTTTCTTCCACTCCCACCCTACCCCAATGGAGCATGCTGCACTCCAGTGATCTTGGGCTAGTGGATCAGTGCTTAGGAGCTGTTACTGCTCGTATAGATTAGAGTAGCCTAAATTGCTCTAATTTGTTGTGGGGGCAAATCAGGATCATATGGACAGTGGAAAGCCAAATATGGCCTCTAGTCCCCGGGCACACCCCAAAAGCTGGCCTTTTATTTTGTAAGAACTGAGTAATTAGTTCATGATAAATGTCACCTCTTTATTTTGTCCTTGCATTCTCTGTCAATAAATTCCATTTTTTCAAAGCCTTTGAAATTAGTTGCTGGAATATTTCTGGGAACAATTCTGGGCATGTGGTTTGTTCTTGATAAGTTCATTGAAAGTGTTCAGCATTCAGTATGTGGAGTGTTGTGATTACGCACCTCACTCACATGATATGGGTATTTTTATGTTCCCTGATTGGATGAGCTTAACTCTTAGAATTAGATTTATGGTACAAATACTTGTGAGTACTTTTGATGTTTACTGTGCAGTAGTTGCTTAAAATAGACTCTCTCTGAAAATTGCTACCGATAAATTCATTCATGATTTTTTTTTCTGTATTCTCTCAGGTCTGATCTATAATCTACTATGACTCATTGAAAACAGGTCATTTAAAAATAATGACTATCAATTTTCCTTGCACTTGGGTTAAATGATCCTATAAAAGGTTCATTGATGTGATGCCAATTAAAAAACCAAGGAGTTCTGACTTTCCCGCTTCATATTTGTATTTCTTTTCCATTGATGGTGGTGCTAAACAATCATATGTTATTCTAGCTAATAGAAAAAGAAAACAAAAACATCTTTGAGTTACTGCGACAGTAAATATTATAGTCATTTGCCTTCTGTGCCATGAAGAAGTAGCGAAAGGGCTGTAATCCTAGGTACTCCTCTCTGACAGCTTGATCCAAAGGAGTGAAATTGATGGAAAGGCTTCTGTTAACTTCAGGTGTGCTTTGGATCAGGGCCTAAAGTACCCAGTGATATGCCCTAGGTCTGGACTGGAAATCACATTTTGGAAACAAACTAGAGAATGATGACAAATGGCCATAGTCTGCCCTAATTGACACTTTGTGCAACCCTGCAGAAATCAATAGACCAAACTTCAATCTCAACAACACGGGTTAAATCCAGAGTTAATCAATTGGAGTTATCTGGATATACATCAATGTGAGTGAGATCAAAATTTGGCCCAATGGCATGGTTATTTATTTTAATAAGTCACAGTAGAATTTAGCTCCAACAAATGTGAATCTTAGGACAAATGTATTATGAAATGCAAAACTACTGCACAACACTGAATCATTCCATTTTGGAGCTAGCAAATGAATGTGTGTTTAGAAGTACTGAAGATTTATGAATATTCTGAGCTTTCTGAGGCCAGCCACTGAGTTAGACATGCTGCAAGACTGCCATTGTTCTCTCAAGAATGCAATAATCTTTTATCCATAAAGTCTTGGGCTAACACTTTTTTTCTGTTGTTACAGTGTATAGATGTCCAATATAAAATCTCTCTTGTGATAGACTGTACAACAGTTCACTGTGTCTGATGGAACTGGAAGTTGTCTTAAGGAAAGTTGTACTGAAAGCAATGTCACTTTTCAAAGAGTCTTCAATGGAAAATATTTTATTTCACTATAAATGCCTCAGAGGAAGAATTTAAATTCAGCAGAAGCTAATATAGCATGGCATTTTATATTCTCACATTCCATCATGCAGGGGTAACGGTTCAAACAAAGCTCACTTTTTTCCCCATTGCATCTGCCTAGCTAACAATGGGTGTGCACATTTCATATATGAATATAAATTTAATATTTATATAAATGTTATATGTAATAGAGCTTATCAAACTTACACAATATTTTTTAGAAATGTAGCCCTTTTTATATTTAGCAAATTGTTTGTAGACTGATCATAATTGTCTACACATGTATTCACAAGGGTGCAAGGATTCACTGAATAACTTCGCCAAATAATTTTTAGACTGTAGGTTGTCAGGTGTTTGCTTGGATTATTCACTATTGTCTGCTTGATTTTGTGTTGAGTAGTGGGTTGTCTAAGACACATGGTATTGTTTTTAAGCCCTGACTGGATGACTGAAACATTTTAAACAGGAGAACAATGAATGTATACTCCTTGAACGTAGGAAAAGTTTCAATCTTGATCCAGACTTCAGCTCCGTTTCTGAATGAATCAAATGGCATGTATGCATTTAGGCAAATCAAAACCCTGGCTTTGGACAAACCCAAACTAGGAGAAGTTTGGATCTGAATCCACATTTCACAGTTGAGGTCAACATGTAATACTTTATAGAAGTTTGTGCGTCTAATTAATAAATAAGAGTTTGTAAAGTGCTTTGAAATCCCCGAATAAACATTGCTTAAACTAGTGCATGCAATGTATTAAAAAATTTTTTTTCTTTCTTTCTTTCTTTCTTTTCTTGGATTTCTGAAGGTCAGTTTTGCTGCATAGAAAAATAAAATGGTGGGAGGGAGGAAGGAATTCCAGTTTAAAGCTAAGGTCCATGCAAACAGAAGAATAATAAATCTTGGATTCCCAAACCTTACTGTTTTATCTTTTACTAATAAAGCCAATCTGTGCCTCCCACTAGCTGGATATTGTAGTGTGATCACTATCTTGTTTTATGTGTGTGAACCAACCACACAATATAAGGCGACAAACAAAAAAGATGGAAAAATATATAAAAAGGGGAAACAAATAGCCTGCTTGCTACCTCAGGCTTTAAAACTCTTCTTACACACTTCAGCACAAAGTCTATTAAAGCACAATATAGTGAAAATACAATATACAGCAATGAATGTCTCCAAACTAGCAATTTAGCGCTAAAGCTGAGGGCAGTTCTTATGCACCGACTTTTAATACCAAGACGATTTGTGGTCTCACAAAGTTCCTGCCTTAGGCAAGAGTTGTGCTGTGTTCTAATAGGTCTAGTTTGTTGACTGTCAGAATAATGGAGAAATTGGTAGCAGAGGGCCTGAGTGCTGTAAACAGCTGAGATAATTAGAAGGTCTGTCAGGAGGAGAATAAGGCTAAAGTAGTTTACATTCTGTCATAGGGCGGAAAGCATTCATTCAGGAGATTGCTGGGTAACACAGTATGTGGTGATACCTAATGTCCTAGCAAGCTCATTTGGGGGTGGAGGAAGGGCCTTATTCCACTTTTTCCCAGCCAAGTTTCCCTGGTTTCTTTCCTTGGGTTGTATTCAAACAGCTGATATTTATTATTAATAAAATAATCTGTTTTATGAGCAAAATGCTGACTGTTGGGTTTTTCAGTTATGATGAATAGTAAATGGAAAGCCTTAACAGCTGAAACAGGCAGGGCAGGGTATAGAGATTGAAGAAACTTTGGGGATTGAATGGGTGACCCTTGAAGAGGTGGAGGGATGAGAGAGATCTTTCTGAGTGGTAGCCGTGTTAGTCTGTATCAGCAAAAAGAATGAGGAGTACTTAGAGACTAACAAATTTATTTGGGCATAAACTTTCGTGGGCTAAAACCCACTTCATCGGATGCAAGCAATGGAAAATACAGTAGGCAGATATATAGTCACAGAGAACATGAAAAAATGGGTGTTGCCATACCAACTCTAACAAGACTAATCAATTAAGGTGGGCTATTCTTCAGTTTCTCGTTGGAGTCTGTTTTTGAAGTTTTTTTGTTGGAGAATTGCGACTTTTAGGTCTGTATTCGAGTGACCAGGGAGGTTGAAGTGCTCTCCGTCTGGTTTCTGAATGTTATAATTCTTGATGTCTGATTTGTGTCCATTTATTCTTTTGCGTAGAGACTGTCTGGTTTGGCCAATGTACATTGCAGAGGGGCATTGCTGGCACATGATGGCATATATCACATTGGTAGATGTGCAGGTGAACAAGCCTCTGATGGTGTGGCTGATGTGATTAGGTCCTATGATGGCATCCCTTGAATAGATATGTGGACAGAGTTTGCAACAGGCTTTGTTGCAAGGATAGGTTCCTGAGTTAGTGTTTTTGTTGTGTGGTATGTGGTTGCTGGTACTCACACCTTCTTGTCAACTGCTTGAAATGGGCCATCTAGATTATCACTACAAACGTTTTTTTTTTCTCCTCCTGATAGTAGCCCACCTTAATTGATTAGTCTTGTTAGAGTTGGTATGACAACACCCATTTTTTCATGTTCTCTGTGTATATATATCTTCCTAATGTATTTTCCACTGCATGCATCTGATGAAGTTGGGTTTTAGCCCACGAAAGCTTATGCCCAAATAAATTTGTTAGTCTCTAAGGTGCCACAAGTACTCCTCGTTCTTTTTGCTGATACGGACTAACATGGCTACCACTCTGAAATCTAGCCCCAAATGGTCAACATTCAGATTTGATCTGGATAAGGCACCCATGAGTTTGTGTTTGTCTAAATGAGCCAAACCTCTTATGAGGGAACATTCATGAGATTTACAGGAGCCAAAGGCAGCATGTTTCCTTTACAGGTAGTGCTCCACGAAAGCTTATGCCCAAATAAAATTGTTAGTCTCTAAGGTGCCACAAGTACTCCAGAGATCTTTCTGTCATTCCAAAAAGGGGAGATATGTGAACAAGGATGGAGGGTCCACTTCTATACTCGTAGATTATAAGGCCAGAAGGGACCATAGTGATCAGCTAGTCTGACCTCTTGTCTAACGTAAGTCATAAGTGTTCCCTGAATTAATTCCTGTTTGAACTAGAGCATATCTTTCGGAAAAACATCCAATCTTGATTTACATTTTCCAGTGATGGAAAATCCACCATGGCTGTTGTTAAATTTTTCCAGTGGTTAATTACTCTCACTGTTAAAAAATGTATGCATTCTTTCTAGCTTGAACTTGTCTAGCTGCAACTTCCAGCAATTGGATCTCGCTCTACCTTTGCTAGAAGAGCCCTTTATTGTCAAATTTCTGTTCCCCATGTAGGTACTTATAGACTGTAATCATGTGACTTCTTAATCTTCTCTTAGTTAAATTAAACAGATTAAGCTGTTTGAGTCTTTCACTATAAAACAGGTTTTCTAATTCTTTTATCATTCTCGTGGCTCTTCTCTGAACGCTTTTTAATTTATCAACATTTTTCTTGATTTGTGGACACCAGAACTGGACACTGTAGTTCAAACAGTGCTAAATAAACAGGTAATATAACCTCCCTACTCAACATTCGCCATGTTTATAGTAGCAGGGGACACTGTGGTAACCAGAAAGGAGCATTCCAACAGAGATATTATAATAATATAAGGCCTGACAGGTCCACTGCCATTCTAACGACAGGTACCTGGTCACCAGGCTGTAGAGTTTAAAGCCTAGATACTGTTGTGACTAGATGATAGATGGAGAGTGGTACCTAGATGAACTAGGCCTAAATCTTCAAGCGTGATGAGTGATTTTGAGTGCCTCCATTTTTGGGTGCTCACCTTGATATACTTTAAAGCAGTGTTTCCCAAACTTGGGA
>NW_020664418.1:42283338-42296274 GCF_002925995.2 Terrapene triunguis | reverse complement strand
TTGTTTACCTGCCGCATCCACAGGTCTGGCCAATCGCAGCTCCCAGTGGCCGCGGTTCACTGCTCCAGGCCAATGGGAGCTGCTGGAAGCGGCGTGGGCTCTAATTCTAGGTGCTTCAAATTTGTCTGACACTGAGCACCCAAATTTATGGTTGAAATATATGGTTTGAAAATACTGGCATAAGTGACTTGTCCAAAGTCTGTTTAAAATTATTGGCAGGCCAGGACCAACAGTTCTGGTGTTCTTGGCTCCCTACCCTGGGCACTAACCTCTGGATAACACCATCCATAAACTAAAACTATGTGTAAATTGCATCTAACTCCAATTTTCACTTTATATTATGACCCTTTCATAGTATTTAAGGGAAATACCTAGATTTCTATAAAAACGTGGGTCCCTTTCTTATAAGTATTTATAGCCATATAAATAAGAAGAAAACAAAGAAAGAAGTGGGACCGCTAAATACTGAGGATGGAGTGGAGGTTAAGGATAATCTAGGCATGGCCCAATATCTAAACAAATACTTTGCTTCAGTCTTTAATGAGGCTAATGAGGAGCTTAGGGATAATGGTAGGATGACAAATGGGAATGAGGATATGGAGGTAGATATTACCACATCTGAGGTAGAAGCTAAACTCAAACAGCTTAATGGGACTAAATTGGGGGCCCCAGATAATCTTCAACCAAGAATATTAAAGGAACTGGCACATGAAATTGCAAGCCCATTAGCAAGAATTTTTAATGAATCTGTAAACTCAGGGGTTGTACCGTATGACTGGAGAATTGCTAACATAGCTCCTATCTTTAAGAAAGGGGAAAAAAGTGATCCGGGCAACTACAGGCCTGTTAGTTTGACATCTGTATTATGCAAGATCTTGGAAAAAATTTTGAAGGAGAAAGTAGTTAAGGACATTGAGGTCAATGGTAATTGGGACAAATTACAACATGGTTTTACAAAAGGTAGATCATGCCAAACCAACCTGATCTCCTTCTTTGAGAAGGTAACAGATTTTTTAGACAAAGAAAACACAGTGGATCTAATTTACCTCGATTTCAGTAAGGCATTCGATACGGTTCCACATGGGGAATTATTAGCTAAATTGGAAAAAAACAGGGATCAATATGAAAATTGAAAGGTGGATAAGGAACTGGTTAAAAGGGAGACTACAACAAGTCGTACTGAAAGGTGAACTGTCAGGCCGGAGGGAGGTTATTAGTGGAGTTCCTCAGGGATCCGTTTTGGGACCAATCTCATTTAATCTTTTTATTACTGACCTTGGCACAAAAAGTGGGAATGTGCTAATAAAGTTTGCGGATAACACAAAGCTGGGAGGTATTGCCAATACAGAGAAGGACCGGGATATCATACAGGAAGATCTGGATGACCTTGTAAACTGGAATAATAGTAATAGGATGAAATTTAATAGTGAAAAATGCAAGGTTGTGTATTTAGGGATTAATAACAAGAATTATTGTTATAAGCTGGGGACGCATCAGTTGGCAGTAACAGAGAAGGAGAAGGATCTCAGAGTATTGGTTGATCACAGGATGACTATGAGCCGTCAATGTGATATGGCTGTGAAAAAAGCTAATGTGGTCTTGGGATGCATCGGGCGAGGTATTTCCAGTACAGATAAGGAGGTGTTAGTAATGTTATACAAGGCACTGGTGAGACCTCATCTGGAATACTGAGTGCAGTTCTGGTCTCCCATGTTTAAGAAGCATGAATTCAAACTGGAACAGGTACAGAGAAGGGCTACTAGGATCCAAGGAATGGAACACCTGTCTTATGAAAGGAGACTCAAAGAGCTTGGCTTGTTTAGCCTAACCAAGAGAAGGCTGAGGGGAGATATGATTGCTCTCTACAAATATATCAGAGGAATAAATACCAGGGAGGGAGAGGAATTAGTTAAGCTCAGTACCAATGTGGACATAAGAACAAATGGATATAAACTGGCCATCAGGAAGTTTAGACTTGAAATTAGACAAAGGTTTCTAACCATCAGAGGAGTGAAGTTCTGGAACAGCCTTCTAAGTGGAGTAGTGGGGGCAAAAGACATATCTGGCTTCAAGACTAAGCTTGATAAGTTTATGGAGGGGATGGTATAATGAGATTGGTCTTTCACTATTAGCGGTAAATATGCCCAATGGCTTGTGATGGGATGTTAGATGGGATGGGATCTGAGTTACTACAGAGAATTCTTTCCCTGGTGTCTGGCTGGTGAGTCTTGCCCACATGCTCAGGGTTTAGCTGATCGCCATATTTGGGGTCGGGAAGGAATTTTCCTCCAGGGCAGATTGGCAGAGGCCCAGGGGGGTTTTCACCTTTCTCTGCAGCATGGGACATGGGTCACTTGCTGGAAGATTCTCTGCATCTTGAAGTCTTTAAACCATGATTTGAGGACTTCAATGGCTCAGACACAGGTTTGATACAGGAGTGGGTGGGTGAGATTCTGTAGCCTGCGTTGTGCAGGAGGTCAGACTAGATGATCATAATGGTCCCTTCTGACCTTAAAGTCTATGATTCTAACTATTGACCCACATACACTTCACATTTTGTCAGAGAAAAACACAATGAATATTGCTATGGGAAGAAAACCAAAACCAAAATGATTATCCCTTGTAATCTAATAAGCAATTCAAAAGGGTAAATGACTGACACCCTCTTTTTCATTTGATAATTAACATCAGAAGTATTAATGATAAGTTTATCAAATTACCATATAATTATGATGTTTTCCCTTCATTTAGTGATATATATATATTGTACAAATCCTGTTAAGATTGGTGTATTAATTGCTATGTTATTTATTAGCCTAGCTGAGTTGTAATACACTCTAGTAAGTATAACAAATGCTGAGCTGTCCTAACTAGTTATCTACTGATACAAGAGTAATTCCTAGTGGAGGTAGGTGTCACTGCCCAAACTCAAATTAAGGATCAAATGGCAAACTATAATAGGTCAGAGTATTCTCAGGATCAAAGCCCTAGAAATGTCACATCTCTGACTCGTCTTAACTTCATTGGGAATAAAAGCTAAGAGTGGAACAAATGTATTCATGACTGAGTGTTGAGGGCCAACGCATGCTGGTGGCAATGTTGTTTCTCAGATTAATTAATTTCATAACATTTCCGTAATACAGTTTTACTTAGTGTACTTTTCATAATCTAATTTTAGTCAAACTGCTTTGCACAATCTGCTCCAAATGTGTTATGATGCTGGAGTTCCCTTTTCATTTTGTGCTTTAGTGCCTCTATGAAATCTGCCTAAATTGGTGAAATAAATTAAGAGAACACAACCAAAAACAAGCAAACAAACAACTCTGAATATTCTAATGTTTAGGCAAATTCACTTTAGATAGGTTTGCAGTCCATTTATATTCACTCTCTATCAATACCCTACCAGATGTGTGTCTAGTACAGGGGTCGGCAACGTTTGGCACGCGGCTCGCCAGGGTAAGCACCCTGGCGGACCGGGCCAGTTTTATTTACCTGCTGACGCGGCAGGTTCGGCCGATCGCGGCCCCCACTGGCCGCGGTTCGCTGTCCCGGGCCAATGGGGGCGGCGAGAAGCGGCACGGGCGAGCGATGTGCTGGCCGCGGCTTCTCACCGCCCCCATTGGCCCGAGACGGCGAACCGCGGCCAGTGGGGGCCGCAATCGGCCGAACCTGCCGCGTCAGCAGGTAAATAAAACTGGCCCGGCCCGCTAGGGTGCTTACCCTGGTGAGCCACGTGCCAAATGTTGCCGACCCCTGGTCTAGTAGGAGCTTTGGTTGAAAGAGTGAATTTTAAGAGTGAATATGGCAGAATTTTCTTGACAAGGGAATTTTGAATTTGTTAGTCCAAGTAAGGTCACTGGAAAGCTGATTCTAAGGGTTTGTCTACACTGGAACATCCAGGAAAGTTAGTCTGAATTAACTAAAGGTTTGAATTTGAAGTAGATTAGTTAAGCTGCATTAAATTCCTCTGTGGCTCTGTGGGCATGTGTGTTATTTAGGAAAAAAATGGCCTTAAATCAGTTTAGTTTAATTCACTTTGGAAGTGAACTGAGGCCACTTTAATTCTGAACAAGGATGTTCACACAGGGGTTTAATGAAGTTTTATTAATCCACTTCAAATTCATGCCTGTAGTTAATTTGGATTAATTTCTCTGCATGTCCCTGTGTAGACAAGCCCTTAGTTACCCTTATCCAGCTTGGGAACAGAAACAGCCTATGTGACTTAATCAAAATAGCTTGAATTTCAAATTATGAATATGCATGTGAATGAGCTACAGCCCCCAAATGATTCATAGAAGTGATATGGCAGATAATTTTGAATAGGTTGAAACTGATCCCTGAGCAGAGGGCCAGCAGAAGGCCTTCAAAATATAGCTCAAGTGGGAGTTAAGAAGTGCATAGACTTATCATGACCCCCTGAATGTGGTCAATTGCATCCATAACAAATGCATTTGAGAAAATTAAAATCTGTTTGTGGACAATCCATGAACAGGAAAGAGGCAAAATGTATTGAGATACTCATTTGGCAAATGGCCGATGTTACTGTGGTGGGTACCGCACTTTTCCTTAGTGTGGTGGGTCAGGGTGCCTCCTCTTGTCCCTATTCTTGGGTGTTGTGGGGCTCCACATGTGCCCCCATGGGGGGAAGGAGAGGAGTGGGGAAGGGACTCAGGTTCACCCCCTATTTTGGGTCCCAGCCCCTTCAGCTTTGCAGGCTGCTTACCTTCTTTCTGCTTAGGCAGGGTTTCCCTTCCCCTGGTACTCTGGCCTTCTGGTTAACAACAGTACTCCTCCAACTCTAGTCAACTCTCCTTCCCCTCTTCTGTCTGACTGAAGCAGGGGTTTTTATTAGGCCTTGGGCGGGGCCTTAATTGGCTCCAGGTGCTCCAGTTAACCTGTAGTAACCTTTCCCCAATCCTTCTCGAAGTCTGGGGCTATGAGCACTGATGACTGCAAAGGGCCGTCCTTAAGTCTCTGAATGCTTCTTCTGCCACATCGGTGCACTTTACTGTATCTGGGCCCTGCGCTTTTATCAGGTCCGTCAGCGGCCATGCCCTCGTGGCGAAGTGAGAGATGAACCTGCGATAGTATCCCACTATCCCTAAAAATGCTCTGACTTGCTTTTTGTGAACTGGTCGGGGCCAACTCTGTATTGCCTCTACTTTGTTCCATTGGGGTTTCACCAAGGCCCTTCCTACTACATACCCGAGGTATCTGGCCGCAGCTAGCCCTATCGCACACTTGGGAGGGTTGGCGGTAAGGCCGGCCTGTCTAAGAGCGTCTAGCAGCACTTCTTCTTTTCCTAGGTGCGTTTCCCAGTTAGGGCTATGGATGACTACGTTGTCTAAATAGGTGGCGGTATACTTGGTGTGGAGTTGTAGTAATTTGTCCATTAATCGTTGGAATGTTGCGGGGGCCTCATGGAGTCCAAAAGGGAGAACGGTATATTGGAAGAGGCCATCAGGATTAGAGAAGGCGGTCTTCTCCTTGGCCTCCTTGGCCAGGGGATCTGTCAGTAACCTTTTGTCAGGTCCAAGGTGGTCAACTATAAGGCCTTGCCTAATTGATCCACTAGCTCATTGATGCGTGGTATCGGGGAGGCATCAAATTGGGATATTTCGTTCAACTTCTGAAAGTCATTACATAACTCAGGGTGCCATCAGGCTTGGGGACCAGGACGATAGGGCTGGACCCCTGACTGTGGGATTCTTCAATAACCCTGAGTTCCAGCATCCTCCTCACTTTCATCCTAATTTCTTCTCTTTTTGCCTTTGTTATTCAGTGCGGTTTTATTATTACCCTTGTTCCGGGACAGGTGACGATATGGTGTTGGACCATCATCATATGGCCTGGCTGTGCGGAAAACACATCTTAGTTCTGCTGGATCATATCAATGACATCTGTTAATTGTTCTGGGGTTAATTCGGTGGATATCCCCACCTGCCCTTGTGGGCCATCTGCCTAAGGTGGAGCTCCCTTAATGAGCAGTCACATCCCCTGGTCACGCAATGTTTCAGTAAGTTGATGTGGTAGATCTGCTCTGGCCTTCGGTGGTCTGGTTGCTTTACTTTATAGTCCACCTCCCCAGTGGCCTCCACTATCTCATATGGCCCATGCCAGCTGGCCAGGAGCTTGCTCTCTGTTGTCGGCACCAGCATCAGCACCCTCCTTTGTCCGGGCTGCCCTGCAGTCTCCCTGACAGGATTGCTTACCAACCAGGATGACATTCTAGTTCGCTGCCAAAATCCTGGTTCCTAACCTTTTATCTGCCCTCCTTTCCCACCTAGATTTCCGGGGCTTACCAGGGGGTGAAAATAATTCTGGGGGAAGTGCAGCGCAAATTGGGGCAGGGCTATCCATGAGTGCCTCAATCTCAGCCTGGGGTTTTCTACCCTCCCCTAGCTGTATTGGGGGAAGTAGGTTCTCAAACCCTGGGAAGTCCCTACTGATTAAGACTGGGTAGGGGAGTTTGGGGACCACTCCTGCGGTCACCTTGGTAGTGTTCCATTGGATCTCAATCTGTACTGGGATCATGGGGTAGAAATTTACGGTGCCATGGACGCACATTACTCCTGTGTTTTTGGCCTGTGTCAGTTGGTCTTGCCCCACTAACTTCCCCGAGACCAACGTGACAGCACTCCCAGAATCCACCAAAGCTATAGTCTTGATACCATTCATTTTTACCAACCTCGTGTACCCATGTGGGGTCATTGTGACCCCCACCAGGCTGATTAGGCCACATCGCCCCCCATGATCTCCCAGATTGCACTGCATGGGTTCCTCCCTGTTGGGGGGCTGGGCTGCTATGTGCCCCAATTCCCCACACTCGTAACACCTATACCTTAACCTGGTTGTTGCCCTTTGACTTGGGCTATTTGACCCACTCCCCCAGCCCTCTTCCCCCAAGCTACCAGGTCCCTTCAGGGCCTCAGACCATTCCTCAACACCCTTCCTTCTAGTTACAACTCTCCTGGAGTTTTCGATAATCCGGGGCCTCGGGATTGGCTTCCTGTTCTGTCATGTCTCATCTCCTGAGGTCTGGAACAGTTCATGGGCTGCCAGCTGTCTCTCTACGAGGGTGACCAACTCATCATAGGTGGAAGGGTCATTCTGGTCAACCCAGTCTCGGAAGCTCAAGGGTAGCCCCCTTGTATACCAGTCCAGCACCAGGAGCGCCATCATTTTTTCTGAGCTGAGGGCCTCTGGGTGCAGCCACATCTGGGTCAGATGGATTAGGTCAAACAGCTGAGACCGTGGTGCCTTGTCCTCACAATACTGCCATTCATGGAACCTCTGGGCTCGCAATGTCGTCGTTACCCTGGATCTGTCCAGAATCTCTGCTTTCAGCTGGGGTAGTCTGCTGCAGCCTCCGCAGCCATATCGTAGTAGGCCTTCTGGGCCTCCCCACACATGAACAGGGCCAGGATGCCAAACCACTGATCTCAGGGCCAGGCCTCCCGCAGGGCTGCCCTCTTGAAGGCCAGGAGGTATGCCTCCACATCATCCTCCAATGTCATTTTCTGCAGACAGTAGCTTGCCCATATGGTCCACATCCTGTCATACCCACGGCTCAGCTCCATAAGGGCCTTCACCTGATTCACCACTTCCTGCAGCACAACACGGTCTTGGGCGGCCTAGCTCATCAGCAAGCGATTGGTCTCTTTCTGCAGCCACACCGCCTCACCTGGGTAGTCTCCTGATGGGTCGCTGTGGCTTGCACCAGTGCTTTTACTATGTCCTCCATCTTGAGGAAGGGGTGGTTTTGGCTCACCCTGGGTTCAGTCCATGGTGCAGAATCCCACACCTGACACCATGTGTGGCAAATGCCTGACGCTACTGTGGTGGGTCCCACGCTTTTCCTTAGTGTTGTGGGTCAGGGTGCCTCCCCTTACCCCTATTCTTGGGTGTTGTGGGGCTCTACACATGCCCCCATGGGGGGAAGGAGAAGAGCAGGGAAGGGACTCAGGTCTGCTCCCTACTCCAGGTCCCAGCCCCTTCAGCTTTGTGGGCTGCTTACCCTCTTTCTGCTTGGGCAAGGTTTCCCTTCCCCTGGTACTCGGGTCTTCTGGTTAACAACAGTACTCGTCCAACCCTAGTCAACTGTCCTTCCCCTCTTCTGTCTGACTGAAGCAGGGGGGTTTATTAGGTCTTGGACAGGGCCTTAATTGGCTCCAGGTACTCCAATTAACCTGTAGTAACCTTTCCCTAGTCCATAGGGAATAAGGCTCTAATCATCCTAGGGCTTATATACCTCCCATCTACCACTCTCCTGCTGCCCTCTGGCCCTGCTGTATCACACTCATTAAAAAGTCTTCTGCTCTGGAAAGAAATGTCCATTTTGAAGGAGAGCAAGGCTGTTCTAGGTGCTATGATGTGTGAGTTATCAATATCCTTTCCTTTCTGGAGGCCTGATTTAGTAACAAATTAACAATGTCTTGATTTGTTCTTCATACGTACACCTCACACAACTTGTCAGGATTCTGCACAGCTCTTCAAGGTCTCCAGTATGTGCCCGAGTCTCAGTGTTCGGATAGAGGCGGTGTGGTCTCGCCTTTTTTAGATGTTTTCCCTTTCCTATCTGTGAATTTTGGGTTCATCACAGAGCTCCAAATCCAAATAAGCGTTATTTGTATTAATGCAGCTTCCCACTCAGAACTGCAATGGCAAGGATATTGCTGTTTAGGCTTTAAAGGCCAAATTTTCAAAGATATTTGAGTGCCTACCAATACAGCTAGGCACCTAGTGAGATTCTGAGAAGCACCTTAGCAGGTAAGGTGCCTAATTCCCAGTGAAATCATACACCCTTTTGAAAATACCACTTGGCTCCCATTTGCCTATTTAGGTCCCAAAATATCTTTACAAATCAGTGCCTAGGTGCATTAATGTAGCCAGGATGGGAGGAGCAGGGCTCAACAGTGAGGTTGTTGTCAATTAAGATTCAGGGGTGAAAACTTGACTCTGCTGAAGGCAAAACACCTATTGCCTTCAGTGAGGGTGTAATTTCACCCCAGGTGTTTTGGTAGATCTGTGAGGGCCAGTTTGCAGATCCTGCCTCTAACCAGTGTTGTTAGCCTCCAGCTTTCATAAGCATTACATTCACTCACTTTTTTATTAAAAAATAATGAATTTCCCGCTTTCATTTCGATTCTTAACTGCATGAAAGGGTATGATGACACCTTACAAAGTTGCCATTACATTGCAGATATCAGTATTAATCATGTGCCATTTGATACTGTAATTGAATAGTTTTTACACAGATGATATTAACTGATAAAATATGGCATCCTCATGAGAAATCATTACCATGAAATATTAGCGTTATAATATGTTAATTTCTATGGAGGATTTGACTACAGATATATGAGGAGATGTAAATTTCCCAGCACTTCTGCTGACAATTTCCATGTCAACATAACTCTTAGGAATTTGTATTCACTATTTTGTGATGACTTATATGATGATGTATAACAACTTAAGGGGATTTTAAAATGCGGTATTTTGACTAATGTGGTTTGGTAAATAGCATACAGGACAATTTCTTCTTTTCAATTTCTGGAACACTGACGCATGCCTCCGATATCAATAACTATCACCACTCCAAGTGCAAACTACTGCAGTACTTCCTGGGATCACTCTGAGCTCCTGAGAGGAAAAAACAAAACCAAACCAAAAATAAACAAAACAACAACCAGGCCTGGACTGTATTCATTTGCTATTCAGAGGCCAAAGAGATTCTGAGGGTAACCACCAAAACTCATATGTGGGTAATATAAATGAAGGGTGAGATTGAAAGGCACAGATAGATAGATGTGGATGGGAAGAAAAATAGATGTCCACATTCTGATTCACCTATGTTTAATAATGAGTTTGATCATGACCAGTAATGCATGTTCTAAGAAGCTTTTCCCACACTGCGGACACCTCATGCATCAAATTTATGCTAGTGTAACTCCACTTGCTTCAGTGGTGTCTGGTTTATGATAGCCTGTTGCCTGTGATCACTCTTAGGGTTATTAGATGAAACCAAAGAATGCATGGGAAAAAATGGTACCCTGAAGAGAGAAGAAAAGATAGCACTAGTAGTATTGAGTCTATACCACTCTCTTAATGGCTAAATCGGAATTAATTGGTGTTATTTGTGTCTTTGATAGGCAAATACAGCCCCAGAGGGGAGGGGATTCTCTTGAAACAAGTGGCCACTTGGGAGAGCTATCCCCGGTCCAATCACGTCATGGGCTCATTTGCCTCCCACAGTCATTCACTACTCACTTCAGTCCCTTTAAATGTAAAACAGCTGCTGCTGCTTAGCCTTCCTTTAGGGTACCTACCAACAGCATTAAGCCAACCCTGAAAGCGGCCCATCCCATAATAGTCTCCCACACAGTGCTCATTTGGAAACAATTAACCCTTGATTTGAGATCCCCTCGAAGAATCCTCCTGCGCCCTCTCATCTGCTACAAGCCCCCCCTGCTTGGGTTGGGATAGCCTTCTCTGTTAGGCACATCTCAGATCTGGCAGCTGTTTGTAAACAGTAACCGGTATGCAGTACTTGGGGGAGTTACAGAATTGCCATTTTTATTTTATTTGCTTTGCCCTACTCATCCCTACATGTTGGAAGACCTCAAGGCTACCAAATCAAAACAGACCAGCACTTTGTCACGAATTGCTTTGCAAACAGATCCTTTCCTTCCCCCCCTTCCCTCAGTGTATTTAGGGGTCTTGTTCATTTCACACATGTTTGGCACTGGCACTGCCCCTTGATTCCCTCAGTCTCAAGTGATATGATGAACTTGAGATTAATCTGTTTTAAGGAGAAGCATCTGGCTCTGAGCTAATAAAATATCAATTTGTAACGGAGAGGAAAAGTGCTCAGTCAGATGTCTGCATGCACAGGGTTTTGAGACCCAATTAGACTTGGAAAGTTTAATGCCACTTGTGAATTTATCCTGTGCTCAGAGCACTTCACATCTTTCAATGTGGTCTCAACTTTCTCCAAAGTGCTGCGGTTTTGGAACTGCACCTTTACTATTGTCAATAGCAAAACTGAGCTCCAAATTCTAGATTGCCCCCTCCCACTTCCTCCCCTTTTCCTAATGGGTTACTGGCCAGATGTGGTGGCCCCTTGCTGCGATGTTAAACTGGCAACGTCCTTGATCCAGGGAGACAGACACTCAATAGTCAACTTCTGGAAAACCTTCCCCTTCACTGGATGTATCTGACACAAACCAGCTGAGGATATTGCATTGCCAGAAAGTGTTACAGCTGGACTGCATGACAGATTGGCAGCACACCGGCTGATTTGAGGACCTTATTCAGGGGCCGGCAAACTATTCACTGTCCAGGCACTGAGCCACTAATCACAGTTTACATTAGGCAATCAGATACTTTTCCACTACTGAATGGTGTGTTCGGTTCTTTCACCTTACAGGACCCTGCGTGCGTGTCTACAGTACCTTTGCTCTGTGCTTCACATCTGTGCCATATTTCAAACAATATCTAAAAAATAACAATTAACATGAGCTCAGTGAAGTTCAAGCTAGAAGTGCCCGAATCTCCCCTATTCTGATTCCGCATGACCACTCACCAACCTGACATGTCATTCTTCTATGGTGAGTCATTTGATTAATTTAACTCTGTGGATTACCTAATACCGACATGAATACTCTTATGGAAAATTCCTAGAGAATTTATTATAAAAGAATAACTTTTCTTTAGATTTTTTAATCATTTTATAGAATTGGGAATTATATTCTGCTATAGAATTCTATAAGTGGTTTCACCCCCATCTCTCTCCTACTCCTATAGAATAGATCTTTATTAAATCTAGAGTTTCTCGGGCAATTTTTGTATTACTTTATTGACTTAATCTCTGCTATATGGGAATTTTCCATTAAGGTATGAATCAATGCTCCCACTCACCCCCAAATACTTTTTCTGTGTTGGCTAGTCATGTTGCTGCAGATACCCACACATGCAAAAGAAGCATTTTGGAATGTGGAACTGTTGTATGTCTAGCTAGTATTGCATAATTAACAATGAAGAAGAAGATATACTAACTAGAAGTGCTGGGAACCAGAATTTCTGTTCCCTGTGGGGAAAAAAATGATTCTGAATTGGAACAAAAAGCTGAAATTTTGAAATTTCCTATTACATGAAAACTTTAAAAAGTGTCCATTTGGGACCACTGAAACACATTAATTTGACTTTTATATTATATTAAAACATTAAATATAATAAATACATTATACATCATAAGAAATATAATATATAAACACAACATACTATTAGAATTAATATTTTAATATCATATAAACATAAACATGAAATGAACTGAAATGTTTTGACATTGTTAAAATGGAACATTTCAACTTTCCCATCAAGATATTTTATCAAAATTGAGGTACTCCCACAAAATGTTTCAGTTTTGCATACCTCAATTTTGTGATGGAAAACTGACCAGCTCTGATACTAAGTAAGAGGGTCCCAGTCAAGTTGTCACAAAAACCATCACAATCACAATTGACATTAATTAACTCATTCCTCTCAACATTGCTAGCAGAGAGCTCAAGGACACAGAGACGCAGTTTCTCCATCTGAGATAATGCTACTTACCCATCTTTGTAAAGGCTTTGAGATGCACCTATGAAAAGTGTTTTTAAAGTGCTAATTAATTTGACTGCTCAATGCCCCTGTACAAATTATTGGATCATGTGAGTAAATGGGCACATGTCCCATTTTCCATATATGAAATAAGAATCTACTTTTGGCCCCATTGGTAGCTTCACAGAGCTGAAGCTTACAAGTGTATTTCTTTCCTTCCTTGAAAGTCTAGGGTACAACAACAAATAAGTAACTCTCGTGATGAAACATGAGCTTTGTGAAAGTAAAAGGAAATGTATTAGGTAAATATACTGTATTACTCTAACAAGCGGGCAC